>NC_080593.1:29355590-29670375 GCF_027887145.1 Ammospiza caudacuta | reverse complement strand
TCAGATTCTCCCACCCCACAAAACTGACCTTTTGGCCAAGTCCAGCTTCTGAAGGGTCAGAGGACAAATAGGGAAACCCTGAAAACTAATGTTGGCATTGTCCTTCAAAAGACCATGCCTCAGACTGTAGCAAAATGTCTCAGCTGAGGATGTTGAGAAATTTTTCTTTTAAGACTTCAAATCATAGGGAGTTTTGTAAACTTTTCAACTTCTGTTTTAAAGAATTTTCTTTTAGCGTGGTGTTTCTCTTAGCCATGACTTAATTTGCTTTTGCCTCTTCTCCCAGTGAGCATCTTTTGTTACAGTTCCTTCAGCAGCAGAACTGACTTCAGAAGTTTCTGGCTGCTCTTTCCTACACCATGCTACAGTTCACAACCCACTCAGTCCTGAAAAAAATATCAAGTATGGAGGCTGTGTGGATGACTGAAATAAACCATGTTAAAAAACAAGGTTGTGTTGCATTTCTTTCTTAACAATTCAACTCAGTAGTCATAGGGGTCAATTTAGCCACAGAGCAGGACATAAGCCAGATGTGCTAGCTGAGAATCTGTGGGATTAAGTGGAGACTTGAGAGAGAGCTGACAATTTTCTGAGTCAGTAGTGCACTGGCAGGTAACTCATTGTTTTATAAGGAGCCAGAGTGGATAAATAGGCACAGGTAGTGTCTCAAGATAGATGGCATTAAAACAACTGGAATGTGCAAAAGTAAAAGCCAGTCCTGTTCTTTCTGATAATTATGTATGAATTGTGTAGTAATAGTAATCCTAACGTGTTACTGGACACCAGTACAATAGTTGTTGCTTGAGGAGAAGAGTTTAACCTTGTTAGAGGAAAAAGCAGCTCAGAGGCTCAAAGTCTCTTCACCATCTATATTTACTGATAATTTTCCAGGGTGTATTGAAATCATATGACTGTACTGTCTCTATTTATCTGATCCATTCCTGCCTTTGAAGTGCCTCTTTCATCTGCATTTTGTCACGTACTTGTCTGAACTCAGTATATTAGCATGGACTTGTTATGTAGATGTTATATTAGCAATTGACACTACATTGAAGTAATTTTTTATTTATAGGGTTTTGGATTTATGGGAAGTTCATTATAATAACATGATGTCTGACTTTTCTTACAAGGTTTGCTTTTCAGGAAAATCTGTATTCCTCTAGAAATACAGAAAATTGTGATGCTCTTTTACCTTTTACATGCCAAGGAGGGGAGAAGGTAGGGTTGTTGGTGGTATTTTTAGGCTTAGTTTTGCATGTGGAAAAATATTGTTGTTTACTTAACTAGAAATTCAGTACCATATTGATTATCCAACATGAAACAAATTTAATTTCACCCTAGTGAAAGATAGAAAATGTTGGGAACTGTCAAGTGACTGGAGGAGGCTCTGCTCTTTTTCTTGTCACAGCTTGTGTTGATTGAAAAGGGAATTGATGCACAATCATTAAGAGACAAATATTCTCCTCTTGTGAATTATACAGAAAACATTTTTTGCTGTTCTGTCAGTCGATTTTTTTCTTATTTTTTAAAGGGTTTATGAGAGCAGGATAGTAAAATGCTGTCTTTACTAGCCTCACAAAAATAGCAAAAGCTATTGTCATAGCTGCTTGTCATATTTTCTATTCCATCTTCTGATTGATTCTAGTCTAATACTGAAGACAATACAACATGAATTGAAAATAAGTACTTGGTTCAGGTGATTATGACTCATTCATTGCCATTCAAGTTGACTATAAATAAAGTACATTTTTAAAAATTTTTATATTCCTGGTTTTTTTAACTTGTCTTTTACCATTCTCTTATGTTTTTACAAGAGGTGTTCCTTTACTATATGCCTGTCAAATTTTTTGAGTGGACACTGAATTTGTAGAATACCAAAATCAATCTTACCAAATCAAGATGTTGCCATTCCTTTTCATATTAAAACATACATTTTCTTGAGAAAGTTCACCTGAAAACTCCATCAGCTGCAATGAGGCTTCCTGATATGGAATGTCTAGGGTCCCATAAAATTATAGGAGCCTGCTTGTATTGTTTTCAGATTGTTATTGTTCATAACAAGTTCCTGTTGTTTGAAAGACTGATTTCTTGTGTAGTGGCAAGAATAATGTCCTGATATTAGGTGAGGTTGACTCATTTAGTCTGTTAATTTTATTGTGGCATATGCAGATAGCTAAAAGCCTCTTTGCACGTGGTGAGATAATAATTGTCTTTCTGAAAATTCTTTGTAACCTGAAGAGCTCAGAAGATGGAAATAAGAGGGAATCCACTAGAGAGTTTTTTCTTAGTTTTAATTTCTGAATATCCTAAAGACATTTATGGGTGAGTGGATTCTCTAAGTATTTTAAATGTCAGAAATAATTAAGAATAATGGTAGTAACAAATCTGCCAATAGTTTTGTCAGACAAAAGTGATTGGCTGTGGATTTTTGGCTCTTTCTCGCTGCTGTAGGATGTGGTCTGGAGTGGGAATACAATATAGTGAAGGGTACGACATGGCTTGTTGCTGTAGGGGAGGAGTTCAACTCCGTGGTCTGGGTTCAACAGTACACTTGCCGTGATTCTTGTAGGTTTTCTGTAAATATCTGATAATTTTTTTCCCTGCAGGATGCTTGGAGAGAAAGGCCCAACTGCTGTGGATTAGACCTTGATAAAGTACAAAAGCAATCTTTTTTTTTTTCTGATTCCAGACACAATGTATCTTAAAAATCATGAAATATATGGTAATGAAAGCGTGAGCTGACAATATTATGACACAATTTTTATGCCAAAATTCAGGTGCTAATTCCATCTCCTCTCAGCACTATTCATCTTCTCTCAAGCTCCCACCATGAAAAGATCTGGCGAGCTCCCCAGTACAAAATGAAAAAGAAACTATTCCTCTATGTTCCTTGTTTGTCATTTTATGGTTGGGAAAGTGTCCAGCGCAAGGTTAATAATCTTTTAAAGTATTACGTATTTTCCTACTTTGAGGATTGACATAATACATTGGCATTCTAGAGGCTCTCTCTCTAGATATGCATTAGTTAGATGTATGGGTGTCTGGAGTGTAGAATTTCATCTTTTTTCCTACCTGCAGTGCCTGGGTTTTTCCTGAGTGCACAGATTAAGGAAAAAGTTCTGGATCTGCTTATACAAAAACAAGTTTGCAACATGCTTTTTCAGTAAAACATTAGAAAATGTGGTGAAGTGGGAGAAGAAAGTTTGTTATAAATTAGCATGGGTTGGCCATTCAAAAATTCAGCTGTCTTTACACATTTGTATCCTTGGCTATTGCTGCCCTCTAGGCTGTGTTCAAATTCTAAACACAGAAAAAATAATCCTTTTCATCTGAGTGGAGATGTGAGTACGAAAGCATCCAATTCACTGTGCAGGGAAACAGTTCATTTGAAATGCTTTTTCAAGTGTGCTGCTGAAAACCAATGAAATGGCGCATAACTCTTGTGTTTTTTAAGGTGTTACAGAAGTAAAATGTGAATTATCCAAGTTTTAAAGTGAATCTTTTTGTAGTTGGTTAGTGTGGAAGAGAAGAAGCTAATTCTTCTGAATAGTTTGAAGATCTTACTGAAGTTTTGCCTGAAAAAAGGTTTGAAATACTTCTCTTGTACACTGTTTGGCTTCCTAAATGTTACAGAACATCTGCAATCAGGTGACTTCATAAGTTGAAGAGAGAGAACTGTACGTTTGATAGTTCAACTGCTCATTCAAGGAGAGAAGTCCAGCTATGTCTATCTTCTCTTCCTTTTATTTTTTTTTGTCATAAACTTTGAATGTGTATCTTATGCTAGAAACTTGTATTTCACGTGTAAGTGAAAGCCCACCTGAGAATATATATTTCTGTTTCCCTTGACTTAATTTGAAATCAAGTTCCTTCAGCTAAAGGTTAATATCTATTTCCTGAAGAAGTTGCAAAAAATCACTTAATCTAGGCTCATTTCAAACCAAAACCAACTGCGGTGATTTTGGAAATGCCACCTCAGTTTATGATACAGCAGCTCTGCACACTCTTGCTAGAAGACTTTGTCACCTCCATGTTACATCAATCTGTTGAAATCAGCAGATCAGCAGTAAAAGGTACCAAACAGACACATCTTTTTCACATCTTTTTAATGTGTGATGTGAAACTGTGATTGTAAGGAATTAGATTTTGAGTAAAAGCACACTCCATATAATTCATCAAACAGCCAACAGTGGTAACTATGTTTTTTGTCACAGTTTTAAAGTAGAAGCAGAGGCCTAGAGGAATGAAAGGCATTGTTAAAACAGATAGCCCACTGAGATACTTGTGCTTTGTCTGTTACAAAAAGAAGTCTTTTTCTCCTTCTGTGCTAGTAAAAATTGCCTGGTCATTATTGCTCTATCAGTCTGTATAGTTTTAGCATGGAGAAAGAAATGAACAGAACACTGTTCTGTTTCCACCCTGAAGCAGCACTTTAGCTAATATACACTGTGAAGATGCAACTTCCCACAGCTCTTTTGAAGTTTCTTTTCAAACTGTGCAGAATTTAGCTTTGTAGCCTCTTGACAGTCTATATGCAGAGAAAGGTAAGGTGGTTCCTGTGGCACATATGTGATTGTGTGGCTGAGACGTGTGAGTTTGTGACACAGACCTAGCAATCCTCCTGAGCAAACGTGCTGCGCTGAAGGATTTGGAATCACATTTCTGTTCCCCAGTAGGACATGGCTAAAATATCCCATTTCTACAGTATTAGGACCAAGAACAGTAAGAAATTTAGAATGCCTTTTTAACCCAGAATAAAAGTGCATTCCCTCCCAAACCCCAAAAGGCAAGCTGTTGCTTTCAGGGTATTACTCGGGTTTCCAGAAGCTCGATGTCTGTAATAGTTTTCCTTGCTTGCAAAAAATCTAGTGAGGCCATTACCATTTAAAATACTTCACATTTCAAGATTGGCAATTAGCATTTAATGTGTGTCTGGAGCAGAAAAAACATTGTTGTATCTGGGCAATGCTCTTTGCTTGTATGCTTCCTTCAATGCATCTTTATTGCCTTAATAAAGTATTTAAACTGCCAAAACTGCTTTTTGAATGTAGAAAGGGCAATCTTTTCTGCATCACACTCTATCTAAATTGATAGCATGTGGTGGAAGATATAACTTAATAAAAATTATCAACCAGATTTTTTCCCTTTTTAATTTTCTTTTAGTAGCTAAAATTATCGTAAATGCTTTTCTGGTAGAACATTTTTTTAATAACCAACACTATTTCTCAATTAATTTTTCCCAAGAATCAGTAAATGTCAAGCCTGAATAAATTCATCAATGCTAACTATTTTTAAAGTAAAATTACTTTTTTATTTGTAGAAAGCGAAGGGAGATGACCCATCCTCTGATCAGCATCGAACTCCGATTTATTCATCCATCATGCACATTTTATAACAGTGTTAATTAAGCTCATACATATTGCAAAACCCGAGCTCATCATAGGTTACAGATGACACATTAATCCCTCCTTTGCTTTCAATACCTGTGGTTTGTTATTGAAACCAAGATTTGTTTTCTCACCCTGATATGAATGGTTCTCAAGGCCTCCATGTTTGTCACTTTTGCTTTCCCAAAGCAGCCAAGGACAGAATGTTTACCTGTTATTAAAAAACAGCCTGAGAACTTCTGCTGTTCACATAAAGGTGCCTGAGAATTTTGTTGTTTACAGGAACAGGCTTTGAGAATTTGCTCCTCACAGCTGCCTTTTACTTTTCCATCAGCTGTATATGATTATGGCATGTCTGAACAAAACTCTATAAGCCATTTCTGAGCAAAATTCTCCAACATTTATTATAAATTGAGAGGTGCGAAATAGAATGTCAACATCCTGTTGAGAGAAAATATCTAAAATGTTCACATGTATAAAGCTGTATGAAAGACAAATACCTTAAATAGGAGTCACTCAGCTGTTTTATGGTCTTTATAGTTAGATTTTATAAGTACTTGCATTTAAGTACTAGATAATGGCCTCTGGGCTACTTATTTTGAAGGCTGCATGGGAAGAAGAAATTTCTTTTTGCTGCTGGGAAACAAAAATTGCGACTAATCAAATCATATTGGTATGTGTGTGTGAGGAAGTGAAAGATTTTGTGGGGTCCAGGAGGAGAATTCTTTATTCTATCTAGTTACTAATTTTCCAGAAACCCTTAAAAATTTTCCTTCTGAAAAAACTGTGGCCATTCTCAGCCCTTCTGATGAGGACATTACATGCACTGACAGTAAAATGGTGTGGCTGTTGCTTCAGACTGTGTAGTTCAACCTGGACATGTGACCTTGTAAAACACAGGAGAGATTTGCCTGTGCTACTTTTAACTTCTATAAAATTAGAAGAATTCCTTTCAATTTAATGAGCAAGTATTGTAAATATCACTGTTATTATAAGCATACCTTGTCATTTTATTTTTGTAAGTTCAGGAGGGTCAAAGCTATTGCTAAGTATGGAAAGGGAAGTGCAAACTCTCAGCCTGTAGTAACACTATGGCATGTGACATGTTTTCACAAGGAATCATTTCAGACATCAATGATCTCATGTTCATGGCTTCCATCACCTGGAAACTGGCCTGTTAAGTTGAGGCAAAAAGGTAGGATTTTATTGGTTTTACATCACAGTGGTGTAAGAAAAATATATGCTTTATATGTGCATCATATATTTTACATGTTTTTATGCTTTCTTTTATTTTATTTGAAATTTTAGTCACTATTAACACATAAAGCTACTGAGATCCTAAAATTTTGTAGATATAAAAAGATATGGTAACCTGTACTGTGTAACGGAACTAAAAATATAAGGAGTTTTTCACCCTGAGCGGTTTTTAACTTAATGTACTTCTGACTGGAGATTAAGATAGTAAAAAAAATCCCCAAACAATATAAGAAAGGAACTCTTCCTGGGCTGTTAGTTGGCTAGAATGGATGAGAAGCAGGAATGAGTGAACATGTCAAAGCCAACACTCAATTCTTTCCTACTCTTCCCAGATTTGCTCTTCTTCTGATGTCTCTTCCCACTCATGCGAACATGACTTTTTTTATTATAAATGTTGTTTTGCTACTTAAACATGGGAGGGGTTTTTTTTTAGTTGATTTAAAGTTGAAAAATATATCTAAAAATATTGTGGAGAAATGCAGAATTTAGTAAGTAATCTTGTTATATCATTAGCAGATTCCCTTGGACCATATGGTTAAAATGAATCTGAGTCATGAACACTTTGCAGCACTCCTATGGGACAAATGACAACATGCAAAGTGTTCACAGTACACATATACAATAAATTCATACCAAATGATTGAATTTTAGGAGGCCACAATATTAATTTTTGCTTTTTCCTTTAGATATGGGTATGATTATTATGTTTGCCTCTCTTGTAAATGCACTTCACCAAGCAGAGTTAAGTTGGAAAACATGAGGCTGGTTCTGAGAAATTTTTGGGAAGAAGTGCATGCAACCTCAGCTAAACAAAAAATTTCAAAAAGACACTGTACATTATTTGAATTTTTCATTTCTTGTCTGAAAATTTTTGCAAAGCAATTTCAGATTGGATATCAGAACAGAGATATGGAAACTTTAAATACAGCAGTGTCTAAATTACTGAACAGGAAGAAAAACTGTTTCATAAATTATTCACATTTTCCTTTGCTCAATATCTTTCTTTAGTGATAATAATTGAGTCCCTTAGTATACTTTTTTTTTGAAGTTAAAATGTAAATGTTTTGCAATGGAGATGAGTTTCATAGTTCCCTTCTGCAAAAGAGGGGAAGGGTAGCATAAGCAGATAGGACTCTCCTAGCACAGTGGCAGAGCAAGGGACTAACTTAGGGATGAGTTCTTCAGGCTGGGACCTTCAAACCAAAGGCAGTCCTTCCATTACAATAATTCTGAAAGTGAAATTTTGGGTTCTTTTACTTAATCATACATTTCCTCTTTTTTGTCTGTCTGAAGTTTAATTGGTATAAATTTTGCTATATAGTCTATTCACAAATCATTCTGTATTCTTGTGATTTGGGTATGTACTGGAAGTATGTAATATATATGTGTGTGTGTATATATATATATATATATATATATATATATATATATATATATATAAGCTTGTTTAAAGGTGTAGGATGTCATGCATGTAATGCAGATGTGGCTGTATAATTACTTCAATTGCATATGTATGTACCCTGTGACTACAGAAGTTCATAGTCACAGAATAAAAGCCACAGTCAGAGGAATCCAGACTGCTTATTTTTATACTTACTGATATCCCAGGGAAGAAGGTAAAAAGCAGTTTATAAAACCTGGACAAAAGAAGGATGTAACTTTTTTTTGTACTCCCTTGGGCTGAATCTCAGCTGAAACAACTGACAGTTTTTGGACTTACTGAAGGAAATGATGAGTGAAGATAAATATCCAGATGTTTGCTGGCCAGATGTGTAAGGTTACATTTTGGAAAGCATGAATTCTCTACCTGTGTCTCCTGAGAAGGAAGTTGTAAATAGTAAACATGCTATATTTTTATTTCCACATTTGGGGTGGAGGGCAATCAGGGTTAAAAATCAAACTTCATTTTGCCTTCAATGTAGTGTCTTAACAGATGTAGGTTGAACATGCAGATTGGCACAGCATGCAAGTGGCATTTTTCAAATAGCCATTGTGTGTGCATGGCTAACTTAGCACCCTTTGTGCATTGTTTTTAGTTCAAGGGAGATGCAGCTTATGGAACTCTCAATATTCCAGCAGTAGGACAGAGGTGTGTCAAGTCACTAAAAGTTCCCTATTTTCTAGTCCCATGTTTCAAACTTATTATTTATGACAATGAAAAATGCAAAGCTTCACTTTTTCCCCTCTTTCCCCAGCCTACACTAAATCTCTCCCTTCCCATCTAACATACAGATCTCCTTCTTTTCAAATAAATAGTTGGAAGCAGCTGCCTTCTAATACAGCAGCACAGCTCATCTCAGCCTGTGCTTGCTCTCAGACTTGGGAAGAGGAAAGAAACGTCTTGTTAAAGTCAAGTAAATAACTTAGCTGCTAGGCAGTAGGAAAAATATTGGATTTGATTGTGTATTATTCCCATATGGGTGAGATATATTTAAAATTGAAACGGAAACCACCTCCCTTAAAACTTAAAGTGACAGATTTTCAAAAATTGGCAGCCAATTTTCGCCTATAATTGTACCTAATGTGGAAGGGATTTTCCTCTGCTGATGAGGGATAAGAGGGTCTTGCCACCATACTAGCAGTGAGGCAGAGGAGGCCCCTTTCAGCATGTAAAATTTGCCGGCCAGAAATTTCTCCACTTCCTTGGGCTAAAGATCTCCTGAGGGCTGGAGGCTGCTTCAGTGCATGGGAGGTGTTTAACTCATTTGTGTGAACTCCCCACTGCTTAGGAGCTCCAAAACAAGCATGCGGAGAGTGAAATTTCAAGAAAAAAATGCAAAAACAACAAGAAAAAACCAGACCAGACCAACAACAACAAAAACATACAAAACCAAACTGAAACAAAACCAAAAACCCAAACAAGAAACCCCCAAAACAAACAGCAAACAAAAACCCAAAGACAACCCCTACCAACTTTTAAACAGAGTTGTTCTTCTCCTGGGCAGGCAGTGTTGCAGCATGTTCTAGCACTGTAAATTCCCCTAACTGACATTGCCTACAATTTTAACTTGAAGCGCCTGAAAGAGTTTTTATTCATGTGCTGATGTAGACTTATTTTTGTGTTCCCATTCTGCCATTTTATAAACATTAGAAAATATAACAGCCACATAATGACAGAAGCCCAGTCTTTTCCTCCTCAGAAAACATAAAGACCTTTTCCAAATACTTGTTTTGAAGGCACAGGATTTACAACACCTAATTTCTTCAATGACTTAATAATTTCTCCTCAGTCATGTATGAGAACAAATAGGCTCTGGAGTGGGTGGGGGGAAAAGAGAGATGTGAAAGAAAATGGTAGGCATTGAGGCAGTACAGAGGAATTCATGCAGAGTCAGGATGAGTTTAGGAGCATGAGGAAATTTATGATGGACTGATTTATGGCTACTGCTTGGCATAGTTCAGGGATAAAACCCTGTGCTATAGAAGCTGTTAGAGGGCTTGCTGTTAATTACAAAATTAGAGTTTGCACCAAAAGTGAATGAAAGTCTTCTTTTTATATTAGACACTAAGAATAGCATCTAACACCTGTAATAGCTAAGATATACTTTTGCCATAAAGTTGGGCAGCCCTGTTTGGTCTGCTGAAAATATTCTTGTTACTTCCCAAATAGTTATGCTTCTAAAGTTTATGGTTGCCAAGAAAATATAATGATTTTCCAATGTTCAGAGCTAGCAATAGTAGTTTTTACTGGATGAGGGTAAAATTGCTCTCCACACTGTTACCTTTACTCTGTTATAAAGGAAAAGGCAATGGCAAGAAAAAAAAAGACTATATTTTCATGTATACTATGTGTCTTATTCTTGTATACTTCTTATCTCTATGTAGAGGTCTAAGATTTTTTAATTTGCTTACGTTCACTAAAAGGCTGAACTAATATTTTTTATTTATGTACAGATGTATATCTATTAGTCAAGTAACACAAGCATCCCTTGACAGGTGGGCTATTGAGCATTAATGTAATTGCTGAAAAGTTTCACACTTATTTTTTAGTTGGAAATAATATCCAGTATGTAGTGGGGTTTTGTGTGAGATGATAGCACAACATTTTACATATTAATCAAAATAATTCACAGAGCTTACTTCATCTTCCACTCTGGTAGGATATGGTTACTACACAAATAATTTTAGGACAGGAAGTAAGAATAATGCTGTAATTAACTGAAATTGCAGGGGAACTTAGGTAGTCAGAATGTAATTATGCAATACAGAACTCAGTCAGGAAACAGGATTAACTTTCCTGTTCTTTTGAAAAATGCAAGATGATTGCTAATATTTATAAATGGTTTTTACACGTCAACTGAGTGATGGTGCCTATGACAGAGGAGCTGCCTTTAAAATTATGCTAAGCTGTTGCTTCCTTTCTGACTCAGTGATAAAGATGCTTCCTCCAGAAGCAGCTGTTAAATTTCCTTCTTGCAGCACAGATTTCCTTAACGGTGTCACATCCAAACATCAGCCCAAACTCTATTACTTTGTCAGAATTAATTTGATTGCAGTATATCCAAAGTAAAGTCAAATTGAAAATGGCTGAGTAAAACTGTTTTATTTTAGGGAAAAAACCCTGAAAGTGCTTGTTGTGTCTATGTTATGTCAGACATTGACATAGGAAAGTTCACTTGGCAGGTATTGGTTTAATAGTGAAATTCACAGTTATCTCTAACTTTCAAAGGGTTACTAGACCCCTTTGGTAGAGAATGTTTATATAACCTGTATCATTGCTGAAAGTGTTTGCCATGTGGTTCAGAAGTAGTGCAACAGAAGTAAAGTCAGAAATAAACTGTGCCAGAGGACACAGAAAGAAATAGAAAACAAAATTTGCTACTGAGTAATGACAACTAAAATACAAATGCAGGGAATGATGCCTAGTTCAGGAAGAACTTCACAGTATGTGTGATTTGTTCCAAAGAGAGCTTTGGAATGCTAATTGAAGCCAAAGTGTTGTGGGCCCTAAGTTTGACTCAGGTAAATGCTGTATTGGCAGTGGCTTTGAATGCGAAATGCTAGCACAGTCAAATGGCAAGAGTGCAGTCCAGAGCATAGCTATTCATTCCCATACTTGAACCACAGCAGCTTTAATTGTTGGCCTGATATTATTCTCAAGGCAATTCACCTTTGATTATTTTGTTTACTTCTTATTTATACAATTTTTTTGCAATACTTCTAAAGATTTGAAATTTAAACCGTAGAGTGCTATGTTAAACTTTGAAAGAGTTTACAGTTGTAAGTTTTTTTGAGATTCGTATTTATTTTAAAGTAAAAATTGTTGTTTTTTTCTTCTAAATTACTGTTCTATCCCTAACTGAGAGTAACTCCATGAGTTCTTTATAATGCACTGCATTTACATGTTGCCCATTAAATATTATTTTGTTAAAGAGGACATGAGGTAATGCTGATTACAATCTAGTAAAAAATACTTATAATACTGCAATCTGATACTTGATATATACATATATATATTCATATAAACAAGAATATTATTTGCAATGCAAATTAATATTGTTAATTCTGCACCTAATTTTACAATATTGACTAAGTTAGTCTACATGGTAAAATCCCAGTAAATCCTTGGCCTTCTTAACGATCTTGAGGGATTTGTTCTGCTTTTGGCATGTATATTTGGATGGAAATAAGATTTCAGCAGGCAGTGTTATTTACATTACATGCTAAGGGCCAGTCTTTCTGATCACTCAGCATCCTGAACTCAGGGTTTGAGTTATGATGATTCTGTACCCTGCTTTAAGGAAAGATTAAAGTAACCAAAAGTTTACTTCTGCCTTGGGTTCCTATTGTGGTGAGCAGATCAGCAGAGAGATACAAAACATTAATCCTTCATACTCGCTAAAGTATGTCTGACATCATGAGCTTAATTCTTCAGAATTTCTTAGGGAAATACTTGCCAAGACTGTAAAGAAAATGTTTTTACACGGAGCCTTACTTTGTTCTGACATTTATGCAAGGACACAATTCGCCATGAACCTTTTAGTCTTCCTCTTCCTTCAGAGCATAATGAAAGGAGCCTATTCATCCCGGTCTCTTGGCATTTTTGTGGAAAAATAATAGTTCAACTGCACAGGCCCACTCTTCATCTGAAATATGAGTAAGCCTGGAGCTGAAGCAATCTGTGCCCACTGCATATTTCTACCAGGTCATTGGACCATTGCCATTGTTAGTAAGGTTGAACCTCAAGCCACAAATGAAAGAAATAGATAAAAATACTTATGAAGTACCAATGCTTATAGTATAAATATACAAAAGATCACATTAGAAAATGTATGTTGTATAACTATTTATTATTACATTAGATTTTAAAATATTTACATTTACAGAAATGGCCCTCACTCATTTGTAGTTGGAGAATATTCCTTTGGGAGCAATGGCAGGATGTTTTCTGTTAACCTCATTTATTTTATTTTAACTAGAAAAGGAAAAACTTTTTTAGCCAACTTTTTTTTCCCTCCCTGTAACTCGGTAATAAACTTGTATCTAAAAAAACACTTGCTAGAAAGTGCTGTTATCTGTTTAAAATTTACGGAAACACTGCATTTTAATGGTACAATAACTAATGCTCAATCATAGAGGAATTCCTCCGGAAGAACAAGTCATGGCTGCAAGTGCCAAATAAATCTAGTGGTGTGACATGGATAGTAAAATTTCATAACAATAGTAATGTGAGGGCTATGTTTTCAAAGCAGATTGTGTTGACAGTACTACAGCTGACCTAGCCATGTTTGATTTTGTGTGGATGTGAGGTATAATATTACTAAATCATTGAGGATTGAACACGGTGACATACTATATATTAAGAGAAGGGTCATGAAATTATATCTGGATTAGGAACTTAAAAGAAAAAATTATGTCATGGCTGTAGAATTGTACAAAAAATAAGGAAAGCCTCATGTTTCTTTGAAAAATCTGTCTTTCCTCTGATTGGTACCACTGCCTGCAATGCTGCAACCCAAATGCATGATCATTGACATAAAGCAAAACACTTCTGGAATACCCTGTAAGAAGAAAGAATATTTAAAAATTGAAGGTGAGAGATCAATGAGGAGAAACCTTTTCAAAATAGGAATATTATAATATATCATTAATTTAAAACCCAAATTGCTATGGGAAGTGTTCAGGTGTAATGTGCAGGAGAAGAGTTACAACTTCACTGCTACTGTAAATTGCAAGACTGCTACTGTGATTAGAATTGAAATTAGCAGGGAAATAGGGAAATTTTTTTGATTCAAAATGCCTTCCCTGTTCTGGTATTTTTTCCCCTAAAGATTCTTAAATCTTTAAAAGTGAAAGCTGTTGTTTTCAGAGAAGGTGTCTATGTTTAAATACTTATATTTTTACTAGATATTAAAGAGAAATAAATATTAGTTTGTGCTTTTAGGTAACATAAAAAAGATTTGTTGTTGAGAAGTTTTGAATACAAAAGTGCAACAAAATTTGATGCTATTGTTTTATTACATGTTAATATATTGCTTTAAAGTTCTGTGAAAAGATAATCCATACTTCTTTTACTGTTGTGATATAATTTTTTCCAGAGTATCTGGTAAAAATGCAAAGCTGACTTCTAAAGGAAGTCTGTTCCTCATTTACATTATGGAAATATGATGGATTAAAGAACCAAAGTTTTCTTACAATTTCAAATTTCCAATTAGATGGCACAGTCCTGGCAATAGAAAACATGGGTTTTTTATGAAATAAGATTAATTGTTTTTAGGAGTATAGGGGTTTTAGATTAGAGGTTTTTCATTGTTTTCATTTAAGAAGTGAATCTTTAATTTTCTAGTTTACTGAAGCGATAGTTTTTTGTAGGAGCATGATTTCCAATGGTGTAAATTCCATACACAGTGCACAAAATAAGATAGTTTTTTTAGTCTTTAAGAAGCTGAAGAAATGAAGGACTGGGCAATTCACTTTACACTTCCTTTTTGAATATAGGTAACATAAGAATCATAAATAAAAATATTATCACAGAAGTAACTCATCATTTGCTTGCTGGAAGTATAATTCCTTAGCACAGCAAAGGGAGTAATTGCTGCAGTGAACGGTTGTTTTTCAGTCTTGGATGTGATGATGGCACCGACGTTTTAAAAGAACGTGTAGAATTCAAAATTGGTTTAACAGAATGTATTTAATATTCAATCATAATATTAATTTTAAAATAGTATGTAATCTTTCTATAATTCAAGTACCAAATCCTAGATTTTAAAACTTAAGGTACCAAAATTAATTATTAAGGTATGTAAGTCTATGGAAATAGCACCATTTTGAGAGGAGGTGCTACACAAAGCTGATATTTAACCAGATCTGTTTTAGCTATATAGCTGTGTATGCCAGTCAGTTGGCAAAGATTGCAATTAGTGTCTGAGAGCTGGTGACATTAGTGACACAGTAGAGAAACTCTCCTTGTTCTGTGGGTCAAGTGAAAAACCCTTCCATTGTTCAGAGTTCCAAGCACTTTGGAAATTGGAAAATTAGGTCACCTGGGGAAATAGTACAAACATAGCTGACCTGGTGGTGGAGAAAATAAAAGGATGGCAAAGAAAGGCTGCATTTCTTAAGAAGGTGTTTCTAGCTTACCTAACATCTTTAGGCAAGGGATTGTGAGTTGTTGCAAAGTGAGGACTGAGGAGGGTTGTGGCTGTTGCTTGGGAGATGAGGGGTGTCCTTTGAGTTGGAGCCTCGTTTACGTGTGGAAAAGGTCAACGGAAATGTTGTTGGGGATGTGCTGAGACTCTAGCACTTCCCTGCTGGCTTGGGAGGGAGGGCCTTTCCCTCACTGCCCTGTGACTTGTAATGTACTTTACATCCAGCCATGGTGGAGGAAGTATGGAAAAGTCATCTTTGCAGGAAAAAATGTTCTTGAACCTGTGCACATTTAATAGATGGCTATTTTTATATGCTTGTGACATTATAAATATATGGAATAATTTCTATTATAAAATGTTTACTTGAGACAAATGAAAACCTTTAGACACTATGAAGGGTGAGGCCACTAGAGTAACAAAATGTATTGTTTCTTAAAAATACATCTTTAAAGTTGAGTCATACAGCTGTTAAATGGCAAATAACTTCGATAGTCAATATCCTAACACTTTGAGAGCATCCCTGTGATTTTCTGTGTGTATACTAGCTTCAACTGCTACTAAATGTCATAACTGTTGAGTTGCACACATGAAAATATAGCCATAGAAAATGCCTAAAATTTTTGTAGGTAATATTCATGCTATAGTTTTTAATGCCACTTTCAATATATTTTTAATTTTGTTTAATTTTGAAACAAAACTTTTTAAAAATTATGTTGGTGATATCCTCAATATGAAGATCTCTTAAACCAGAACCAGAACTTTCCATTTGCCAAACCAAAATGAATTGTCACATATTCAGGACTCATCTTGGAGGACATGAACTTGTGAATCACTTGGCTCTACTTTTTGATGGTATAACTTGTGAGATATATGAGTACACTGACATAAGCCAGAATATGATGAAATTTTCTAATTCACTTGGATTTACCCCAAGCTATGATCCTGAGTCAATGTGAGGATTAAAAGAATATTTATAGATCCAGATTTGACCTGAGCATCAATATCTGCTGTTTTTAAAAATGTTTGCATTTAAGGGAGAATGGTAGTACTTGCTTGTGTCCTCAGGGAAGAACTTAAAGAGTACTTCTTTCCATGGGGGTCTGAAGAATATTCTCTCTTACAGAATGACTATGACCTGTTGTAATTGCTCATGTGGAACTAAGTGCTGCTCATGGATACATCCTTTACCTATCTGGTTTGTTTCTGATAGCCATGGAAAAACACCTTATTGCAAGCTCTAAGCCTCTGACAAAACAGGATTAGTTGGTGTTAAATTTTGCTGTCTTGGTTTGCAATATGCAAAAGAGCTAACTGCAAATGAGCTTGTGTAATTCTCTACAACCTGTGGTCACCCAGGAAAGCCTTCACACTTGGTGATTTATATTGCTTTAAGCAGGAATGTATCCCCCTCTGAAAGAATCCTGTGCTGGCTGCTGTTTCACTGCCTTTGGAAAAGTTTGATAATGGGTTAGGGGAACACACCTTAAAGCAACCTCCAAAATTTATGTTGCACAGAATCATGAGTCAGCTTTTGGAAGTGGTTTTAAATAATGAAGGCAGATACATAATTGCTGATATTCTCTTTGTAAAGGTAAGTTGATTCAGGAATTTGTGGTTTTATAAAAGCATTTTGGTATGTGCAAAATGGGTCAAAGCGAGAAAAATATGGTTTGGTATAGCATGAAAGTTCTTTTACAACTGCCAGGTTCTTGCTTGATAGCAGCGTGTGCATATATTTCTGAATGATTTTTCCAACTGCTCAGTGTTCAGGATGAGTTTATTATGAAATATTAAAGTACCAGTAATGTCCTCTGAGCAAAATAACAGCTTTTGTGTGAGGTCAATGTTAATTTGACTTCTTTCCTTACTTCTTTCCTGACTTAAAATTGTCCATCACGTGAAGGATTTTCTTCACCGATCTACTCTCCCACTAGCCAAAAAAAAAAGCAGCACATTTTAATTTAAGACAGGTTAACCCCCATATCTGTACACAGTAAATGGACATGGCAGGGACAGAATCTTCATTCTGTCTGTCTTATTAAACTTTGGAAGCAGTAGTCTTTAGTTTAATAAAGGCCCTGTCCTCCAGCTGGATTTGTGAAAGGAAATGCTCCCACACAGAGCTGATTTGAAACTAATGCTTCTTTTATGTGAACTTGTTACACTTAGATCTTACAGCACTTGATACAGTGAATGCAATCTACTAGTCATCAGTATTTTATAAAGGTGAACAGTTTAGTCTGTGATGTCTCAGTATTCTGTCATGTTACAGACTTCTATTTATCATTTAAATAATTTGCACTGTATAGTGCTCAGGATTTCTTTATGTTTTTTGCTTTCTATATTCATTCTGAAACTTAATTTAAATTCCTTATGCCTTTTGCAGTGAATGACCAATAAATGCTTCTTGCACATTGTTCAGTTTATAGTAGAGAATATTCCTTTCTTATTGGTAATTGCACAGCATATTATTATGTGGTGAAAAAAATCAATTCTTTTCTTAAGGCAGAAACCCAAGTTCCTGTCTGTTTTGCGGATGTTAAAAATCCCTTGACACTCAAAGAAGAAGAGTGGGAGTATTAACTCTCAGGAACCCTTGGCTGAGTTTTCATGAAAAGAGTCTTTCTCCTCGCAGCACAGGGGACTAAGCTTGTTAGGAATGCTTACTGTGAAAGAAACACTTTATGTAATCTTAATAAATGAAATAAATTTAAGAGCATTTTCTTAAGCAGGAAGGGAAGATTGGGAAAAAGTTCAACTTTTTATTTTATTAAGAAATATACAGAGAAGGACATATTATCTGAGGATTTGTCCAAGCTTCTAAGCATGAATTCCTTTGGAGAAAATGACTGTAAAAATAATTTTTCCTTACCTATTTTTAATATTTGATAGCTGCAGTGGAAAAAAAATACCCTCTTAAAAATGATACATGCAATGAATAGCAAAACCACTTGCACTGTGAAGTGCATAAGAGCGTTGGAAGTAGCTTTTAACATAGTACCAAAAAACTCTCATCATTATTAGAACTGACAGGAGTTTTTCAGTCAGGGTGACTACACAATGATATAGTAGTGACTGGCACATAAGAATAAATAGTCTTGCACTGTAATTGAGTAGAATCAGAGTCTCTAAAATAATTTTATTAGTCCACCTTGCAAACTTTTTACGTATTTTGCAGATTTGCAAACTTTTCCTAGTATGTGAAGGTGTAACCCCACCAGCTACAGGAGTCAAGACTTCATAAATCTGGAGTGGGTTTTGGAGGTGTGGGTTATCTCAGCTGACACAGGCCTGGCAGGCAGCAGGAAGAAGGGCTACCGTGCCTAAGGGAATCGCTGGCCATCCTCGCTGGAGCCGAGGGCTTTGTGTGCGCCGGTTGTTAGGACAAACAGGGAAAGTGAGTGCCAAGAGAGACCGCCCTGCCGAGCTGTGGATAGATGTTATTATTTTTAAGAAGAAGCCCTCTGGTGATATAACAGGGCTGACCCTGTTAGCGGAGGCTTCATAAATCTTTCTCAAGTGAAAGTTCCTGGCTGCGCAGGTTGGAGGGCAGACAAAAGAATCAAAAGAGCCAGGATGTGAAGTCTCTGTACTGTACATGTGAGCGCTGCCTATGGGACTCTGCAATAATACAACAACAGCCAAGATTGCAAGGCACAGCTTCAGTTCACTGCCTGCTTTCAACTGCTTCTAATAACAGTTTAATTTTAGATTCCTCATGGCCTTCTACATAAAATGTTAAAACTGTAATGATTCTTTAGCACAAAGAAAAAGAATGAAATACCATTGAAATATCAGCTTAGAAAATGCTCTCCTTTCTCTGTTAGTACTATAGTAGTAATTAAATATAGTGATTAGATTAGAAAATGCAGAAAGAATGGTTACAATACAAATATATTTGATTCACTCTGACTTTCCACACATTTGCCGTGCTGTGATGAAAAGATCTTTATATAATGTATTACCTGTCAACCTACAGGGGACCTTTTATATCTTTTTATCATCTGTTAATCATTTGAGTTAGGTGCTTTGCAGTACAGGACCTTCTCAAAGCTGACTGAAGAAGCCTCCTTGGAGCATACTGATGACATGCCAATCTCACAGTCTTGAATGAAATTGAGAAACTTTCTTTGTGGTTTATACTTGCACCTGTTCAAACAATATATGTGTCTATGGAATATACATATCCTCTCTTATTCAATCAGTACTGAAGCCATAGACCTGTGTGTTTGCCAGCTATGTACTGGTGACTGAAAATGGAATGGACCCTTCTAGGTCCAAAAATCACAAGACTTCAGCTGTTTGAGCTAACTGAACTTACAGTACCATTTAGGTGGGTTTGCATTGCAGCAGGTATTAGAGATGACATAGTCTTTAATTCTGGGCTATACCAGAAGCTTTTCTTTTATCCCTCTGTGTTTTACATAAGCAGAAACTACTTGTGTTACCCTGAAATTTATATTTTTTGTGCAAGAAGAAAAGGGAGGACAGAGGAGTGAAAGTATAATAATTAGACAAGTATGCAGGGCCAGTTTGAAAGCCATTTGAATTGAAGAGGGAGACTCTTACATTTTTGTACTTGGAGCTGGGACTGGAGCAAAATGTATGTTGGTAGAGTTTATGTGCTGTTGTATTTCTAGGGCAAGTTCTCCTTTCTTTATTTGCTATTTTAACATTTCAGCATTTCCCAAGTGGAAACTTTACATGAGGTGAAACATAATGAGAGCAAATGAGGAAGTCTTGATTGGGTTTGCAATTTACTTAAAATGTTGGCAAGAGCTTTGATTAAGAGTTTAAATTCACACAGGCTTAATCAAAAAGAAATTAAAATTCCGTAAAGAGGCTGCTCAGGATTCCCTTACAGAAACCAGAATTGTCAGCAAGAGCTAATTTGCTGTGTTTATATCAAGACTGGGAGAAAGGAGTGAAAAATAGAGCATAATTGGGCAGTTGAAGTGTAATTAATACATGTCCATAATGTACTCAGAAAACAGAAAAGCTACTGACATGTTGTAGATTAGTGAGCTTAAGGCAACACTAGCCAGTGGAAGATCCAACTTGACAGAAAGATGTACCACCCTAGCAGGTGAGCAGGGCATGAATGAGGAGCAATTGATGGCATGTGGACTTAATGTTCCTCCACTGTACAGCTGCCCAGACTTTATCTCCTTATGTTACAACCTTTGCTCTTTTGTTCATTAGTTCAGAAAATTCTTACTGTAGATGTTGAAAATTTTCTAGCAACATATTAGACCTAATTAAAATCAGACTATGTTTTTCTCCTTAGGACTGAGTTGTCATTATCAGGAAAGGAAGATCTACATTGCTGTGCACAGTGATTATGTAGCAGTCAACAAATTGAAAAGTAGTCTAATAAGTTCAAATTGGAAGGAAAAAGTGGGAAAGATAGGAAAATTTGGCAGGAAGATTCTCTGCATTAAAGAGAAGCCAGTCACATTCTTTTATGCTATCTTTTACAGCCTAGCCCACAGGAGAAGTGTGATTTTTAAAGTGAAAGAGTATTTCAGGAAAATAACTTCATTGTTTCACAAGAAAAGATGGAAATTTTTATGCTGCTCATTGTTGGTATTTTATTATTGGGGCCTGAGCCTCCTATGTTATGGCGAAATTCACAGAGATATGCAAATAATATAATATAAGTCTCAGTGTATATTCCCTGACACCCCTGTGGTTTCAAGTCTGTATCAAACAAAAAATATCCCTTTCCTAGTGTTTGAAATTAATTCTGGAAAATTTTGATGGGAAATAACCCCAATACTTTTACTAGTATAATGTTAATACTGGGATAGCTAATCATTTCAGAGTTTCAGCTTTACTGTATTTGAAACTATTTTGTATTTTTGGCAGGTATTTCAAAGTTGTGATTAAATTTGAAATATGTCAAATGTTATGATCTTAATGAACTCTATGCAGATAATAGCTTATAGTAATTAAGAGAAAATCAATGTCCTACACTTTGGCATGTATGTTGCTGCCATACTGGGAGATCTATATTTTATCCAGCTACAGACCTCTTCTGTTATGGGGAGAGTAATCAATAAATTGTGTGCTAGTAACAACTGTTCCATGTATCACATCATATTTCTGTATTTCAGTTTCCATAGGGTAGAAGGGTAGAAGGTCCTCATGTTTTATTATACTGAACTGTACCTGTTCAGTTCCCAAAGCCAGGTTAGAGGTAGTTGTGTTCCAATTCACAGTAATTATAATGACCAAAAAAAAAAAAATCACTTCCTTCTGCCAAAGGGGAACAAAGCCAGGCATTGAACAGAAAAATCCATTTACCCAGTGTTCTTACTTCCTCAGTGTCTGTGACCCTACTATTGCAAACTGTGCAAAATAAATTACAGTCTTTTTAAGAAATGTTCAGGATTAAACCACTCACATGATTGCCACCATCCCTTAGAAAAGTCAAAGGCACTTTTGACAATAACAGTCTAGGTGCTTTGACATTGGGGTCTGAAATATAGACCCATTTAGGAGGACACCATTTTTATATACAGTTGTTCCAAGTTTATGTTGCAGGCTGTAGATAACACATATACTGTGTGTGATTCTGCAAAATACATTGACTCTTTAAATCCTGTGAAAAATGGGCATGGCCCATTAGCAGCTTTCAAGTATATGTTCATTTAGTAAGTGTTCAGAAAACACCATGTATGTCAAGTCTTGCTTTAGCAACAAGTTTCTTCGAGTTGTCATTGTTTGTGACTAAAGTGGTGAGGTTAGAATGAGGAACCAAAATAAAATGCAGAATAAAATGGCTTTTGATAAGTTTTCCATCCAACTTTTAGGTAGCCAGTTTTAAGAGCTGAATGAAGAAAGAGACCATCTTGAGTTAATCAATGTAATTGCTAGAGATTTAAATACTGTTGCACACAAGTAATATTTTATTAAAACTGATTTGTGAGAGTCTGCATTTAATATAAAAAGCAGGCTTTTCCGCTGGCATGGGAGTGAGAACAGCAGCGTGATCTATGATGACAGCACGTGACATGTCCAGTGTTCTAGGATCCAGTGGTTGTTTTGCTTGGCCAGTGTCACACAGCAAATTCCATAGGATTTTGTACCCCATTGACTGTGCCAGTGACAAGATGTGAAGTCACTCAGCAGACAGAAAATCAACAGCTATTCAGCATATTGCTTGCATGTGCTTGAATCTACTGTTTTCTGTAAGGTTTATTAGCTGCTTTCATTATTTTTGTAGTAACCATTGCATTTTCTGATCCAGAACAAGTTTAGACAGCTATAAAAGGTGATTTTGTGCTGCTTTGTGTGGTTTTTAAGTGTGTTTAAAAGTAGAAGCATATGACTCTTTATTGACCTGCATTGATTTTAATGAGTTTTCAATAGGTCATCTTGGGTATTTTTTTTTAAAATTGCAATTCCAGTGTGAAATCTCCTCCCTAAAGCATCTCAGTGAGTTGTTCATATTACACTATAAAATGAGAGATTTCCTTTTCTTTCTTTAATGCAAAAGTTGGCCTATTCTTTTTTTCTCAGTGTTTGAAAAATTTGCCCAAATACCCATGTTTGTTTAAAATAATTTCCAGTTGTGTGTACTGGATCTTCTATGTCTGCACCTGTGAAAAAGAGACAGAGAACTGGAGTTGAATTCTCAACCATTAGCAACCAAAATTCCATTTTGATCTGTACAGTGATTCATGTATGTTTTTATATTGCACTTACAACTAGAATATCTCATTACTTCACAAATTATATAAAATATTTCCTCCCAAGGGGACATTTTCTTTTCACAGCACCTTTTGCAAACATCAGTGTAAAATTAAAATTATGTATACTTAAATACATCTTTCATTTCAGTATATGTTGAAAGACAAAACACTTCTAACAGACAGAACCAATTTCATTATATATCCTGTCTTTATTAGCAAATAATGTGCTCCTAGGAAACTGACAAGCATTTTGAAATACTATTTAATGGATGGTGGTTTTGCTGTTATACTGATTCTTATGTTAATTTATGTGTAAAAAGCTACTGTCAAGCAAGGGTACATGTATACTGGTTAGATCAAAGTGGCTTTTTCAGTAAGCAGTTAAAATGAGGATTTTAGCTCTGCCATGACAAAGAATGTCAAGGGGTTTCTTAACTGTGAAAGGTCCAGGCATTGTTTTTATGTTGCATGTTTTGGTGCCACACGCGTATCAGTAGTGAAAGGAAGATGCCTTTTCTCTTAATATCTTTACTAGCCATGTTGGGGATGAGTGCTGGGAGTTATTCTGCTCCTCCTCCTCATCTCTTCCCCAGCAACAAAAAACCCACATCCATGTCAAGCCATCCATTGGCCAGCAGGTTGAGGGAGGTGATTCTTTTCCCTCTGATGAGACCCCACCTGGAGCAGTGCATCCAGTTCTGGGGCTCTCAGTACAAGAAAGACACAGACCTGTTGAGTCTGGAGGAGGGACACAAAGTTCATCAGGGGCTCTTGTACTTGTCCTACAAGGAAAAGCTGAAAGAATTGGGATTGTCCAGCCTGGAGAGGAGAAGGCTCTGGGGTGACATGTTGCAGCCTTTCAGTACCTCAAAGGAATGTACAAGAAATCTGGAGAGGAACCGTTTCCAAGGATAAGTAGTGATAGGACAATGTGGGGAATGGCTTCAAACTGAGAGCTTAAATTAGATATTAGTAAGAAATTCTTTACTGTGAGGGTTGTGAGGAACTGGAACAGGTTGTCCAGAGAAGCTATGGATGCCCCATCCCTGGAAGTGTTCCAAGGCCAGGTTGCGGGGGGCTGTGAGTAACCCGGTCTAGTGGAAGATAGTCCTTTCTTGGTCTAGAGGAAGGAGTCCAGGGAGGTTGGAACTTAAGAGGTATTTAAGATCCCTTCCAAGGCACAACATTTTATGATTATGTGATTCTTTTTTATCCCCTCTTGCACTGACTCAACATACAAATATTTTGTAGGAGCACCTGTCTTACTATTACTCATATTTGATTTATTTGTAAGGAACACTTGGCTATGAGTAAGCCCATACCAATATCCATAGGAAGAACTATAGGTGCCTAAGTTGATTTTTAAGAATCTGAAACTTTGTACAGATGATAAATGAGCTCAGAATGGTCACTCAAAGATGACCATAAACATATATGTGTTCAAGAAATTTAAAAAAAATTCAAAGCATGCCAGAGAGCATGAATATATATATATCCACATCTCAAACTTTTTTTTGTGATTTTCAAACAATCTGTCTTCCTTTGTACAAGATCTTTGGCTGCAGTTCTGTGATGAGTTTCAAGAGATGGTTCTGTTATTTTTTGTTGGTCTGTAAGTGTACACAATGGTTGAAAATTAGCTCTTCTACAATGACAATTAAAATCTTGAGTTGCATTTTGGAGGCAGTCTGGATTTGCAGTCTTATCTAGGACTGGATAAGATTTACAATCCAGAGATCTCTGCACCTACTCAAATGTTACTGTTTGAGCTGTGACCAGCGCCTCTTGCCATCACACCAGGGAACAGCAGGTCAGTCATCTATATCCAGCAGCATGGCTTAAGTCCTTCAAGAAGCAGCCTTTCTTGTGAGGGGTCCTGCTTTCCCATCCAAGGTAGAGATCTTGGGACTGCAGGGAAATGATAAAGCATAAAATAGGTTTCAAAACTGCTTGTTCGATGTTTACTTTCAGTTGTCTTAAGTTCAGAATACTGCCTGCCTTCTGGGCACCCACACCTTTCCCTGTCGATGTGCTGAGGGATAAAAACACTCTCTGAACTTCATGCCTGACTTTTAGGTGTTTCTGTGCTCACTGCTTTTAGGACTGTATTTTTTTAACTGGGTCCAAATGCTATCCATGCTGAGAAGAGCAGGGGTTAAAAGGAAAGCTAAACAGATCACAGAGCCAAGGATGACAGTCCACTTATCTTGTTTTACATTCCCAGCCAGAAACTAACCCAGTGAGCTGAATTACCCTGCTGAGAGTTGTCGTGAGTGCCAGAGTGAGCAACCGCGTGTGTGTGGGTGTACAGGAGGACAGAAGGGAAGAGCAGCCAAAGAGGGACTTGTGATCATCACTCTGGTTAGAGCAAATGACCAGATGGCCTTTGCCGTGTGGTCTGACTTTTCCCTGGAGCTCTGCTCCCCATCCCACAGAAAAATTTCCTTTCTGTGCCTCCAGATGCAAACTGAAGCAGGGCTTCCCACTTGGGGAGTATCCAGCACAGCAAGGGTAGCACAGGGGGAATCCCTATGGAGCTGGAATTGTCCCTCTGTAAATCCTCATATTTCCATTGATGGATGCACAGTATTGAGCACTGCCAGGGGAATCATCAGGTATGCAGGCGAGAGAGCTCCTAGCTTTCCATTGCTGCAACAGGCAAGTACTAACCCCAAGTACCACTGGCAGAGATGAAGCATCACCACCTCCTTGCAGGACTTCGGAGGAGACAAACTGGGAAGGAGATCTGTCTCAGGCTTTTGAGAGGGACAAGGTTGTATCTGCACCAAAGCTGCTGATTAAAGAGAAGCAGCTCCCAATAGGGCTAGTAGAAAGAAGCAATGAAAGTAGGGACTGGCAGGAGCTGTGGGAGGTGGGAATTCTCCAGATACCCAAATGTCTTTCTGTTTTTCTACTGTTTTGTGTTTCTTCTGAGATACAGTTTCAGTGGTTGCTAAGCATTTTCCAGAATTTCATCTGGATTTTTTTAATCTCATTTGGCCTTTTTGCATGACAAATTAAGGAGTGAGTTGTGTGGTTTGTTTGTTTTTTCCCTGTTGTTTGTTTTCTGTCAAAAAAAAGTTTCAGTGACTGTTCTGTTACTCCATTAAAAATGTGCCACTGGTGCTTTAATTCTGCGGTATTCTTCAAGAGGGGAAGAGAGGAATTCAGAATAAAAGATCCAATGATAAGTGACAACTCTAACAGTATGTTTCCATTTTCTCTTATACTTGGTATGCTGCTTCAGAGTCAGCAGTTTTAGTGATGTTTGACTTTTTACATTCATTAAAACTTTTGGACAAGCTGATTTCTAATACATCAGATACATAGAATGAGTTAAAGTTGGTTTTCTGTGCTGGCTTGAAAACACCTTTAGCTTAAAACCACTCTGTACTAGACTGGTTCAACATTTTTTGGAGTCTGTGTGAACCTGAAATAAAGTAACAGAGAATGATAGCACAGGAGGACAGCTTGAGCTAGATAACAAGGGAGGGATGTGGGGTGTGACTACAGGGGTGTTGGCTGTGAGAAGCTGCCAGAAGCTTCTCCCATGTCTGACAGAGCCAATGCCAGCTGGCTCCAAGACGAACCCACTGCTGGCCAAGGCCAAGCCAGTCAGAGACAGTGGTAGTGCCTCTGGGATAGCAGATTTAGGAAGGGGAAAAATAGGTGTGGGAGAAGTTGTTTCAAGATTTAGGTTTTTTCCACATTATTTTACTCTCATTTTGATTAATAAAATTAATAATATTTTGCCCAAGCTGAGTCTGCTTTGCCCATGATACTAACCAGTGAGTGATCTTTCCCTGTCCTTGTCTCAACCCACAAGCCTTTTGTTTTATTTTCCACATCCAGCTAAGGATGGGAGTTACAGTGGCTTTGGGGGGCACCTGGGATTCAGCCAGTGTCAACACAACCCACAAACAAATAATTTTAATTCTGTAGGAGGCAGAATGTTGACTTGTTCTGTAATTTTTAAGATTGTAAGGAATGGCCTCTGGCCTGCTCCAGAAAACAGATGCTGGTACCCTAAAACACTGTTACTGTTAATTTTCAAGAACTATTTTCTTCTTTACCTCTCAATGGAGCAGGAGTACTTAGTTTGTTTTCTGGATGTTGTTATTTGAAATGCTTGGTGTAAGGTTAAACTTAGTAGAACGCAGAAAATAAACTCAAGGCTCAGAAGATATGTAAGTAGCCATAATTATCTCACATTTAAAATATGTAAGTGAAGTATTAAAGAACTCTCAGATAATCATTGGAGTTGAAAAAACTCAATCATTTAAGCACAATAAACATTTAGCTTCAGATTTCTGGAATATGCTGTTATTAAATTCATTTTTGGAACATATGAAAAAAGCCTGCACGTAAACTTATAAAATGTACTTCTAGTGGCCCAGCAGGATAGAAAAAAATATATCTGTTTTTTGTTAGCAGTGTATCTACTAGCTGTTTGAAAAAATTCATAATATAAAGACACTCAGAAAGGAAATAAATATTTTATCTCTTTGTTTCTAATTTAAAGTTGAAAAGGAAAGTGAAGCTTTTTCTGTCAGTAATAAATTCAGATTTCCTAGAAAGACACACGGATTCTTTTGCACTTATCTTTCAATTTTGTACTCAATAACTCTTCCAAACCACAGTACATCATAAAATACTATTTACATGAAACATAATAAAAACCTTTCCTTCACAACCAGGTATTTTTTATTTCTGAGTAGTCCAAAGGCAGAGACATAAAAAAGATAGGATCTCTGGTAGAGCCATTTGTAGGAAGGGAAAGGTCTTCTGTTTCAAGCCTCTGCTTGCTTTTATATCTCCTCTGATAAAGTCTAAAAGTAATGAAGGTTGTTTGGTGCTGAGTGGTGGATTTTGGAGACAGATAGAATGTTCTGATGCTCTAGAAGACATAATGAGGGTCATTCTACAGAAAATCTTGCAAAAAACTCTTGGAAACATTTGGATTTGAGAAGAAAGCTGTCCCTGTTTCTTTACATCAGTCAGCAGAGCTGGCCTGTGCCATCTCAGATGCTGCAGGTGCCCATGCAGACAATACACAAACAAAGTGTTCTCTCTTCAAATCAAGATGGAGTTTCAGTTTGTCCTGTTTGTACTTCCAGCAAAGTGACCAAGTGTTTAATTGTTAATCCAGACTGGTTTTAATCTTCCACAACTGAGATCCTGGATATTTTTGCTAGTCTTCTAAACACCTTTTGTGTTTTGGCAGAGGGAGTTTGTACTGCACAATCTGCTGAGCAAGGAAGCTAAAAGGTACAGCTCTCTTCATTTTCCTAGGGAAAATGTGTATTGAAATTTCCTGAGGATAGCATGTATCCTCAGAGCAGGGCTGGAGAACTTGGCCAAAAATCCCACTACTGTGGAAAGATTCTGGAAGAACAGTCTATGAGGATGGGGCAGGCCTCCTGGGAATGGCAGCATTGGGCTCAGAGTGCTTCTCCCACTGCCTAAGGTAGTCATTTGGAAAAGCCCATCTTCCAAAATATCTTCCCACTGAACGGGGGCATGAACTATTTGTCTGTTTCCTGATTAGGGGCAAGGCTGCAGCAGAAGATGAAAAAAGGAGATTCAGGTTTTGTTCCATATGCAGAGGATTATCTGTGACTTTGGGGAGGACAGTGCCTGCCCAGCCCTTGTTTCCAGGGTGTTTCCAGCCACACCAAGTACTTTCTAGAGACGCCCCAGGAGCACAGTATTTTGCAGGAACAGGATGTATTTATTTGCCAATGGATTTAGAGACTGATCACACTGGAAAATCTTGGTCTTAACCCTGGGTTACATAGATGTAATTTTTGTGTGTATCTACACTGTCTCTATGTGTATTTATACACACACATTCATGTTACCTACATACATATAACATGTACAGTTTTTCTGAGCTGGAGGCATCTGATTTAGGATAAGAAAGACAACACCAGGACAACATCACTATTTTTCTCCTACACAGAACTTAAAATTTTGATAATGCTGCTTGATTAATTCCAGCTACAGCCAATTTTGCAAGTGAAAAGTAAATTTTTCCAGTTTTTTAGGCAACACATAGAATGCTGAGAAAGGAAATTGTATATGGCAAGTTAAAGTAGCCTGGATTGCTGTTCTTTACTTCCCAACAACATACACCCACGCAAACTTTGAACTCCATTGCATCCTAAATTCCTACTGGCTGCATTTCCAAAGATTCAAATTATTTCTAATAAAAGAAGTCATCAGCCAGCATTTCCCTCTGAATTTTGGAATAGATGGTGTGACCTGCAGTTGCCAATTTCCAAAATGAATGGATGAATCATAAGAAGACACACTTTATTCTTGTTTATAATTTGAAAATGTTGGCACTTGTGTTCAGGAACTTCTTTTTTTAAAACTTAGTTTTCATTATTCACAATTTCATTATTATAAATGTGGGAAAAGTTCCTAGTGGGAAAAGAATGCTTCAGACACACAGATCCCAAAGCCAACCCCCGCACTGCAATTTTCCTATTGCCTCACATCTGGAATGTGTAACTAGCAAACTCACCCATAAAAAGAATTATGGTTGAGCAAGTTAAAAAGTTAGTATTTGATGAAGAGAGGCATTAAGTTGACCCTGATAAGGACTTCTTTTTTTTACATGAAGCCACATCTTTTTTTTTTTTTTTTAAGGAGAGAAAAAAGAAAAGACATGCTAAGTTTTAGCCTAACCCAGGAAGTTGACCCTGTTAGGAAGAGCTCAAGCTCACACAGCTGGCTTGTAATCAGGACTGACTGTATTGCACATTGTCTTGCACATGTATCCAGTTTTTCTTCCTTTAAAAAAAAATCTGTATGTTGCAGCTGAGACATGATTATTTTTTTCAGTTTATAGTTCATAGCTCATATGTAGTGAACACTGTAGTGAAGGGGTATTAGATTGGAGGTTTTGATTTTATCTTCCATTGAACATAATTATGAATTTCTGTCCTAATACTTGGAAGGAGTAAAATAAGACCAAAATCAAAACAGTAAAATTAACCTAAAATTATTATATGTTTCAAAGTATGCTAAAGTCAGCAGCATAAAAAGTGACAGGTTTAGTCGATCATTGACATAACTAAATTCAGTAAATGTATTTAAAAGATGATTTTTTTTCTTTCATAATTTCTAGTTGGACAGCGGAGAGTTATTTACAATTATGGAAACATTTGCAAACCTGATATGTCTGAAATCCTGTTTATAGTTTTTGTGTGAATTGATAAAATGTAGTTCATTACAAGTGTCTAAATGTGAGTTCATCTTCACATCAGCTATGCAAGAGTGTATCAAATGGTGAATCTAGATGTGAACATTCAATTTTTGTATTCTCTAACCTATTTTAGTAGACAACTGTCAGAGTTTATAAACATCTAGTAGAGGATGACCTGAGCCTGATTCAACAATCTTACAGTCTCTGAAAAAAAAATAATTAAAAAGAACAAATTGATCCAGTTTCCATTTACCATGGTCAAAGTTATGGATGGAAAAATTACACAAAAATTCTGTGAGTTAATAACCATTAAGTTTCATTTTTTCAAGGCTGATACTGCCAAGTATATATTTAATTCTTGCCAAAGGTAAACTCCATCCTGCAGGACCAAAGAAATGGAAGAACTGCAGGCTCACAGATCAAGTAAAATGCTTGCTGAAGAACTGTAGAACAGTAGGAAATTTTCACTGTAAACTCTAAAGAAAAATTTCTCAGGAAGTGGTAAGACAATAAGCCCACAAAGACCTACTGCATTATGAAATAATAGGAACTGAGGAGGCATTAATTGAAAGGTTTGCTTATATAAATATAACAAATGTTGATTATAAGAAAGAAATACAATCAAGCAAAAGATGTGGATCAATATCAAGCCATCTTGAACTCTTGAGAGATACCAAGGCAAAACTTTATGACCTTACTAATTCTGAAGATAAATAAATTTTTACAGATAAGTAAATTTTTACAGATGAGATCTGCACAACTGCAAAATAATCTTTTTATTAGCTACTGATGAATTTACATTAGTTTGAAGGTGGAAAATTCCTGACTGCTGCAGCTTGATGTCTAATATGTTCAGCACAAGTCTTTCAGATGTGTGCAATGAAAGCATCATTCATGGAATAGCCCTCAAGCAGGAGCATGCTATCCTGAGAGCTTAAATCCTCCCTCTCCCAAACTGGTCAGATCAGTGTGAAGACTGATTGGACCATTCTGCCTATGTGATTGCATTGCCAATCTGTAAGAGAATGCTGTAAAATATGGCTTCACATATGATTAATATATCAAATGAAATTTGCTCATCATCTAAAGTTCAAACCATCAGTTCAGCATAAAGATATTCACATCAAATGACTCTATTTGGGGAGGACACAGTATCTTTTTTCAAAATAAGTTGAATTGCATAGCAGCCTCCCAGAAAAATGCAATGTATTACATTAACCTCTCTGCAACTTTCTTTCAATAGCTCAGTTTTTGGATTTGTTTCATTTCATACAAATTCACTGATTGTTGTACTTGATGTGGTTTTGGTGGTGGGTTTCTTTCCCAGTTAAACTGCACAGAGACAGCTAAACAATTTAACAAGGACAGTATTGGTTATACAATAAACTTGGCCAAAAGAGATGCCAATGCATGAATGGGTGTCTAAAATGATTGGATGTGAACAAGAATCTGTGAATGATACAAATTTCAAGTAATTTGAATTCCAGGTATAGAGTCTGACACGAAATGTATCTGTGGTACCTATGAGCAAGATGGTAAAATAAGGGCATTTCCCTTTTCATCAGCTTTCCATTTCACTACTTTCAGTCAGGTTGTTATCTTTTGGAAATCTGAAACTGGTTTGTGCTGACAAAGAGTTTGAAAGCCATTAATATTACGGGTTTTGCTTACCTTCCCACTGTACTGCAGAAAAGGGGTCAAACATCTGAATCCTGCAGAGGCTTGGCTTTCTCAGGTCAGTGTGAGCATGTGGTGTGGGGGCTGAAACATCAGCTTCACCACTTCATTATGCTTCTGCAGTATGCCCCAATAAACAGGAAGTAAAAAACCCAGAGGAATGTAAATCCTAAAATATTTTGTACTATCTGTATATTTGACAGCCCTTTCCTGGCTGGTAGAAATCAGCTGGGAAATTAGGGACTGGTCTCCAAGGATTGATTAAAATGTCTGGAGAACTATCATGTGATGCTGGATAAAAAATCAAAGCTTGAAAAATTTGATCTATTTATTTTTAATTATGTTTTTTAAATTTAGTTTTAGTGGGATTTTAGTCTTTTATTATCTGCTATGGTTCAAGTTTGCAAATTTCTACCGATAAGGTAATGCCAACTAATTTTCATGATTTAAAGATGTGGAAGATTTTGAAAGGAAAATTTTGCCTCACTTAGGAAAAATCCCTTTGAAGAAGTTTTTGGAAAAAGCCCTCTGCATAGAAAAAAATGCTTATCTTCTCTGCAGCAGCAACAGCTTTGCTGTGCTTTAAAATTACAAAAACACCCATAAACCACAGCCCAACACCTGCTACTGGATTTTATTTGGAAATATAGCCATATGTTCACCATCCTTTGTTATTATTAAAAAATTATTATTGTAGCAGCAACTGTGTTTCCTCACTTTTGCTGTCGTGGTCTCTGAGAAAAAAAATCTAAGGGCAGGGCAGAAAACAAAGTCCCATTTTTTTTTTCTGTCCATCTTTAAATACATCAGTAGAATGTGGACATCAATTTGATCTAAAAGTCTAACCTGGGTTCAGTAGAGTGCTGTGAAGTGGCACTTTGAAAGCAGCAATAAAAGCAGCTGTTGAATCTCCTGTGTAAGTGTAGCAAAGTGATGTCTCTAATCATGTTAAGGCTGATTGAAAAACAGAGCAGAATATTACTTAACAGAAAGTTGTATTCAGGTTAGAGGAGATTCAGTTATTTAAGGATAAATATTGGAACACTTCTTGCTCTGTGTCAGGAATACCTGCAAAGTGAATCAGATTTCCATTACAATGCTCTGTTTGCTGTGGTCTTTGTCATTAGCCTAATTAAAGGATCCTTCTGAGCCCACCATGATCCTTTCCTTGCCTGTGCAACCTTTGGTGCTGCCTTGGCTTGCATGCACATTTACCTTTCAGTCTTAAAGGTCTTTTACAGCCTAAATGTTTCTATGATTCTATGCCATCAATATTGACCTGTGTGAAGTCAGGTGATTACATTCAGTTCCTGGAAGGGAGGGACTGTCTCTTGTCCTTACTTCACTTTTCTAACCACATCAAGCCCCACTTAGAGCTCTCTGCCACACCATTGTTCCTATTCTCCTCCATTCACACCCTCCCCCCTGGCATTGACTTCCCTTTTAAGTCCAGCTGCCATCTCACCCTGCCTGCTTTGTTTCTCAGGTGTGCATCAGTCCTTTCCTTGAGCTGATGCAATTTATTAATCCGCTATCCTGTCAAGGAAAGAGATATTTTTAATTGTTGCTAGGGATAAGATCCAGAGATATGGGAAATACTTGATCCACAAGTAATGTTTCATAAAGCTACCTTTATGAACATCTCTGAATCATCTTGTCTTGCTAATCTTCAAGAATGTTGTAGGAAATAAAAGATTTTTTTACTTTAATTTTGATATACATTGCATTATATTATCTTTCATATGAAATTAACAGAAGGGAAGATTTCAATTAAAAATTACTAACTAGAGAAGAGTCACAACATGTCTGTGATGAAATTTCATTTTTATTGAAGAAGCATTAATACTTTTTGAAATTGATAAATGACGCTTTACTCTGTCCATTTATACATATAGTATTAAAAATTGGGGGCATTTATGTATCTTCAGTACTTATAGTAAATCTGGATAATCCTAATACTGTTATTGGAGTGATTCATGTTAGCAAGACAATATATGCTTTTTTACTTACTCCTGCTGTCCATGGACAAACATGATTGATCAGCTTGTCACCAGTATAGCTTGTATATATATATATATATATATATATGTGGTTAATCAATTTATAAGTGCTCTCTACTTTTAATAATTTCTTTGTTCTTAAATTACGTTCCCTAGCATCTTTTCTTCCTGGCTCATTCAGCAGTACTGAGGATAGACATAGCAAATACATAGCTGATGCTTATTTATAAAGAATTTTCCCTATCCCTTCTGCTTGCCCCTGGAAACTTCTCTCTTATGACCTCAACATTTCATTCAGTCAAGTCCTATAAAATTCTATTTGTGGGAAGTACTTTTTATGAGAGAATATAGTATCATTTTCCTTGGGTTTTGGCCATTGTCTTCACAATTACTGTGGTAGATTTGGTTGCACAGATGTTGCATTTTGAGCTGAAAATTTTTCATGGCAGCTATGTAAGGCTGCCTTAATCACAACAGGCTTCCTCAGCTGTCCCTTAGCTGTGACCTATGACATCTTCACTCCCTTACTTCTAAACCCATTTCCTAATAGAACCCAGCAGATTTTGTCTATGATAAATTGTTATTCTGGGTTGCAGCTGGAGATCTCATCATACGTGCGGTGTATTCTGGGGCTTATTCATTAATCCAGAGTAGTGGCCACAGGCAAATCCCTACATGCACCCTTCAAGTTTTAGAGTTCAGTTGTGATGAAAACTGGCCTAGTAAAATTGACTATGAGTATGATCTGTCTTCACACCTCTGCTGCAAGCAGCATGTGACTGTACTGCAGGGGAATGTCATTAGGTAATATGTAGCTACATTCTTACACAGAAGTACACAAAGTATGGGATGATTATGAATGCAAAATCTTAAGTGCCTGTTGCTCAGATTTCTTGATTTTAACATTTGAATAATTTTACCTTGAAATAAGCTATTGTATTAAGAGGTCAAAATTGCAATCTCCTTGTGTGTTGTACATAAGCACCTGTCTCCTGTATTTTAAGTGATTGTGTACTGATCTTCTGGGCTGAAGAAGCATCAAATCCATCTTGATGTGTGAAGTGATAGATTGAATACTTATGGCACAAAGGAGTATTCCTGTTCTTTGTCAAGGGCTTTATCAGTAAAGATGGTCATGAATACAAGATAGTGCTTTTTGACCATGCTTTGATTGCCACAATTGAATAAGAGGGGTGAATGCTAAGCCAGAGTTTCCCATGAGGATGTTGTTGAGGTAGGGCAAAGCCATGTCTGGGAAAATCAGCAGCAATGTATAAGCTGGAGCTCCACAGGCCTTGGAGCTGTAATTTGGCCAGTCCAAAAACGTGGTTGACACCCAGAGATCAAAACATTGGACATCAATGTCTAATCTGTATAAGTTAATCCTTTTGGTATTAACAGTTGTTAATACCAAAAGGATTAATTTATATAGATTTTGGATAAGGGTTTTAGAGGAAATAAAAGCCAGAAATTCCAGGACAGAGCAGATATATTTCTCAATAATACTCTTCTTAATCTTTTCAAGTACAAACAAAGATTAGTCACTAGGCTAGTTTTTTTTGTCAAGACTTCCTCCAGCATTTTGGCTTATAACAAAAAGTTCTGAGGAAAGCCACTCTTCTAGTACTCTGCCATCTGCAAAATCTTTTCTATCCAGAAATACAAAATTAATGTGGCATGTTTCTGAAAGTGACAAGGAACAATCTTCTGGGTATTTATAGTTGGTGATAATACTGATTTATCTGAGAATGTAGTGCAAATGTTTGCCATTTGTGGTTCATTCTTCAAGATGCAAGAAAACCCCTGCACCTGTGGATTTAGTGGTGCATGAGGTCATAAACTGCATACTTCTTAGGTCATGAGGTTGGCAATTTATACATAAGCTCCTAATATGCATAGGACATCAATGGTGTGAAATTTTCTGGACTGATAGTCCAAGCAAGTTTTCTTTGTCTCACAGGTTTTATTATCTCTTGTTGTTCAAGTCTAGGACTGCAGGTCAAGAGAAGACAGCCTGTATACAGTATGTACACACTGCTGAGGCCTCAGCACATTGCAGGATTAAACCCTCACTGAAAAGCTGTTTGTTTGCTCTAGTTTGGTAAAACAAATTATGATAAGACTACTTAAACTGTCTCCAAGCTGCTGAAGTAAAATAAGGCAAAATACAGAAATAATCAATATAATAGTAAATCAGATCACTTTCTGATTTTGTGGTTTTTAATAAAAAAAATCATTACAGGAACAATAATTACTTTTTATTATTAAGCTGTATTGAAATGAAAGTTTCTAAGAAATTTTAATGAAAAGAGACTGCTCAAAAATATTTATACTTTTTAAAAGTGCCAATGCTCACACCAAAATCACTCTCTTTTTTTTTTAAAACATATCTTTGTCCCTGATTAGGCTCCTGAAAATGTGAGGTCTTTCACTTGTTTTCTCTACTGGAAGCGAAGAGAGTTGAATTAAATGTGAACAGGAGGTTGTAACCATCCTATTTATTTAGTGGTTTGGAGAATTCTCGAGGAAATGTGCTTTCTATGCTTCTGATTTTGTTCATGTTCATCTCTTGATCTAAGAGTCAATTAGGATATCAATACACTTGAAAATATGATCAAAGAGTCATAGAAGAGACTGTGGTAGCTGGCATAGAGTGTGATGGTTTTATCTTTGCTTTTGTGATTCAGTTTTTAAGTGTCCTGCTGATACTCAGACTGATGATGTACAAACATTCTGCTCTTCTCCACTGCATTGGAAACAGGGGAGAGTAAGTAGTCTACAATAAACATTTTCATTAAATTATGCAAAGGCAGAATAGAATCTGTATAAACATCTGTACATACAGTACACTAACACAATATTTAGCTGGATGATCGCACAGGATTATGGCTATGGCCTTCAGGAGAGACCCTCAACTATCTATCTCTCTATTTGGCTGCACAGTAAGTTCTTTCAGCAGTTTTTTGCATTAATGCTTATTTTATTGTTCTGAATTAATGAGACTGTCATAAAATACTGGAATATATAGCATTAACAGAGTTCTTTCAGTTGTTCAGATAGTTAGACAAAGGTTATTAATATTGTACATGGGGCAAAACAAAGACATTTTAAATCTCTGTGATTCTGATTGAAGAAAACACTTGAATACACAAATAATCACATTTATATGTGGGGAAGTCCCAAGGTGAGGACACCCTTAAGATACAACTGCTCATCTGACTTTCCTTAAAATGAGAGAATGTTGGAATATGATGAAGGCTTCCAATCTCTGAAGTTTTGCCTTACCACAACAGTGGATACATTTATAAAATAGAACAAGAAAATTCTTTGAATTCAGATACCTAAAAACTTTGAAATGTGACAAAAACCATGTATTGCCTGCCTGTTGTGACATTTCAGGGAGAGATGCAACTCTGAGAAACTTACAGTCATGTCCTGATTCTAATAATACTAGTCAAGGGTTTTTTTCCTGTGCTGCTGGCAAAGTCTCCTTATTGCCACTGATTTTAGCTCTGCTCACTTCACCTATCATTCTACTCACAGGCCAGCCCAGTATATCTAGAAGAAGTGTGCTGTGTTCTGTTTTTCACTATAAATGGTAAACAAACCAGCCAAAACTCCATACCATGTGTCAATTAAAATGTTTGCATGTCTGCAGAGCCAGGATCAAGAAAATTTGTGGAGTTGTTAAAGCTGTCCCTAAAATATGATCTGCACTGGGAGCCACAGCATATTTTGAGTTTCAAATTCTTCCTCCAGCATTCCTCTGAAATAATTATGAAGAAATTAAGCAGCAATCAATAACTATGAATATCAGTGGCTGTGGGATGAACCACATTCTATGCATGCTTTAATAGAAACATGTGAAGAGTAGGTATAGATAGTTTATACATTTTTGTGGTGTCTTCTAAGACTCTTGATAGATGTAAACTGGTACTTAGCAGTTCTTCATGTGGCCTCAATGTGCCTGCACCTGGAGTGCTTGAAGAGCTTAGACTTTAATTGACCAAGATGATATTTAAAATGTAAATAGACATAAATGCAGAATGATTTCTAAAGTGTATGATAGGCGCAGCTTGCTTTGTATTATAACGTGTGATATCAAATTACAGTGGAGAGTGTTATTTTGGAAAATAGTGGATTTCTCTGAAGGCTGGTCATAATACTGTAAGTCTTTTCACTCAGTTAACTTTTTCACTAGATTATTGGGATCTTTATAGCATCAGAGTATACCCCACAACTAGTAAAGTTTGCTTTGCTAACAGTAATCCAGATCTGCTGTCACAGAAAAGCCACAGTCATATTAGTCCAAAGTTCAAAAAGTTCACATACAAAAATTGCTTGTATAGTTTTGAAATAAATGAATGCAAATTGGAATCTTAGAGATGTTACTTTTTTCTGTGCACCTGTGAAATACCATTCTGATTTTAAATTTATTGCCTCTGAACTGTGTCACATGTTAGATGAAGGAGAGATTTAGACATGGTTGGTGAAGTTGTAAATTAATGGGTCATGCAATCTCTGTGACTACAGGTTAGTCACGCCCATTAATTTTCCTTCCAAATTTCATCTTTTAATGCAGGAAATATGGTTTGACTTCAGATTTTGTTTGTATCTAGTAGCACTTAATCCTCTAGATTAAGTTTTTGGCAATTTTGTTGGGGTTTTTTCTTTCCTTTTTTTATATGGTTTGCTATGTAATTGGTGTTTTTAAAGGCAAAACTTCTTCATTACACCTACTGGTTTCTCCTCTGCGTTGGCAGCATTGTAAATTATTAAGTAGAATTACAGACAGTGTCATGATAAGTTTTAATGTGACAATGAAGTGAGAGCATTGATCTTATGTAATTTGAGTCAGAAAAATCTGAACAGGTAAACTATTTGTAATTTCTTACAGCTGAATAGGAACATAAGTAATATTAGTAACAGAAAAAAGGCCATCTGGTCCAGCTTGCCTGAGTTTGTTTGCCTGGTTGATCATAATCTCAACCACCTGCTTTTCCACTGAGCTCTACTTCACCAGCCCTATCTAATTCCAGAAACAAATGTATCTGTCTCTTGTACACCTTTATAAATCTTTCCTTATAACTTTTAATATTCAGACCTTATGTCGTCTTATGGCACAGAAGATCCACAGAGTCTTGGAAGAGATCAGAGCTGTTAGGTTCTATAAGCTCAGTAAATGCACAGAAAGAAGTGCTCCTGATCTAAGGGTTTGAATCTAATTTCAGAGGAAGTATGTAGATGATTAGAAGCCTATTGTAATAGAATTAGCTTAACATCTATGTGGTGATGTGATTGCCCTAGCCAGTTGCAAAATGCAGATGTTTGTTTTGCTTTTAGATTTGGAAACAGACACCTATACTATTTATAATCTGTACTGATGTTATGCCAAAACATTTATTATTATTAGAGCCAAATTTTATCAAGACAATACTGTCTTTCTAGCAGTGTTGGTGGGGGAATAAGAAGAGTATTTAGTACTCTTAAACTACAGATCTTTTTTGGCTAGTAGCAGAAGAAGTAAACAAAAGGACTGTGAATTAAAATTTTCTTGGTATAAACTGATGAACAAAAAAATATTTTATTCTGACCATGTCTTTCAATTCCTACCTGCTTTATCAGACATGTTTCTAATCTATGGCATTGATTAAATAATTTGGAACATTACTGAAGTGGGATTAAAATTATTTAAACAATCACTTAAAGTTGTTACCTGTTTCTGAAAGATCATGTCTATTTTTATATCCTTCAAGCTCCTTATAAGCATATGTGAATTTACTGTTTTGATGTATTTCAGCAGCTGTCTCTAAGTTAGGTTTGCTTGTGTTTCTACAATGCCCCCCTACTGCCTTTTTTCTTAAATTCTTCTTTTCCCCCGCTTTTTTCTGCCTGGAGGTGAAATAAAGAAGGTTCCTGTGCTATAGCCACTGTCTTAGATGTTGTGATATTAGAACCTGCCAGTTTTACTGATTTGATTATCTATGTCCTGATTCCCTAGTGTAAGCTCCTAGCAATACCTCTGGAGTTTTGGCTAAAGAATATTCTTAGCCTGGACTGGCAGAGCTGTGCTCTGCTTCCCTCTGGCCATTGTTTTGCTGTCACTGAGGGTCTCTTGGCTGGGAATTTGAAAAAAAAAATTGCTGGGATCTTCCATCAAATACTAATTTTGTGGTGAGATGAACACAGGGTAGTCCTTTAACTTAAAAGGTTTGAAAGCTCCCATGCTGGATATAGAGATAATGGATACTGGAGTGCATATAAAATATCCTATGAAATTATACATAAATGCATACTGTTCAGTATGTCTTAACACACTGTAAAACTTTGTACTTACAAGTATGTTTTCCATAAAAAAATCAACACTTTTCAGATAAAGATTCTCCGTTTCCCTCTCCTCCCCTGCTAATAGTAGGTGGAGATTGGCTGTGGAGTAATAGGACTTTTTTGGTAGACTAGAGTTGAGTTTGGCTCGACAGCACACTCGTTTTGGGTCAGTTCTTTTGTCTAACAAAGGATTTTAAGCAGAGATCTCAAAGCAGCAAAAAAACCCTTCTGTTTTTATATTGAAAATGAAATACACTACCCTTGCCAGATAATAATCACACTGTATAGAGTAGAGGAGCCTATTTTTCTTAGGCAGATCTGTTTCCTATATACAACTTCAGTGGTTGAGGTAAGCCTGCCGTCTAGTATCCTGCACTTCATAGCTTTAGTGCTGACTTTTGTGTGATTGGAAAGTACAAAGTACAATAGTTGCATCCTGCATTGAGCTTGTTCTGTAGCTTAGAGCAAAAAGATAAAGGATAAAAAATGAATGAATTTACAGTGTACAAATGTCATAATTAATCAGCTAAAAATCTTTTTTTTCCATACTTGCTATTTTCTCTCTCTGAAATCCTTTTATTTCTGTTAGCTCTGGTACTAATTATCCAGCCACTAGCTAGCTATTGGTCTTCAAAGTCAGAAAATGCAACATCATTCAGGAGACATGTGGCTGCCAAACCCAGTGAGCATGTAGGAGTAGTGCCTTTACAGGTCAAGTGCTAGAGCTGCTCTTTGACAAATCAGTCTGAATTAGCATCATAGGAGTCTGTTGGTATTCCTGCTCCCCCGCACCTCCGGCTTCATCTGTTAGTGCTTGGTGTTGCCAGCCATTGTTTTGCACTCCCAGACCTGCAATCTGTTTCAGTGCTTGCTGGTAGTGCAGGAGCACCTTCAGCTCTCCAAACTTATTATCAGAACTTACAGCACACGTTGAAATGAACCCCACACATGAAACTCTACGGCACATAGTTTCACCTGTCTCCTGCTAGTAATCATTTATCAATATTTTGGGGAAAGAGTAAATGTAATAGAAAGTTACTCTTCTGACTGATATTTGTATACTGATACTCCTGATATTTGGGGTTCAAGAGTTAGCACAAGTAGCAAGGGGCACTCAGTAAAAGGCTTTCTTAAAGACTGTTTCATGCCTTTTGGTTAAATGTGAGAATGTTGCCAGTGCCTGTATCCCTGTGGATGGCTCCAATGTTCAGACCTTTTTGTATAGTCCTAATTTAGGCTCATGTCTGCTCCCTGCTGAAGAGACAGGACAGGGAGTGATGGGAGATAAAACCTTGAAGATAGCATTCTGGTGCTAGAGGCATCCTCTTGATAATCCCAGCTGACACACTTAGGAGTGCACTCTACCAAGCAGATCCCAGCTTGATGGAGTATGGAGGCAAATTTGTACCTTTCTTCTTCACATTTAAATTGAGGCAGCCTGCTTTGACTATTAACTGTGTTCTGCTCTCTTTATCTAATCTATTTCAATGGATTCCATGTCCTTCTTGTTAGAATGATAAATGAAAAAGGCTATTTAAGTCTTAGCATGCTTAATAGTGTCCAGAGCATCCATTACAGATGCAGCCATAGGTAATTGCTTGATGGATACAGAGGATCTGTGGTCAACTATATGCTCTGAGGAAAGGGAGCATAAAATAAGTACTGACAACACTGGTCCAAATGTAGTTTGTGGAAGGACAAGTCTCTTAGCACACATCACATATGCTATAAATGAAGTGGATGAAGTTCCAAATACAATGGAATTGCCACTGCTTAATAAGCACAAGGCTTTCCCAATATGTCTGTAAATCTGTAAATCTAGTCTGCATTTCCACACATCTGTCATTCAGGAGCTTAGCTGAATAAGAAATTTAAAACACTTTGGAAGAAATTGGAAGAGAAAAGTGGAGAGCCAATTCCTTTTTTTATACCAAAATAAATTGACTTACCAGTTAATTCTTACTGTATCTAGTTTGAAAAAATGACCAACCAAATAAATGAATGCAGGAATTCAGCCTAAAAGGTAAAGGATACATGAAGGGGCCATGGATATTTCCTTTGAAAAAGTACGTTTATGTTTATGCTTTTAGGTTGGAAGACTTGAAATCATTCCAGTTCTTCCTTTTTTTTTCTTTTTTTCACCCTTGAGTGTGTATTTCCCTATCATTTTTTTGAATATATTGTTCTGAGGGGCAAAAAAAGTAAGTTTAATGTGTCTCAGCTACTATCAGTTATTGTTTTCTTCCTAATATCCTCCAGCTTTATGTTGCTTTAATGTATACACATTCAGAGTTTTGAACGTTGTGGGAAAAGGTTTCACTGGTATCCATTCTTGCCATTAAAGTGCTTCCCTTCTGAATATTGCCTGCCAAAGTATGTGGTATCCTGCAGAGCAAGAGGATGAGGACATAGATTGCAATGAAGCTGAACAGTTTGCACTTCCTAACAGTGACACCAGACATCAATCTTTTGTAAAGACAGCCCAGAATACCAGAGGAGAACTCTCAAACTAAACCCCCACACTAAAAAACAAAAGGAGAATTATCTCTTTTTTTTCCCCATTTCATTTCAGCAATTTCCTTCTAAGATCCTCCAAGATGAATATGTTCTCAAATTGCATAAGCTGACATTTCAGTGGCTGAGACTCTTTTGGGGAAAGAAAAAAAATAAATTGAAAGACTTGAAGTAAAACTTGAGTTTTAGAGTTTTAGATTTTTTAAAGTAATTTCTCTTTTTCCTTTTAAAGTTTTATTTAATTTAGTCTCAGTTCTTTTTTTATCATCAGGCTAATGAATACAGTGCTAATTCTGTTACAGCTAATGCACTTCACACGTTCATGCCACAGTTTGACCTCAGTATTCAGTAACACTAAGTTACACAGGTTGGCAAGTGCTCAGAATTAAAGACTGCCAGGGCTGTCATTGCCCATACTGGGGGAAGCTTAAGTCAAGTCTGCAGCTTGTATAAAGTGGCACAGACTTATAGAAGTCATTTTGAAACAGCTGCTGGGGATCTTCTTTACACAGAAATTTGTTACAGGTTTTATTTTAATGCATAAGTGTAATTTCACAACACGATGATTTAGGGTTGTGAAATTCATGAGCCATATTCTCCTCTTTGTAGTAAAAAAGGAGCAGAAAACAAAGTGCTACAAAAAGTTTCTGCATCAATGAATTGCAGAAGTTAAAATATGGTGTGTCACTCAGTCAGGAGGCTGCGAGGTGTAAGGTGGATAAACCTTGTTATAACCAGGAGAAACCTTCACTGAATAAAGGGTATCTGTAAAAAATTGAGGCCAGTATTTGTGGAAAATGCTTGATAGGGCTTGGAACTGGGTTCTCAAAGAGGATTTTATGCTATAATCTGGTTATCCTTGAAAGTGCCATGGCACCATTTTTTTCTTTTTTTTTTTTAAACAAATCAGAGCTGTTTTAACACTTTTACACGTTAAAGAATCTGTTATGAAGTCCTTAACAACTGAAAGACAGAATACCTGAATCAAGCTTTATACACATGTGAAAGAGACAAGTGAAAGTGCAACAGCTACTGCCATCATGGTTCCTGATGGTGTAGAGACTCCTGTCTTTACAGAGGATTGTCCAGAGCTCAGGGAAACAAAGCTTTGACCAGCCACAGAGCTGCTCCAGACAACAAGGGCACTTGAAAATTGGCTTCAGGAAGGTGTGAGGAACAGGCTGGTCAGGCAAGTTGTTGTAGCAGAATTTTTGTGAGACCTACTGTGGACTGAAAGACTTGGCAAATGTTCCACTATTTTCAGAGTAAACTTATATAGACAGTACTAAGACATAATCCCTATTGTATTTTTCTTAATTTTTTTAATGTTTCCTATTTGTCTTTGTGGAAATGTCCAAATCCAACAATTGCGTGCTAAAATTGCTTTGAATCCTTTATCTTCTCAGTATATTTTCACACAAAGGAATGCGCGTTCATTTTCTGTTAGAATTATGAGTGAAGTCAGATATTGAGTCACTGTTACTTATTTCTGAATCTTACCTGATAGCCTTTATTCCTTTGTAGCTTTTCATGGTGTATGTAGAAACAGACTGTTCAGTTCCTTGAAACTGTGTGAAAAGCTCATGGGCCTTGAGTTAACACTGTCCTAATGTAATAACTGAGATTTTTACTCTGATTTCCATGGATATAACAATGCTGCAAGAAGTTTGACTCGTGTAGCTGAGTTTCCAAGAGAACTGCTCCTACTTGTTTCAAGAGACTGATTCTTTGGGTGTGCTGTGGCTTTTTCTAGCCTTCCTGTTGATGTCCCATGCTTATGAGGATGCCAGGAAATAACATGAGGCGTGTATGGGTTGAGAGGACCATTATTTTTGACATGGTGAGCCTCTGCTTTCCTAACCACATGATCTTTTAAATATTTTACAGATTCAGAAGCGTATCTGGGTATAATTCACAGTCCCCTGGATTCTTGCTAGAAGGGGATAGGATCTGGCCTGTTGTTTATTCTGGGTAGCATGTGTAATACTTTGGCTTATCTTGGTTCTTCCCACGTTTCCCCAGACCATTCTGCATCTTAAGTTTTGCAGATCTTATTGTGGACTTTTTTGTGTGGGAGCAAATTTGTGTTTTCAACTGGTATGGCAGCAGATCAAGCAGGAGGTTTTGGCTTGTGCATACATTCTGGAGGCAGGTTTTGTGGAAGGTTGCTTGAATTTTTGGCTTACAAACCATGGGAGTATATACCATGTATTACTTGATTACAAGTTAGCCCACTCACTAAATACTTTGCTGACCACATAGAGTAACATAAGAAGAAGGCTGAAAAACAGATAATCCTGACTAAAGCTCAGAAAGAACACATCTCACATCCCAGAAGGATCAGATGCTGAACACCAAGTGAAATTTACTAATTAAACTGTTGAATTGTGATTGTACAGACCACAGGGTGTTTCTTGGTAACATAATGTTCTTTTGATACTGGCTTTGTGACAGGCTGTATGATTGCCTGTCCTGGCATTACCTGGATAGAACAACGTGCATTTCATTGCAAAATGACCAAGGAGGACTAGGTAATACTGAGGCTGAAAAAATGCTTTTGAGTTGTTCCCCCTTGTTCTGACACACCAACTTCATGAGCAATGGCTGACATTTTAAACAGTGGTGGAACTCCTACTTTCTAAAGGCTGAGAACTGCTCTGGGTCAGAAACATGCACAGATAGGTGCTTCTCAAGAAAAATAAGAAAAAGAGAAAGGTTAAGAAAATTGTTTGAAGGTCTATAGTAAATCAAATCTAGTTCACCACTTGAGCTTGGGTCTGTTTACAAATGTGATAATCTTGAGAATAAAAACTGCTGAAACTCACTGTAGCCAGGGCCACAATTTAAGAAAAATGTGTCTTATTAAAAAAAACAAACAAACAAAAAAAAAAACCAAAAAAACCAAACCAAAACAAAAAACACTAAAACAAACAAAAAAAAGTGTACATTTCCCTGTATACATGCTTCCTTGTGTGTGGTATATAACAGAGCCTTCCAGATAAATTCCTTGGATCCAGTTCTGTTCTCATTAAACCCGCACAGCTCTGTGCTAACACTAACGTAACCGAGGAAAGAATTTTTCCTATAAGAATTATATTTCTAATAAGCAGGAAGCAGAGCTTTTTGGCAAAATCAGTTATCCTGCAACTCTGCCTGAAGAATACTAAAACAAAAAAACATAAAGCAAAATTGGCTCAGAAGAGTCACAAAATAGGGGCTACACCATAACAGACTGAACAGAAGAGTTCCACTGCAGTTCATATCTTCTTCTGTTGTGGAGATGATAGCTAATCTGTTAGATTCTGGTTTTATGTGAGGTGGATCCCAAATAGGTCCCACAATACAGGCTTTTTGGCAACTTTCATTAAAATAAATCCAGTAATTGTCCTTTCCAGTAACAAAATTTAAGTGGTACTGTATTGCAGGGGTTGCTTGTGCATTGCAAGTGTAGAATCAGAGAGGGAATAAGATTCTGTGAAAAAGCTCTGCATGAGAAGGGATTTATTCAATTTCTTAAAAAGCAGCAATAGTACACTGAATTGGGAAGAGCTGTTGGCTCCCTTCAAGGCAGAGGCCCTGCAGCGGTATCTTGCCAAATTAAAGGTCTGGATGATCATCAGCTACAGGAAGTTTAACAAAGACAAGTAGTGAATTCTATACCTGGACCAGAACAGCCCTGGATGTACAGACAGACTGGGAAATGAGAACCTGGAGAGCAGTGCCAGGAAAGGGACCTGGGGGTCGTGGTTGATGTCAGGTTGAACACGAGCCAGCAGTGCCCTGGCAGCCAGGAGGGCCAACCCTGTCCTGAGGGGCATCAGGGACAGCATGGCCAGCTGGGCAAGGGAGGGGATTGTCCTGCTCTGCTCTGAGCTGGGACAGCCTCACCTCGAGTGCTGGGGGCAGTTTTGGGTGCCACAGTATAAAAAAGACATTGAACTGTTAGAGAGTGCCCAAAGGAGGGCAACAAAGACGGTGAAGGACCTTGAGGGGAAGCCTTGTGAGGAGCAGCTGAGGGCACTTGGTCTGTTCAGCCTGGGGAAGAGGTGACTGAGAGGAGACCTCACTGCAGTTATAACTTCCTGTGAGGGGAAGTGGAGAAGCAGACACCAATCTCCTCTTTTTGGTGAGCAGTCATGAGGCATCAGGGAAGGTTTAGGTTAGATATCAGGAAAAGGTTCTTCTCCCAGAGGGTGGCCAGGCAGTGGAACAGGCTCCCTAGGAAAGTGGTCAGAGCACCAAGCCTGACAGAGTTCAAGAAGTGTTTCAGCAATGCTCTCAGACATATGGAGTGATTTCTTGGCACTGTCCTGTGCTGGGCCAGGAGTTGGACTCGATAATCCTTGTAGGTCCCTTCCGACTCAGCATATTCTATGATTCTATGGTTCTATGAACACATCAATTAGGAGAAGGCACTAAGGTAGTGAGTAATCAAACAGTTGAGGGTTTTTGGGAATCAGAAAATGCAATAGTTTAGCAAATAAATTATTTAAATGCTATGTATTTTCCTGTCTTTTATCTTTTTAGGTAGGATTGAAATGCATAGAAAGGAGGTGACTGACATTTCTACCTTTCAGGCCGTTTTTCTTTCCTCAGTCATCCTGGGCTTTCTACTAATTCTGACTAGAGAGAAGTAGACCCAGGAGAGGATCCCTTTGTGATTGCTTGTAGGTGAACACAGCACAGAGTATCTACCTCTGAAGCCCTGTGGGTTTAGGAACAGCAGATTCCATACTGGGGTCAGTTGGGGCCATGGCATCTTCTAAAAGATGGCTAGCATAGCAAAACTGAAGGCTCTGTTTAAATTTAAGTAGGTGCTGAAGGGAAACTTTCACCTGTTCTCCTAGCTACAGTCAGTGTTAACTATGAGAGAAAACAAACTTTAAGTGACTCATCAGCTGTATTTTTTTCCATATTACTTAAGATCCAGGTCTTCTAAAGCTTGTATGCATATTTTAATTAAAAGTTAATTTCTAATCTTTTATAAAAAAGAGGCATCAAATCTTTACCATTTCACTGATTCTGAGGATGTCATAAAATGGCTGTTTCCATTGAAATCACTCCTTAAAATTACTATAGGTTTTTATTGGCATACATGTTTTCTTCTGTTCTTAACCAAAATGTGTTGAGTTATGAAAATTACTTAAAATTACTGGCATTAACTGTATTATGTGTTCTTCAAGAGGAATCTTATGTGCACAATGAATGTTTCCTACTACTAAAAAAAATACTTCAGAAGTAATAAAATATGGCCCAGACATTGGATCTGTCTTAGGGTTTCATAGAATGGAATTTGATTAGTAATGAAATATTATTTTTAAATTAAAAAATTAGGCCTAAGTCAAATCATTGGTCACCTTACCAATATGATTTTGAAAGTGTGTGAAACATTACATTTTATGAATTAATTAGGAGGATGAAGGAATGGAGAAGAACAAAAGAATGATAACATGAATAATCTTTCTTCATTTTGGAAAATCCAGAAAAGAGGATAAATGGGACTGCTGAAAAAAGCCTGGCTTCAGCTTCTTGTTAGCCAGTGCTTCATTGCTGTTACAAGGCTACTAGTAAGTTCCTTCAAAGCCTGTGCTTCTCCATGCTGGTTCCCTCAGCCTCTGATTTTTTTTTCTTCTAATAACAGAATTTGTACATTGAACTAATGCTAAAATGAGAAATCTTCATTTTCTTTTGGAATAAATTTTAGGATACAAATCTCTCAGCTGCTTGGAGCCCACTGATTTTAGCAGGCGTCATTCTGAGATGGTGTCAAGGATGCTTAAAGGTCTAGAATGAAAACTGAGGGCCAAATCATAACCTGTCCTTCATTCAGCAGTTTCTGTGTAGCAGCAATTTTCCTTTGTCACCTAGCTACATGGCATCATTTATTCTCTGTTGGGATTACATGCTGATTCTTTAAATTTTGTGATGGATGGAAATATTAATTGATTCAGTAGATGTCGGTAATAATAGTAGTAATAATAATAGTAATAAATTCAACAACTTAAGTACCAGTTAATTCAAGTAACAATTTTTGGTACTCCAGTACCAAAATTGCAGTTGCCCTGTTGTTCCCCAGATGAGAATATCTCATCATGTCTCCATCCATTCACAGGAAACTGGGGAAAGCCACAACAGGAAAGGAGGCCCTTGCTGTCCTGGGTTTTGACTTGTATAACTTTCCTCACAACTACATGAAAAGGAAATGCTACCTTTATCTTCACTGACAGGTAGTTCTTCATAATAGCAGCAGATGTAGAGGTCTTCTGAGACCCAAGTGAGTCTCAGGAACTTAAAGCTGGTCCTGCTGTGAGCAGGAGGTTGGACTAGAGACCTTTGGTGGTTCTGTCCCACCTGAATTACCCTATGATTCCATGAGGTTCAGTCTCCTCAATCAAAGATAGGGGGTTTGTGTATAGTGTATTGAAGCTATCTATTTTTAAAATTGTATTTAACAATCACATTTGAATTATGAAACATCAAAAATTCCATTAGAACACTGTCTCAGTGGCTTCTCCAATTCCATTGCCTGCTTTTTTCCTGTGGCTTCACAGTAGGATTTGATAATTTTATAAAATGCAGTAACACTTCCTGTTTTCTGCATGATTTTTTTTTTTAATCTGTGTTGGTATTGGCTCAACCTTGCTTTCTTTATTGATCATTATGTAATAATACATAGGAGAAAGTCTGTGTGAAAGAGTCTTTTATAGTTTTATCCCCATTCAAATAATTTTTTCATTTTCTTTTAAGTTATCATCATTAGAAATGAAAAAGTGAAACCACAAGTCTTCTGTAGAGACATGCCATTTCATTTCTCTTGCGGGCAGTTGGTGAGCAGTCAGCTTTATTCCACGAAGAATGCTCGGTCTGTTTCTTAGATTTGAGAGATGTCTTTTTGGCATTATGGTTGTAATATTTTTAATATACTAATGGTTACAAACTGAGTTTTGGGGTGATCTATTTCACCCATTCATATTATTCTTCTACTTCAAATAAGTTCTTGATGATCAGTTTCTTCAGATTAATGTTAATACATTTTTTTTCCAATTGAGTCTGCCTGTTTCTCAAAGGAATTTAATGTAGTCTGTGCCATTGGTGTCATCAACAATAGGATTAAGTAGTAGGATTTAATTTACTGACCTATAAAAGAACTCAGAAATAGCTGTAGCAGTTAAATTACTTGTGGAAGAATTGTTTGTTTGTCTCCCCAATATTACTGTGGTGCATTTTTGAATGATAGATCATTTAAGCTGGCTTGCACATCTGAATAACTGACATTTTACCAATATTTGGTTACCTTATTCCATATACTTGTTAGTGTAAGGGGCAGTTTAACTGAAAAATGAATCCTAATAAAACGCCTTTTTAGTAATTCGTTTTGAAAACCATTTGACCTTAACTACAATGAAAGTAGACTGTAAAAATCATCATAGATTCCCTTCCTTGAACTTTTCATAATTCTGAAAAATGACTGAGGGAAAGAAGAAAGATCCAGTTACTGTACCCTGTTTGCACAGCTGTACTTCATTGAGTGGAGGCTTGTGTTACACACAGTTTGTGATAGGAAGTAAATGCTTTTAAAACAACTAAGGAGACAGGTCTTTAACCTCCACCTTTTCAGATGCTTTTTTCACTCATTTAGCCTCTGTCGAGGTCTTGAGAAACATTTCAAACACAAATTATTATTGAATACTGAAGCTCACCTGAATAATTAATTTCCTGGTTTGTTTGTTAGGCAGAGTTGCATTGAGATGAGGTTGGTTTGTTTTTTGTTTTTGTGTTTTTTTTTTTTTTTTTTTTGAGAGACATCACTAATTATTGATATAGTGAACACTTGTTCCTTCAGGAACAAATGCATTTAAAGAAGAAAGAATTCTTAGACTCAGTGTCAAGTGTTGATAGTTGAAATTACACATTTGTTTCAGCAATTTTAAGTATTTTTAAGGCCCTAGAGATAATTTTAAAATTATTTTGTGATATTAATTATTGAATTGTCAAAATTAGATTTAAAACTCCTAGTTGCTAGCATGCAAGACTGTTACCTCCTGTTATAAGAGTCCCCTAAATGGTAAAGGTACGTTCAGATTCATTAAGAGGATTTTTTTTTTACTTACTTTACACTAGAAGTATGTGTTAATCACCAGACCTAAACTATTTGATGTAAACTTGGTTGCAAACAATTACAGGACTTTAGACAGCCATTATAAAATAGTTTTCTGAATGTGATTCTAATGTCTGCCAGAGGCACTTCTCTAATGGCTCTGGTGAAACCAGGTCAGTGGCAATGGGGGTGTGCAGCTGGCAGACAGCCACTCAGCTTTTAATTTCTGTAATCGGCTGAGGCTTTTGTGTAATACTTCATCCCTTGAAGTACATGAGACCTTAAATTAAGAATTATGATAAATAGGCATTATTTGGGCTCCATTGACTGCATGCTTTTTCATTTTTTCTGTAATTAAGGTAATCCTTATAGCTGATGGCCATGACTATTTCTACTTTAATATCCCACTTCACACTGGCCAGATACAGTGCAGACAGGCTACCCCGGTCTGCACTTGTGTGAGAAAATGCCTTGAAATATAATCAGGATTTTGAAGTGTTCTTCATTTCCGTGCATTAGAGGTATCATGCCTTTGAAGGACGTGGCTGACACTGATTTTGCCCATATTCCAGCATTTTTTTTTAACTGTAACAATAGAGACACTGCTCTTCTTTGGCTGTGTCAAGGCTTCCCAGCAAGCATCAGTTTGTTTTTTCCATTTGTCACTAGTGGGCAGGCAGTGCCTGTGTTTTGTGGTTTGTGGCACAAGTGGGTTGAAGATTCACACATTCCAGAAAAATGTAAGCATAAAAGCTGGCACCAGTTAAGTTGTTTAAATTTGATACATACAATTTTTGGAACACTTTGTGTGCCCTTCTAGTCTTTAAATATATCAAGTTCAAGCATGAGAGCGTCCTCAGTATTTGTCCCTCTCAATCCCATACAGAGCTCCAACTGACTCATGTTACCAGAAGTCGGATGAGGCTTTCTGGCTGCTTAATTCTCATCTCACACATCCTTCTGCTCTTCCAGCAATGATTTCAATTCCTGCTACAGCCTCTCCTTACTTCAGCATGAAATTTACACTGACAGACATGTAACCCTGCCTACACAAACTCAGCTTTGAGCATTAGGTTTTATTATTTTATGTTAATGTAAAATAGCAAAGTGTAAATTGGAGGATTAGTTGCTTCTAGCTTAAGAAAAAAGGGCCTTGCGAAACAAATGTTTCTTCTCTGGCACAAACCTCATTAGAAATTTTGTGTTTTGCAGAGGTTAATATACTGTGGGCTGCACACCAAGTACACCATAGTTCAGAAGATTACAACTTATTCACAGCCTTGAGACAATCTGTACTGCAGAAATACACCTCCTGGGTAAGTTGCACAAGATTTGACAAACAAGTTAATATCAACAAGTTTTAGTAAAAGTTAAAGCATAGCATTTATTTTCCTTCAAAGAAAAACATAATTTTTAAAAAGATATTTGACACTGAAGGCACAGAAGATGAAACAGAAGAATCTGATAATCATAAGGTTTAAAATATGTTCACTAATGTTGTACAGCAAACATGAAAATAGCAACAAAAGTTAAAGAAGGCTAATTATATAATCCTGCATTTATATTTTCATAACCTTTTGTAGTAGAATGGAGAATTTTCATTCAGTTATTCATACATGAATACAGAAAAAAAGCAGAGTATAATTCAGCTATTTCAGAATATGTCTATCTAGCTAAAAGGAGCAGGGACAGAAATAATCATTAAAATTTGCTTTGGACATGCATATGATTTATTTGTCTCTGCTCATTCATGTCATATCAGTACCCTTGTAGGTAAGAACAGTATGTTACATAGCATTATTTCAGATAAAATTAATTTGAAATCATGAGCTGTGTACATATTCAGTATTTATGTACAGATTTAAAAAATTATATTTCCAAATGCATTCAGAAATGTAACAATATTTAGGGTTTAGGTCTGCACCCAGGGTAACTGCTGATTTCCTAAGTTGAGCCCTCATGTTCTCTTTTGACTGTTTTGGGTTTTTTTAATCAGATTGTAGTTTGTCTGGTTGTGTATTCTTCAAAATTAATAACTTCAACATTTAATTTCCAGAGTTAGAGTTCAAAAGTGATATTAAATGTATTTACATATATAAATACATACAAATAATTATATAATTATATGTATTCTCCAGTGAGGTATAATATGGGTGGTGAAGGAAACCCACAGTCCTTTGGCAATCTTTCTATCCAGCCTGTGAGCAAATGACTCAAAGTCAAGAGAGTGTGCTCACCCTTGGAAATCCCGTGTAACTCCATTAATTTGGGTAAAGTGGATTTGTGCTTATGTAACTGAACATGGACTTAGTCTCTTGTTCATAACTGTCTTAAGTGCATGACATTAAATTAGTTAAAGTGCTACATTCCAGGGAAATTTTCTTCTGAAAATCATGAAGGAGTACTATTTCTTAGATCTTTTTCTTAATGTCTTCTATATAAATTCTTGTTGTTTATTTATTAAGAAAATAATCATGTGATGTTAGCAAGATTACCTAGAATTTAAATTACTGTAATGAACAATAGCGGAAGGGATGTCTGTGACAACCCTGCTTCCTCTGTAAATACTGCTATGTTAAAGATTTAACCTTTGCCCATTTACCCATTGGGACCATATGTGCAAATGCTTAACAAAAACAATAATTCAAAAAAGACAAAAAGCCTGTGTGTACATATGGGTGTACATATGAGAACTTTGTCTGATGGCATGATTTTGAGGATGATACTTCAGAGAGCATAAAATACTCTGAAGACCAAGAAGTTTGGCCACCTTGGATTCCAAAGACCATCCTCAGGACCACACTGATATCACTTGGCAAATAATATGTGTGCATTTAAAATTCATATGCTTTGTGCAAAGGGAAATGAATCTAGGAATACATGGTACTTTTGTGTGCCAGGTTTTTTTCACCAAGTATTTGAAATTAACCAAAACATATGGTTAATGTAAATACTGTTTTGCCTCCTCCCTGAACTTTTCAGACATACACCAGTTTTCTTTCTGCAACGCCTTATTGTGCATGATCACAATTCTTGCTAACTCTTACAGAACTGCTATTTTTTTGCACTGACAGTTTTGTCCAGAACCATGGATGGATCTGTCTTGAAGCTGAAACTCAGTGAAATCATTAGTTAATCTCAGAATTATCTGATCTTGTTGAATGTGTACTATACTGTTCAATGGGTTTGACATCCAATTTTGTGGAGAGTGTGAGAAACTTAATGGTGGATGGCGTGGGATTATGTGACTGTTCTGTTGCCAGCTCTGTTGTGTTTTAAGTTAAACATTGTAAGATAAATAAATCAGCACTTCCATCTATGACTGAAAAGATATGAAATGAAAGAGAATAGAAAAACATGCTTGACAATCAGTGGTGTGAGATGTACTCCTGATTTTGGAGCCGAATGTATAATGCTTCATGTTGCTTGCATACATAGTGTTTCTGTTTCTCCACTGGAGGGGCCATGGAGGAGCAAATCTACTGTGTAGACTGAGAGAGACTGTTGAGGCCCCATTTAGTGGGAAAAAAAAGTAGATAAATTTTTAAGAAAAAGACAGCAAGCTAAAGCAAGATAATACTATATAAATGAATGTGAAAGTGACAAAACAGTCAGAGTGCAGTTGTGAGAGATTTGCACATGCTCTTTGAAAAGCTATGATTTTATGCTTTGAGTACCATTCTCAACTTTAAGGGTAAGATTTAATGCAAGTATTAAATTCATAATAATTTGGTCACTTTAGACGGTACATTTAGATAAAGTGTTCAACTATGCCTTGCTATAAAAGCAGTGGAAACATCTACATACAAGTCTGGAAATGGAATAGGGAACACAGTTTTCAGTGCAGTCAGTCACTTCTTGTCTACTGGCGAGTCTGCCAGGTCTGGGATCTGTAAAAAATGGGTTGGCTCTTTTGATTTTTTTTTTTATTTATTTTATCCTTGCCTTTAACTGCTGCAGAGTTCTCACAGGAGCTCCTGCCACACGAACTTGCTGTCAGCAGCTGCCCTGCAGCCCCCCATGCCCCGCAGATCCTCTGCAGCCGCATCGGCAGGTGGCCCCAGAGACCCAGAATGGAAACTCACCATTCCTGCTAAACCTCAGGAGTTTCAATGCACTCCTTTTCTGCAGTGGAAGTGGTTATAACCTTTTACTTGCAAATGGGAGGAAAAAGGAAGAGATGCCCACATGGGAGAGTGGGCAGTGGACCTTTCAAAGGGGCAATGCCTTTAGCGTGGGGGCTCACAGCTGCCGTGTGGCAGCTCAGATGCAAATGTCTCTGCATCCCACTCTGGGTGCTTTTCCCATCAGCTACTGTAGCACTTTCCCAATCTCTGCTGCTGAATTCCAAAGTGAGAAAAGATCTGTCAGTGTGATAAAAGTTTTCTTGTAGTTTTGACCAGAAATTCCATTCTGGAGCCAAGAAAGCTTTTCCTATACAAACTTGTTAAAGCTGGTACATTGCCATGAAATCTTTTGATTTGGTGAATTGGCATTTCCAGTAAAGAAATGTTTAATAATTTTTTTTTCCCTGACGTTGCTCTTCTTGTTTCAGTAGAACCACAAATTGGAAAAGTCAAATCTTGGTATGGGAGAAGTCTTCATTTCTCCCTATGAGTTCCGCTTCTGTAAATGATCTTTAAAATCCTTTCTGTGCAAAATAAAGCTTACACTGCAAGAAAATGTGAGGCAGTTAGTAAAGCATTCTCCTTTGACAGTTTCAAATTTACCTATAGATATATATAAAATTTCCTTCATCCCACCGCTTAGCAGGGAAATCCTAGTACTCTTGTGTAAAGTAAGTTAGGAAATAAATATGAAGATGATCCTTCTTTCCCCTTTGAGTCATCTGTAAATACCACCAAATTGCTTCTGATACTTTTAGGGAAAAAGCATATAATTTTTTAACCCTGCTTTCAATCCTGTAACCACTTCCATGAACAATCTGAAAACCATCTGGTTTGGTTTTTTGGGCTTTTTTAAATCAATTTCCTCTCCATTCCTTTTTAAAAAAAAATCTGCTGTTATCATGCCATTAGACAGAAACTTAGTCCCCCTGTATTACCTTTTAATTCCTTTCCTTCTTGGAAAGCAGCTTCCAAGACAGAAACAGAAACACATCATAGGTAGTTTGTGGGGCAGCTGTGATCCATGAAGCCTTTAAATGTAGATTTTGAAATCCCAGCTGTCGCAGCCCTGCCAGGTGATACTGCAACGGCTTCAGGGTTTTGTCCTAGTGTTTCAGACAGTCTGGTGTTGAAGCCAGCAGACAAAGCTGATATTGCAATGCCCTGTTCCTCCATTGGTTTGTCACAGTGAGATGTGTCTCTGGTGACTTTCTTGAGAGAATCAGTCACATCACTGGGGTGGAAGTGCAGCTGTTTCACAGCTTCAGTGTGACTTCTAATCTGTTGGGCAGCCCTGTTGGCTAAAACTGAGAGAATACGGGTTTTACATGCCATATCCAGACCTACACTAAAGGAATTCCTGGTCCAGGAGGCCTGTCATGGCAATTGGAGTGCCTTCTTAGATGTCAAAAGATTTGATTTTTTGTGAAAAAGGCAGTAGTAATTTGGAAATATATTTTTCTAATTTTCCTGTGGTTCACAGGGAGCTCTTGTTGCCAAACAGATATTCCCTGACTGCTAAAGAGATTTAAAGTTTTGAAGATACCTCTGTTACTGTTTAGTTTAGGAAAAATCTCCGTATTTTAGAGAAGTATTAACTTTTCAATGCTGGTGATATAGCACAATGTCAGGTAAAAAGGAAAATAAAAAGATAAGATCTTTCAAGATCATCCTTTTTCTGAAGAAAAAAGACTGACTTTTAACATATGCAGGTCTTAGAAGTTTTATTCTGTTGCTCAGGCAGTCAAACAATTAATTGTGGATTTCCCAAGTAAGGAGTTTTCTGATATTTTTTTCATGCTAGCATGTTTTTAGGAATCAGCACTATATTGGGACTTTATGGGAGATGCAATGGGAAAGTTGAGGTGAGAATTGTAATTAACTTGGAAAGCCAAGCAAGTTGTCTTACACTCATGGTGCCTATGTAGGGAGTTTGGATGGAAAACCTATAGTGTTATAAATTTGCACCTTGTTAAGTCTGTGATAATTCTTCCCTATAGGGCAGCCCTTAATGTCAAGGCTATGTTGCTGTCTGCTCCATATAGTACACAGCATAAACATCTAATACCAGAATTTATGATTTCTTATGTTGGATTATCTACTTGCTCAGTTTGGCTTGTGGAAAATCTCTTTTGGGTCAATTTGTGTCTCATTTGCTATAGCACATCAAGTAGTAACTTAATAATCACTATCTATGTACACTATGTAATGTCTGCATTATGGATGTATTAGAAGAAGCAAGTATATTGTGCAGTGCTTTGAGCTCCTGATAGTACTTCATTGTATCATCATGAGTTTAGAATTAGATATCTAATGCATGTTTTCTTTCTCATTTTTCAGATGTTAAACTTGCCCATGGCTCTTTTCATTCCCCCTTCGGTGTTTGCTGTTCATTTACAGTTTAATCTGCTTTACCAGTTTTGGATACATACAGAGGTAAACCAGGTTTTTAAGCCATACCTAAACAGTTAGCCTGGAGCACTGTCTTGGAAATCCACTAGCAGCTGATTTATTGTGTAAGAAAAATCTTTGTCTGACTTCTTTAAGGAGAAACATCTGTTCATTTTTATTCCTTTTTCTGAATATATATTGCTAAGTTTATAAGAAGCAATGAGGCCAGTTGGTCCCAATTACATTTAGAAAAAAAAAGTAACTGTAAGGAATCAAAACTTTTTGCTATTTTAATACTGTATTTTCCTATCTTGCAGCTTATTAAACATTTTTGGCAGATACTGAAGCTGATTTAATTTCTAGGATAAATATTTTAGGGAAAAATATCCAAAAGTCGATGCTTCTTAAAGATCATTTAGAGTTGCAACTAAATTATGATGTTGTTTCTTTCTTAATGCAAGTAATTCTCAGATGAAAAATGCTCTATGATTATCTGATGGCTATTTGTTTATGACTACACAACTTAATTTCTGTTTTGTGAATGCATAGGCCATATCTATACATGGTTAATAACACACTGTAATTAGCAAGATGTTTCCCACACTTCTGAGGTAGTTCAATGGCCTTTGCCTTCTTCCTTACATTACAATAGAGGTATTTAAAAGTACTTTATGTTATAAGTCAGTACATATTTCTCACTAGCCCCAGGTGGGCTGTGGGCTATTTCTATGACACTTACTGCTTTGTTTATTCTGCCCAGACAGATGCCTTTTCCTCTCTAATTTCATGATGCAATATATAGGACAGTACTTTGGGAATTTTATTTTCTTCATCTGATATTTTAGGTGTTTATATTGTTTAAATTGCAGATTTTAAATTTTTTTCTGTGTTTTTCGTTAAAAAAATAATTAAAAAAAATAAAAGTCAGATAGTTATAGTGGACCAATAGGAACCTTTGATTGTTGGCATTTTTTTTCTGTTGGACACATTTCTAAAATCATTAACATAGGTCTGATGATCTAAAACACCATTTGAATAGGAAAGGCTTAGATAAAATGTCACACACATCACCAGAAGTGGCATAAAGTGAAGCAATACACATTTAAGCTTTTTAAAACATTTTGAAAAAATTCAAGCAGTCTTTGAAACTATACCAAATGAATACTAGGCCTCATATGGTAGCAGTTTCTTTGACCATGCTTTAGGTTCTACAAATTAGTTTTAGTGTGCTTTGCCACTAAAAAATTATAATATGCCTCATCTGTATCTTCTCTGGTGTTTGATGCCATCTCTACCTTGGCTGAGAGGTTTCTAACATTCTGCTGTGTAGCAGTAACTCAGTGAATCTCAGCACTGGTGCCACAGTGCACGTCTAGAGTTTCTAAAGTGAATTTCAGAGGCTTATGAATTGCCTACATCCCTCTAAAGTGCTAAATCCTTTGTAGGGCTTAAAAGGAATTTCCATAGCATATGTGCAATGTGCCAAGTTTAGACACTAGTCTAAACAAGAATGAATTTCAGTCTCAATGAAAAGATAAGCACTCCTTACTATTAAATTATTGTGCTGGTAGGAAAACAATAGATCTTTTGTATTAGTCCAGTTGATCCACTCATAGAACTTTGCTTACAAGGGAAGTTATTCTTAATGTTGATATTGTTGATTTTATAGCACAGCTGAAATCGGTTGAAATATGTTGGAGTCATGCTCTAAGGTCAAAAATTATGTCGAAATAGAAATAGGGTTACACCGTGTATTAGCAGATTTCCTGTTCTCAAGGGCAAGGCATTGACAGAAAAAAGTAAGGAAAGGAAGGGAAATGGTATCAACTATTCAGGCTTATGTTACCCTATATTTTTGGTGAAATTAATATGATGCTTCACTATTATATCGGTGTTTCTTTGCAATAGCTATCATAATTTAACTGTTTAAAACTATTACTGCTCTTTTTTTTTTTTTTTTCTAATGGTCCTTTTCTGAATTTTAATGATACTAATTTTCTTACACAGATTTTGTTACTATGAAAATTCTTTCTTCAAGTCTCTGTTTCTGTCAGTTTAGTCACATACAGAGTTTGTTCAGGGCTGTAGCCTGGGGTTCTCTAGCAAACAGCATCCTGTCTCAGCAAGTGCTGCTAGCCCTTGCTTTGGGAGCAGATATTTATCATCCCCCAGCAGCTCTGGGAGCCCGTGGAGGGTGCTGTTACATGTCATTAGGGGTCTAGGGGAGATACACCTCATTATTTCCCTTCTGCCAATGTAATCTTACAGTAATGTAATCGTTTGCTTGTAAAATGAAGAAGCAATTGATTTTTTTCCCCCTCCCAAATTTCTGTTGCTTTTCATCAGTATTAATTTCCTGATACAGTTTTGCCCCACACTGACTAGTCACAGATGTTTGGAAATTGTCACTTCATGACTTTTGATTGCACATCTTTCTCTTTAAGAAAAAGATAATCTAGTAAGATCAAGGGGGGAAAAAATCTCTCTCTCTTAATAGATGGTGGTTTGTTTTTTTTTTACAGGACTAAAAAGGGAAGTACATGCAGAATTTTTTTCTTTCAGAGAAGAAAAAAGGTGTATATAATTAATAGGACAGATTTTAAGTACATGAAAAAGCTTCTGAGGGAAGATGTTTTGTTTTGAGAGAAATATAAATTGAATTCAGTAATTACAAAAGAATGATCATGCTCTTCTGAAACTTTCTATGCCGTGTTTCAGCCTAGAGCAAAGCATATAGCCAAATAGAATCCCTGGTATTTTCCTATACTTAAATTTTACATGTGTCCAGTGTTGCTTTAAAAAATATTGAGATGTTTTCTGTGTTATAACTTAAACCTGTCTCATTATTTGTTATGTCAGTTTTTGTCCAGCTTTACTACCAACAGATCAGACATGGTCTATTTTATTTTAACTCAAGTGAGTCATATATTCTTGTGACTACAGTATCATAAAGATCGAAAGTACACATTTGTTCTACCGCATTTAGACTTCTGTATTTCCTACATGCTTGGTATACATTAGTTTTTGTAATTTTATATAGAATAATACAGCATTTTAAGCTCTATAAATCTTATACAAAAATTATACTATTTTTCTGGTGCTGGATTCTTTTACTATTGTTTATTATTAGAATGGACTATTGATACAGGAAAGGCATGCCTGAAATTAATAAAGTTGTGTATGCTAGAGTGAAAATACAACTTTGAGATTTATGTCATATATTTGTGTTCAAGTATTTTTTTTTTTTCACTGCATCCTGGATCAGTGGGCCAAGGCCAGAGATATAAGATTTGAAGCCAAGTCTCAGCTCTTGCATTTTGATCACAAGCACCCCATGCAGGGCTACAGGCAGGGGGAAGATTAGCTGGAAAGCAGCTAAGCGTAGAAGAATATGGGGATGCTGGTTGACAGCAGCTGAACATGAGCCAATATGTGTGCCCAGGTGGCCAAGAAGGCCAATGGCATCCTGGCCTGGATCAGCAATAGTGTGGCCAGCAGGACCAGGGCAGGGATTTCCACCCTGTACTCTGCATTGGTGAGGCCACATCTTGAATCCTGTGTCCAGTTCTGGGCCCCTCACCCCAAGACATTGAGGTGTTGGAGCCTGTCCAGAGAAGGACAGTGGAGCTGGGGAAGGGTCTGGTGCACATGTCTTAGGAGAGTGACTGAGGGATCTGGGGGTGTTTAACCTGGAGAAGAGGAGTCTTGGGGGGGCCTTATCCTCTCTACAGCTGCCTAAAGGAAGCTGCAGCCACGCGGGAGCCATTTTTTTCTCCAGGGCAACCAGTGGCAGAACCGGGGGAAATGGCCTCCAGCTGTGCTAGAGGAGGTTCAGGTTGAACATCATGAAAAATTTATTAGTTGAAAGTGTGGTTAAACATTGGAATGGGCTTCCAGGGAGGTGATGGAGTTACCATTGCTGGAAGTGTTCAAGAAATGTCTGGACATGACAGTGCAATTGTTAAATGATGTGGTGGTGTTTAGTCAAGGGTAGGAGTTGATGGTCTAGTAGGTCTTTTACAACCTTAGTGATTCTATGAATATTGCACCATGTACATGACAATCTGAAATTATCACAAGATTTTGTCAAGGATTCAAAATAAATCTCTAAGTAGCACCAAAGCATTGAAATAAACTCCTAGTAATTAATTTAAATGAAAAATGAAGGAAAAAAAAAGGCAACCCAAGAAGACCCCTGAGGAAAACATTTGACAGTGATGGATTAACTATTGGACTTGATGATCTTAAAGCTCTTTTTCAATCTAAATGATTCTATGGTTCTTTGATCTCAATAAATCAAAAAAAAAAAAAAAAGAATTTTTGTTCTATCCAGTAATGTTCAGGTCAATTGAATGGCTCAGATCTACTCTTAAATAGTCTGGGAGAAATGCTTCTGTGACCAGACAGACCATTCTCATCTAGATCATAAGGGAAGTAAAAAAAAAAAAAAAAAAGAAACAACTTTAGTCAAAGGGCACTAAAAAACTAATTTTTCAAAAGCCACAGAATGTTTCAGGACTGTTACTGACAGACAGAAATACTCATTTTTGGTTTATTTTCGCAGGTGATTCAGAAGGTCTATGGCTTATATTAAACTATATCCTTCCATTATGCATTTATTACAACCAATAAGTTAGGTGTGTTTATAACCTGATAGACACCTGTGAAAAACAGAAATTAGTTTCTGTTGGTTTAGCTGTAATTTTTATGAGATGTCAAACTGTATTTAGAAAGTATCAACTGATCCAGTCCCTGATGGTAGTAATTGCAGCAGCAGATTATTCCTTGCCTATTTGATCTTTGACATGTATTGGTTTCCGTTTAATTTTCTAATTTAAGGAGAGAATATGATCTGCCCTTTAGCATACTCACAGAAGTCAGGTTTTTTAAGGCATCTCTTTTATAAGTCTTTCTACCTCATCCAGCTCTGGGAGCAGAAAAAGGTGAGCCACAACTATTAACCAGAAGTAACATGGGTGAAAACAGGTGAGGAATGGAAATAATTTTAGCAACATCTCATGCAGACTGGAAAGAGAGGCATAAAATTGCAACAGATATAGGGAAAAATACAATTGGTGTTATCAGAAAACACCCATTAGTAAAACTGAAACTTGCTGAGGAAGTATATGGTATTTGTCAAAAGGATATTTTTCACTAATGCGTGCACACTGTGTACTGGTCTAAGTTTTTGTCTAAGTCTAGTTTTACCTTTGGCTTCCGCCCAGTTTTCTTTAAGGAAAAGCTTTGGAAGAGAGAAATGGGGAATTCTTTCTGCTTTCATGCCCTGCACAGCCCATCTGGGGCTCCCTGAGTTCAGGTGAGCTCTTGTGGCCCAGTCCTTAAATTGTTGCATCAATCAGAACATACCTAGGAAGATGGCCAGATTCAGGAAAAAAACCAGGCTGTTTTGTTTTGACTTTATTTTCCAATGAGGAAATTAAACAAGCAGAGGACACAGGTAAAATAAAGGAAAATATGTAAAAAGCATACATAAAAAAAGTATACATAAATTCTTCTAAGTAGCAGTACACCTGTGATTACCATCATATCAGTAGCAAAAGCTCTTCTTGAAACTTGAGAAGACTTACTTGTCTTTTCAAGCAGAAGCTGTTTGAGACAAAAGTCTATTGGATGGTGAAAGAATTGGGTGAAAGAATCATAATCAGGACACTGTGATAAATAAGTGACAGTATGAAACAATAGACAAAATATTCAGTTATTAGTTTCCAGGTCCTAACAATTGAGATTGGTATATTTCTTTGCAAACTTTTTTTTCAATTTTCTTGGACCTATTTTCTCTACATTGTGTGCTATAGTCTCATTTAAATAAGCAAGAAGGGATTTTAGGAGTAAAAAAAAAGTTACAAAGTCTATTTCATCTATTTCAAGTACTTGCAGTAGTTTTTTAATCCATTTTTCAAAACAGTAATGTAAATTTTATCAAGAAATAAAAAGCATTTTAACAAAACTTACTTGACTGTTACATGTTTTAGTGTTTGTATTGGAAAGAAAATAGTTTTATTCTTGTGGTTGATTTGTGGAGTTGAAGGAAGGTTTTGGTAAAGAGCAAAAGTATTGAATAGTTTGCTGATAAAAAGGAGATGCTTTGTTGGGACAGAAACTGTCACTGGCTCTTGTTTACAAAGTTGTATATTTATTCGTTATAATACATATACTTAGTGTTTATATAGTAATATATTTACAAAGCATGTCTTTTTATTCATTACTAGTTTACTGGACTGTGAATATTTTCTATAAGATCAGTAAGATATGAGTCAAATTTAACTCATGAAAGTGTTTGCAAAATTATGGCAAACAGGTGGTATTGAATGGATCACATTGGAAATAGAGTATGGTGGACTGATCTGATCTTCTGACCAGGATAAGAAATATCATTTTGCTTTTGTTTTGCTGCTAGTGTTTTGGTTTGTGTTTGTCAGGGGTTTTTTTGTTGATTTTTTCTTAATCTAAAAAGTATCATCTGTAAAAGTTAAAATAATCCAGGAATAATCCAGTGTATTAAGTAGAATTGTGAAACTGCAGTATCTCTTGAATTTGATTCTAGAAGGTCACTTTGAATTCAAAAACCATATGCCAAGAAAAACTTTATTTTTTTCATTCTAGTATATTGCTTCATTTAATGAAATAATAATTTCTTTCCTTTAATTTGGGCATGTAAGCCAAAAATAGACACAGCCCTGTCTGATGTTCCCTTTCATTTAAATTAGAAACACACACATCTGTCCCTGTCAGGTTACAAGGAATCAGAAACTTACCATTCAGAAGATTTTGCTAAAAGTGATCAAAGGGATGAAGGTAATTAGGGGTGATTACAGCCATTCTCCTAGTCTGTTGTTCAAGATTGTGTCAGTGAATATTCAAGGACATGATGATTTAACTGGAATTCCTAGAAACAGGTTATATCATCCTCAGCCTATTGCATATGGTCTTAGTGTAATCCAAGAAATTATTTTTAAAACAATAGGAAAAAACTGTTTGTTGATTTGCATAAAAAACCAAACTTTGGTTCACAAAAGAAAGTTCTTCCCCCATTCCTGATAGCTGATGCTTTTATGACTCATAAATTCATTATTTGTTTGCTGCAAACTCTCAAATCACATGCTTACTATGAAGTGAAAGAAGACAAATTCAAAAAACACCAGGAAGATAAACATACTTTCTTTAATGCAGACAGTGACTTTGTAGGTCCAGCTAGGCTATATATGCAATACAGACATCAAAACTTAAGCATGATTCCAAGAAACAAAGAGATCTCCCTGCTTCAATCCAGCCTGTCTGCCAAAAGGGCTTATTAGATTTTCTGACCAACCTGTAGGATCAAAGTCTTGTCATCATTGCACTTGCCAGAACACAGGAAAGGGCAAAGCTGACAATACTATCATTAAACATAAATACTTGCAATAACTGTAAAATAAGTTCCAGTTTTCCATGTTTCACTTGCCCCATGAGGGGAGAAAAGTATTGTCTTTCTAGATATATAAGGCATTTAACTCTGCTTTTTGTTTTAAATAAAAAGAATAACAAAAGAGAGAAAATAAAACATTCATAAGAGAGCACACTGTTCCTGTCCTGCTAAGTGTACATTGTGCTTGAACACAGTATAATCAGGAAAAACATAGCAGGATGAAGTTTGGAGTTCCTTCCTTGGCGCCAAAAAGCTCAGTGGTGATTCAGAATGCCAGTGTTCCACTTTAGTAGTGTCAGGATGAGCCTCCTATTTTAATTATGTGTGAACTCCTGTTTTAATAATGCTGTGCACCCAATAGCTCTGAATACAATATGCAGCACAGGAGCCATGATCTTTTTCATGCAAAGGTGGCTGTTGCATGATAATTAGGGTTATGTTGGTGGTTTGCATTTGATGGGCAGCAATCCAGACAGAAGAATCCTCCCTGTTGAAGCTGAGTTGCTAGTGAGGCCAGAAATAAAAGGTTTATGGGACAAGAACATGATCAGTAACTGCAATTTGGATCATAGTAGTTAAGTCCTAGAGTTTGAGTGTTGGCTTCTGTTCCTTTCACCAAAGACTCCTTGCTGGCAACAGCTGTGAAATGTTCACTTCAGCAACAGTGAGCTTGACTATTGCTAATCTGCCTGCAAAAAACCTAAAACTAAAGATTGTACTTAAAGAATTTTATTTAGGTCACTTCTGTCTATTAGGTCCCTGGAGAATTATCAAGATAAATGTGAAGTGAGCTACGTAGAGATGTAACACAGTTCAATACATTCTGCATCCTGGAAAAATAATCTAAACAACTCATTTACCAAATGAATTTAATAATGAAAGGATATCACATTAGTAATGTTAAACTCTTTTTCCATCTTAACATATTACACATAATGCTCTTGAGTTTTTCTCATGGCTTGTACTCATTGAGAATCTATTTAGTTATAGCTTCACAGCCAACAGAAAATTTGAAAGACGCTTCTTTGTTAAAATCACAAAGTATAGGCAGCTGACTATTTTTTTATCTGTTTAGAAAGGAAGATGAAGAGCCTCACTTGGCTATATTTTAGTTTATTTCAGGGCTGGCATACTGATTTATGACTTTCGGGTTTCTTTCCTACAATTGCCAGAATGTATTTGTCAGGCTGCTGAAAAATACTGAAATTGTATAGCAGTTTTTCTCCTGGAGTTTGTTTAAAATGCTTAACTTGATGTATGACTGAAAGTGTGACTTGCTCCATGCTCTGCTATTTGTAATGCTGCAATTAAACCAATCAGTTACTGTAAGTTTTTTCATTTTTAGCAGAAAAATTGATTGAAATTTCCTGTATGTGCTCACCTTTCCCACAAAGCTTAATTGGACCTATAAAGAAAACAAAAAGGTTGCATCCAATTGTTGAAACAGTTAATTTAATATTCATGTAAGATGCCAATTTGATTCAAACCTTACCTCCTGGTTGAGGCGTAAAACAATGGAAAGTGACAACAGCCTGCCTTCAAGATAATTTATTATAGACACATTTCTTAAGTCTGTGTGTTTATTATATAAATATGCCTTAAACCAGACTGTCCATTAAAACTAGGCTTTCACCTCCCATTCCTACAATCCAGATTTATCAGAAATTCACCCTCTGTGAAACTCTTTATGATCCCAACATGCCTGATTCCTCTCACTTGTTTTATTTCTAAACTATAAATATTGTTTTTTCACTCCTCACTGTGGAAATTCAGCTATATCCATTTTACATGCTTACTGGAGTAGAAAACTGCCTAATCAGATAGGAAAACAGTTGGCGGTGTATAAATCAGAGTTTGCCAAGGATTTCAAAGTGTGAAACTGGCAGACGAGCACATATCCCAGGAGTTCTGCCTTTCCTCAGCTTCCCTGTAGAGATTTTACATGGCAAATCTGGTCACCAGAGCCATCTGTATAAATACATGGGTGTGTCATCCTGAATTAACACAGCAGCTCTACTGGGGAATGTAATTAAGGTCATATTTTAAAATTTCCGCACCAGGCTGTCTGAAATACAGATTTATATACCAGGAATAAGAATCTTACCTTGATTTTGATGAGGAAATGACTTGTAATATGTGTTTTACTACCAACTAGTCTAACAGAAAGCCCAAAGTTAAGTTCAGAGTGCCCCGTAGTGATGCTCCAGGGATGAATTTACCCTATTCTGTCCTGCAGATCAGTAACACCATGATATTGAAAGTAATGCTGTGCTACAAACAGCTTTCCTTATGCTCAAAGGGAAAAGAAAATAAAAAAAAAAATTATATGCGAATAGTTTTACTGTAAGATTGCCTGCTTTACTCAGTTGACATTCCTTCCTAACATTGACGCTGAAACAGAGCTAAGTAAAGATTCATGTGGTAGTGGTGACAGGAGGAGTTGTTACACAAGATGTAAAGTTTCCCTTAGATTTCATGTCACGATTTTTTCTCATTACTTAAACAAGAACTACATTGAAGTGGTGCAGGTACCAGGCAATAAAGATTTCCCTTGGTGCTGACAAACTCTGAGACCGCAGACGGAGGTGCTTACATGCCACAAGAGATATTCCATAATGTTCTTTCCCTTTAGGCAAGGAATTGCTGTCACAATGGAAACATCTTTATATAAGAACAACTATTGTAGGAAAAAAATCCATTTAGTTTCTATCATGTATATTTGAAGATTTCAATTCCAGGATGTTTTATTCAGTAATGTATGAAAAGTATTTCTAAGTATGCTTTATTTACAATGCTTTTGGAGTTGCTTCAATTATTGTCAGTAATTCTGCTTTAGTGTTTAATGATACCCAAGTAAAGCAGAGGAAATATGTTGGTTTTTAAAGAAAAGAAAGAAAGAAGAATACATGTTTTGTGGGAACAACTTTTATAACATATGTATATGACATGCCTACATATTTGATTTGCCGGTAGTGTATTGAGTCCATTTCTAAGGATTTTGACAAGTGAAAAATTATTTTTGTGGCAATGGGATGTTAAAAAATGAAGGAAACCGGAAAAGAGTTTTGTTGGAATGTTGCAGTTCATCTATGGGTCACTGGCATGGGAGTTTAGGTGCACTTGATGTGTTAATTGAGAAAGGAAAAATTGCAGACAGGAGTTGATTTAGAACAGTAGGTGTCTGTATCAGGGAAACAAACACAAACGTAAACCCCAGTGTCATAATGGTCAAAATACAGATAAGGTTATCATTGGACAGCAGTTGGAGTATTTCAACTTTTAGGGTACTGGTAGCTATTTTGCTGTATTCCCCAAATCACTTTAGTTGATGATACATAGAATAAGAATATTTTATATTCACAAGCAGACCTTTTTTTCTTTTGAGTAGTATGAAATAAGTTTTGAAGTACTGATGGCAGGGTTATGGAACAATGACATTTAAGCTATTATCTTTTTACTTTTTAGAAAACTTTCCAATAAAAAGGTCAGATACAAAAATTAGAGTAGCAGATTTTTTAAAATGAAAAGCCCAATTACAAGCATAAAAACTAAGCTGATCTTCTTATCACATTTTTTGATGTTCTTTAAAAAGTTTAATTTTTTTTCTGATATGTGATCATGAAAGCTCTTATTCTAACAAATTTGAATACAGTGATATTGCAAGCTGAAAATGTTTTTCTCTCTGAATGGCTGAAACAGTGATCTGTGTGCTTTGGTGACTGGTTGTACTTGCAGTGTAAGCCAGGTTGTTGCTACAAAGAATGCTTATGAGCTCCTTTAAACTTGCCATTCTCCAAGGAAAATGTCTGGACATAATAAAGACACAGAAATGAGGACAGACTGACAGATGAAAGGTAGATGGGCAAGCAGGATACCCACCACTGCCTTTCTTCTCTCTGATTTATTCTTTTGAACTAGGGCTGTTGCTAGGCCACATTACATGTTGCTATGAGTCAGTTCTTACAAAATTAACTTCTTTCAATATGACTGCAGTAAGTTCCTGTCAGTTTGACATGACCATGTCTGCTTCTAGGAGTTTTGCCCCAGGTAAGATGACAGAATAAAGAAAAATTCAACAAATTTAAACAAAAGAGCTATGTTGTTTGACATGTAAGTGCTGCAAGAGCTTTCCAAATTGAGCTTTTCAGTGGTGATATATTTCTGTATGTTGGAAAGATATATGGTTATATTTATAGGATTTATGCATTTATAATTTTTTTGGCACCAAAGTTTTTCCTCTGACAACAGTTTTTTATGTTTTTTTAGGAATGAGTTAAATATCTACAAGTAAACTTACTGATGGCAAAGGAAGTTTCTAGAAGTAGTACCCTGCATTATTTTGACTATCTGGTGAAAAAATATTTTTGATGTGTTTTAGACAAAGCATTGATTTATGGATTGCTAATGTCAACGTACTAGGTTTTTGCTTCATCAGGTAGAGAGTTTTGCACTCCCTCTGAGCTTTAAAGTCATGTGGTTATGATTGTTGTCTCAGATGATATTTTCCTCAGGGTGGGGCTATGGAGGTGCCCTTGAGTGAATAATTAATCAAAATAGGCTTGGGTATCAATCACTAATTAAGACATAGAGATGATATTTCAGTAAATTTTTAAATTTCATCACTCAAAGAAAGACTGTTTTAAGGGGTGAGAGGGGTTTCATTATCCAAAGAAAATACTTCCACTATTATTAGTCAGAAAAATTTATTTAAAGTTCTGCATATAAATTTATATAAAGTTATACCCTGAGGTCCTTAGAGAGTCCCAAGGCAAAAAGTTCTGCTTTAGCATAAGGATGTACTATGTAGACTTTCAAAAGGATGAATTTTAGTCTTAAAATTTTAATTCAACTGGCTGGATATTGAGACCTGAAGGCATTCATTCTGAGGACATTTTTTTATAATCCACCTATAGGATAAAGGTGAAGACAGCTAATCCTTACTGATTCCCTGCTCTCCTAGTGCACACTTGGTTTATTTTTACAAAAACTGTTAAATAAAATTATATTAAACCAACTGGATCAAAGTTAGTTGTGGTCTATTAGATAAATCAGTGCTCTCTCAGGTGCTGGGCTGCAGTTCAATTCAAAACATTTGTCTCAGATTAAATTAATTTAATGGTCAGATCTCACATATCTTAAAACAGTGGGATGTTCTGCTTGAGAAAGGCAGAAAATGGAACTAGCACGAATGATGGATTGTTTCTTACCTTTAGGTGGTCTTTTTAGACTTGAACTTATTTTGAGGGAGAGCTGATCCTGCTTATGTTGTCCTTGGCTTCTGAGTTAAATGAAACAAAACAAACTTGTCTCAGGATTCTATTTTTCCAGTCAAGTGTGAGCAGGATTTTAAGAAAGATGGTCCAAATATTACAGTTCTATGTATGTGAAGAATTTTCATATTTCTATACTCCTTTAATTACAGAAATTCTCTACTTAACCAACTAAGTAGATGTTATTTTTGCAGTTATTGAGGAGAAAAAATGAAAAAAAGTTACTTTTTCTTTTTATTATCTTTACCTGATTGATAACAATTTAAATGCATTTGAGGAATATCCTAAGTCTGCTTCTTGAATCTAAATCTACTTGCACTTGCAGAACTGTAAATGAAGGAGACATGGAAGTGCTGTATTTCAGGGCTTTGTTCTGTAAACCTTAAAGGAATGAAAATCTTTTTTTGATTAATGGACCTGCTCTCATGAGTGATGACTGTCCCTCTAAATGTTGGTTGGTTTTTTTTTTTGCCACTATTATCTTATGTCTATCATTATATTATAGATCACCCCTTTTGGCAGTATGAGTATTAAATTAACTAATTAAATTCTCTAAAAGGAAAAAACTGACAGATTCTTGGATTTGTTTCTTAAGGTCTAAACATTTTTATTTAGCTTCTTTAATGCCCCCTGCTCCCTTTTAATTGCAAAACATTATGGCCATAATCAGACATAATGAATAGATACCATTTCAGAATATATTGTGAATAGATGTCCTTTTTGATCATCCAGTGATTGCATCAATTTGTGACAGATGGATTTGTCCTGGGGATTAAAGAATAGTTGCTGTGTTCAAAGAAAATACTTCCACTATTATTAGTTAGAAACATTTTTTGTTTTATTATTTATTTTATTAATTTTTGTTTGTTTGTTTGTCCACACACTTCTGTTGAGCTAACCAAAGCACCAAATTTGAAGTCAGTGCTAGCTTTCCTCTAATTCCTAGTTGCTGAGAGTACCTAATTTAGCAGAAAGCCTGCCCACACAAACTTAATTCGTCAGCATTTTCTGACAAAGCTTGAAACACTAGAGGTGGCTTTTGGCAGTGGATACTTTCTATAATTTTTGGGTTGGTACTAAAATGATCAAGGCTATCTTTCTGTACTGTCAAGTCATTGCCTTAGATTGTACTTCCATAATGAATTTATGCTGGTCTGCTGTCTCTTCATGCCTCCAACTCATGACAGTGACCATATATTGGACCAAAATCAGTAACTGATCTAGTTAAACTGACTTAGATAAACAAAACAAAAGCAGTTTTGGTTTGCATCAGTTCCGCAGTCAGGTTTGTTGGGTCAATGTGTTTGTGCCAGGGTACAAGAAGGTTACTGAGAAGAAAAAAGCAGTCAAATGTACTGAAGGGGGAGGGAGTATTTGTTTCTGGGTCGATGGGACCTATTTGCAGACATAAAGTGTTTGCAAAACTGGTATCATATCATAGAGTTGCACTGAATCCCAAGCATGTCACTGGATAGGGGTAAGAAAAATGAGTGAAACAATTTGTATGGAATCACAGAATCATCAAGGTTGTAAGTGACCTTCAAGACCAGTGAGTCCAACCATCAGCCCAGCATCACCAGAATCACCCCTAAGCCATATCCCCCAAGTGCCACGTCCAGATGCCTCTGGAACTTTTCCAGAGATCCTGTCTCCACCACCTCCCTGAGCAATTTATTCCAATGCCTAAACACTCTTCCAGTATTTTTTTTTTTTCTAATATCCAGTGTGAACCTCCTCTAGCACAATTCAAAGCCATTTCCTCTTGTCCTTTCATTTGGGGCATGGCAGAAGAAACTCCTTTCAGGGAGGTAGAGAGCTGTGAAGTCCTTCCAAGCCTCCTTTTCTCCAGGCTAAACAATCCCAGTTCCCTCAGTCGCTCCTCACATGACATGTTTTCTAGACCCTTCAGCAGCTCCCTTCCCCTTCTCTGGACATGCTCCAGCACCTCAATTCCTTTCTGGAAGTGAGAGGCCCAAAACTGAACACAGTACTCAAGGTGCAGCCTCACCAGTGCTTAGTACACTGGGACAATGACTTCCCTGAGATTCCATCTTGTTATCAGTTCATGATTGCCAATTTTCTCAAAGATTCTCGTGGAATAAAGATAAAAACAATTCACTTTTAGATCTAAAGAAATTTGCTTCTGGATCAAAAGAAATTTAATTTATAACTTGTATTTTAATGTTTTTTAATGAAAATATTTGTAAGTTTAATACAGTGATATGGTTCAGAAAAAGATATTGCACTTCTGTCTTTCTGTGCAGTTCTCCAGAAGATAAACATCCTCTCTTTAACTTTTTCTTCTTTTCATTTCCCTAATTCTTCTTGGTCTTATACAGTATTTTCAAGTTCATTAAAACATTATATTTTTTAAGCTTATCACCAAGCTTGGGCCTCTGGAATGGATACTTAATACTCCCAGTCATCACAGAGTTCATCATGGTAAGATAAAAGTGAAACCTCTTATTCCTTTTTTTCCTCAGCGTCACTATTTGTATTGTAATAGTAATCTAGTAAAATTGTACTGTAAAATCAGTTTTACAAAAAGATTTTAATTTTGACCTCTACTTCAGAGGTGGTCCCTGTTCAGTTAGAAATTTCACAGTTTTAAAAAAAATATAATCAGAACTTGTATTTAATTTAAACATTTTTTTTGTTTAAGAATTATTATTGAGGAGAAATTAAGTCTGGATAACATGAACAGTTAGAAGACTTTGAGAAAAATATTCAATGTTTTTAGGTATGAAGAGTGATAGAAAAATACTTCATCCTTTCCTGGCTACTGAGTCATCAACAAACACTCTTTTGCACTCAAATTTAAGCACTGTTTATGTGGAAAATATGGCTAGGTTTTAGAAGAACTTTTAAATATTTTAGTGGAATTTGATTTCACATGTTTGAATGGTTGGTAAATCTCACTTCCCATTTATTTAAAAACTATGCATAATGGTTGATTTTTATCAGTATTCAGAGGCCTTCAAGACTGTACTGCATGTGTAAATTGTACTAATAACTCCACTGCATACTGAACAATGCCATGAGTGTATCTGAGACACAGAAGTGGATTTCACAGATGTCCTTAGCTCATTCAGTGCGCAGAGACAGTAAGTTAAAAAAAAATGAGGGAATGGAAGAACAGTTTGAAACAGACTCAAATGCAGTTGTATGTTCAGAGGATGTTACTCATGTTTATTGTCTCCTCACAATCACTGTATCCACAGCGGTGGTGCTGTAAGTGTCTAGTCCTTCAAATTTGCACAGCTACTGGTAATCCTCAGGGAGACACTCTGCTCTTATTTGCTCAGCTGTAAATCTGAACTAATGCTCTCATCCTGATTGGAGTCAAGCTAAATCATTATGGAGCTGATCAGGGGCTGTACAGTTGCTCCAGACTATCTCCACAAACTTAGGGATGTGTAACCAATGCTTCTTCACTCATAACTTTGAGAGGACTTCTTATATACAAATATATTCCCTAGAAAACGTAGAAGGATTTTTTCAGTTTTCCTCACACTGAAATTAATAGTGCAGGATCAGACATGTGACATAGAGGATAGAGACACCTGACAGATATTAATGAGATAAGTACACATATATGTATTTAGTATATATTTTCTTAGGTGTAAATTGATGGAATCATTTTTGTTTGCTTCTAAGTTTGTCTTTTATAAATATATTTTGACGTGGTTTCCTCTCCAAATTTCATAGAAATTTTGGACACGATGCATTTGATTTGTGTGTTTGAATCTGAACAGAAAGAGAGCAATAATCTATTAAGGAAAAAAATATATATAGAAGTACAAGGAGTGGTGGGTTAGCTGTCTTTTAAAGTTATTTTTAGATTATAATGTGATGCAAATAATGATTTTTTTCTTCATAATTCAGTTCCTAGTATTCTGATTTATCCTATTACTTGTCTCATAATTGATTTTTATTATAGGTAGAAATCCTTACTGCATTGACAAAAATTATGGTGGCACGCTCATTATCTGGGACAGGATATTTGGTAAGTAAAAGAAGGTGTTCTCTGTCATGTTGAATCGGTGTGGAAAAAATATGTATACTTTTGAATTGGATTGGTTGTCATTCTTTTGTTTTCTTCTTCCATCAGGAACATTTGAGGCCGAAGATGCAAAAGTTGTATATGGCTTAACACATCCAGTAAATTCATTTGACCCCATCATGCTCCAGGTGCTCTAGTTTTTATCACTGATTCTGATACCTTCAACATTCAGTCATATTCAAAAGAAACTCCTCTCTTAGGCACGGTTGAGGCCATCCTCCCATTGCTGACCAGTCAATTACATTATCTACATTTTCTTCAGTACTTCATTATGAGACAGCCATTTCTACTCACTGCACCGAGTATATGCAGAGCTTGTAGTAATAATGAAAATATATAACAGAAAAATTAACAAATTATTAGAACAGTGATATATAAGGTGTTGGACTGAATGAGGTGTTTTGCAGTGCAATAATAAATAGTGAAGCGCAGACAAAAACATGTAATAAAAAAAAAGAAAACTAATTAGTGTGGTGCTTCTTAGATTTATTAGTTCAGGTTTCACTTAAGCTAGGTAAAAATTCTCTGCAAAAACATGAGAAGCAGTGGAGTCCATATTTGCTTTTCATGATTGTTCATCCAAGGAGGAATCTCAAAGAAAGAGAAATTTTACTGTCAGGGCTGTAAAGTGGGAGGATGTGCAATTATATTCATTTCAGTCAGATCCTAAGTAATTTCATTACTGAGAGTTGTGTCATTTCAAGGTCCCAGTAACCAAATCATACTGCATAAATATATCTTTACAATATACCACTAAATACTCAGGAGTGATTACAGGAGACACAGATGGAAAAACAGATTTTTCTCTGAGCAGAAGTCATTGTAATCTTCACCAAATTAGCCAAGGGCTTCATATTGCTTTTGCCTGTTTCAGCCAGGTTTTTTGAACTGTCTTCTATTTCTAATTTATTCTCTTTAAAAGAGTTTGAAAAATCATTTATTTGAAAACTAAAAATTAATAAAATACAATGTTTTATTAATCTTTATTTTGCAAACAATGAAAAATTGCATGCCTTTTTTTTCAGTTACGTCCCTTGGCTCATATTTGGAACACATTTTGGGCCACACCTGGATTCTGCAATAAGCTTTCTGTCATATTCAAAGGGCCAGGCTGGGGACCAGGCAAACCTAGACTTGGCCTTCCTGAGGAAATCCCAGTGGTAAATAGAACATGCACAGGCTTTCAGTTGTGTGTAATTTACTTGGGCCTCTTAATGCTACTGGATCAATGTTAAAAACTCTACACATGCTATTTTAAATTAGCAAATTAGCAGTCATAAAGCATGGGGGAAGATGAATTGGGAAAAGAAACTGAAGGAAATGAATGTTTTAACTGTGGGGTTTTTTTTCTTTTTATTTGATGGAAAAAGTGTGTTTTTTAAGTTATTTTTTCATTATTCATTTCCTGAAGAGATTTTCAAATTTTTTTCTATGGAGTATAGTAATTTCTCCTTTTTTTTTTTCAGCTGTAGGCATGCACAAACACACAAAGTTAAACTGTCTCAAACTAGATAGTACATAAGTTTGACAGTAGATTATCTTTCTTCAATTAGCTGTCACCCCTTTTGTGCTTTAAGTATAAAGAATATTAAGGAGCAACTGGCCAGAACAGGTCACTTTTGAAAGCAAGTAACTGTTTTGCTTTACACAGATCACTGGAAAGGAAGTTCCCTTCAACCCACATGTACCAGCTTATCTTAATTGCTATGCACTTGTACATTTTGCTGCAATAGTGGACTTGTACATCGAACTTCTTGCTTCTATGACTGTAAGTAATTCCTTCCCTTATGAAATAATATTTCCTGCTAACAGCAATGACACACAACATGTTTAAATATTAAAGGATTGGGCAGCAGCTCTACAGCCAACTCATATCTTATGTGAACTACTAAAATAATAACTAGTTTCTGTAAAAGAATTCACCTAAATGGCTAAATATATAATTCGTGCTATTAAATATAAATTTGATATAGTTTAGTAAACAGTTTTAAATAACCATATCAGTTATTTACTTAATAGAAATATTTTGTCTAGAAGAAGTATGTGTCTGCTTCAGTTTTTAGTACCTCATAAGACTTGAAACTATGCAGTTTTAAGATGTTGAGATTGCTCATACCATTAGATGCCCAGGCTTTAGAGGGAAGATTGCAATGGCCTTGCAGTGCTTGCAAGGCTGGTGTCAGCATGAGTTCAGAGTTGGAGGAGCACAAAGTCAGGGCAAATTTTTCTTCCAATCTCCAACATACAAGAGCATTGATAGAAGCACAGCCAGGAGAGGTGTGTATTTATCACCACAGACTTGGCTGGTGGCATCTCCATGGTGACTGGTTCCTCTATGGATAGCTGGCAGCCTGTGAAGGTGAACTACCAGGCCATGTCCACCTAAAAGAAATGAGACATTAACTACTTACAGGGTTTCACATCCTTCCAAGCTCCCTTTTTTCTTTCTGTCTTTCTCCCTCATTTGCTAATGCTAAAATTTCAGAGTTATGAAGAAGGATTTAATGGATATAATATTCCCACAAATAAAGACCTTTCAAGATGTACAGAAACACCACAAAACTCTATTAATTTGATAAAATTCCCTTTGGTCTTCTTCTTAAGTCCTTTTTAATACCCCCTTAGTTAAAGAGCAGTGCTCTTGCTGTGTTTGTGTCACCCACATTGCCACAGGCACGCTGTAAACACCCAAAGGGCCCCCTGGGTTCTTCAGCCTTGTCCTGGCATGCTCACCTGGCAATCTCCAGCCCTTGGCCAGCAGTGGTCACTGTCCCCTGCCCACCTCATTGGAAACTGCAGGATTTGGCATTCCTGGTATAATATAGAAGTTACTTCAGGCATATTCTTTGGATTAGTATGGAGTTATTCTGTGTGCCATGTTTACTTCTGCAAAGGGTCACGCTGCAATTGCAGGGAATTAGGGGATTACTAAATCATCTGAAGCTTAGTCTATTATAAGGATAGGAAATTAAGCCAAAGGTATGAATAAATACCTCCAAAATACACAAGTCAAACAGTGTACCTGATTGCTAATGTTCCTGTATTGAGAAAAACCTCTGCAAGATTTTCCAGAGTACTTCTAGGTTCCTACATTTGCATAGGAATCAAACTCTGTGTTTGAGTTTTTTCCATTTGTTTCATTTTGCACTCAGATTGGTTTTTTGGTTTTTTTGTTTTTTTTTTTTTTTTTACTCTATGCTGTTGCTTTTAGCTGCCAGAATTAAGGAGTCTGTTTTTTTTCTATTTTGTTCTTTTTTCTTTTGGCCTTTTTCTGGTCCTGGAAGGAAAAATGGATGGTCCACATTATTTTATATGCTGGTAACTGCAGCTGTTTAAGAATAAGTAATAAAGAAAGTTGAAAAATGCACCCAAGCCCCAGATTATCACTAAATTCTTTCCATCGTGGAGGAAACGTCCTGAGGATCCTCCATTTATGAACTTACTGTAGAAAAGCAACTAGAAAATTCTCTGCACAAAACTGCAGGGTAATAAGGTAGTAAGGATAAGGGGAGCACAGGGGCCTGGAAGCACCTCATCTCAGGACATAAAACTTCAGCGTGGGTGTAAAAAGTGCTGGTCCCAAGGCACAGTTCCAGCATTGCTCTGTAGTACAGTGGAGAAGCTGTCATGAGAAGGAAGCTTGTGTATGAATAACTTTACTTGGCAAAAAACCTTTCTTCAATATCAGTTTTCCACTACACTGAGTTATGAAATGTCTATGGATACAACTGGAACGTTCTGTCTGGCTATGAATTATGTCATAACTGTGGCATAGCTCCATAAATGGAGAAAACTAACTGTTTTCCTCATCTTTAGGTATAAGTTCCATTTCATAACAGCCATAAGACACAGCACACAGCTATTACATTTCTCAAGTGATTACAGTTGCTCAGTGTTTGGTCTCACGCCCTGTAGAAGTGTTAAATTTCTCCATCCATAAAGAGCAACCATATACCTTCTGTCTGAATGACCTACATTTAACTTATGAAAAGAGCAAAACAGGAAAGAACAAATATATATTTTCCACAGGAGAGAGCATACAGTGTTTGTTTTCTGTATAGTGATCTGCACTACATCCAGCGAATAAAAATTGCTTTCTGAGCTCTGCACATCTAGATCTGATCCAAAGCTCCTTGAAGAAATGGGATTTGGATCAGTCCCAGAGAGAGTGCTAGGAGTGTAAAACTGCAGTACATTCAAAGCAAAAGTCTCATAGCTCCAGAACTTCAGTTATATTATAAATCAAAGTGAAGTGCACCTTAAACACATTTTGCAGTGTCTTTTTTTTATTGTTAATAGATACTATAACATTTACTGTGCTTATAATTATATTAATATGTGAGCAGTTTCAATGAGATGGAAATTAGTAATATAGATCTCTGGAAAGTTAAGAACAAATAATGTATCCATTCAGTAGGACATCACCAAATACAGTGTATGTAATATTGCTAAGAATTAACTTTTTTTTCCCTAGGAATTCTAAGTTAAAATAAATTCATACAGCTAATGACACCTAACAATAGAAAAAACATAGAATCATATTAGCATTCCTAATTTGAATGTATCTGATCATCTGATGTATGAGATCAGGGTAACTGTTAACTTATGAAATGTGCTGACTTCATTCCTAGAAGTTCTTTTGAACCACTGGACAAATCAGAATGATAAAATGCATCCATGTTATTCTTCCAAAGGAATAAAAAACCCTACTTCTTTGCAGTATAAAAAAATCAATTTTGAATATTTCAATGCTTATCTAAATACATATTTGAAATAACATTTCCTTTGTTTAAATGAATTAGTTTTTTCATTACTAAAAAACCATAAAATAATATGCTGTGGCATTCTGTTGATTACAAAGCCATGTAAACTTCTTACTAAATTCTATAATCCCCTTCCCCCCATTTTTTAAGGCTCAAAGATATTTTTAAATGAAATGAAAATCCAACAGAAATAATTTTTTCTGCTTGATTGTAGCCAATAACCACATTGCAGAGTTGTGGCTGACTTGTAATTGGAGAACCTGCTGTGGTCCCACATGCTTCTCTGTTTATACAAATACTCCAGTATATAAATACTAATTTATTTTTTATATATATCCATGCATACTATGTTTAGGTGGAACAAGGATGCTAACACTAATGAAGGTGTAAAAGGTACATTCTTTTTGCACTGCTGCTTGCAGTGCATAGATTTAATATATGATGTTAGTTTAGTGATATAACCCACTGACTATTTTGTTGATTTTGGTAGAGTAATGCCTAGAAAATGGATGCCTCAGCTGCCAGCATCCACTTCATAGGGTGATACATGTTTGAAAGCAAATAAAAGAATCAAAGCAGCATATTACTATACCACTGGAACTGTTAGAGAAAGTTAGTGAAGCAAACTAACAGTGGTAAAAATTACACTATATGGCTGCTTTTCTAAAAGATGTTATTCCCAATAGCATCATGGTGTATTTCACTGAAAATTTCTTGGTAATCCTTGACTGTGCCACACTGTGCTCAGGCATTACAGTGTCATGCTTTTGTGTGAATTTAATGATAACAAGTTTGAAATTAACCAGGATCTGCCAGTTGTGGTTTAGAGTCCTCCAGTCCCTCACATTCTGGGCCAGAGTGCATACTCACCATAAGGAGTTTTACAAATAGCTAGTGTTCAATATAGTATAGTTCAAGTAGGAGTGTGTCTGAAGAGAAATGGAAATTGGCCTGAAAAAACAAGTCTGTAAAATATGATCACACCTGGCTCAGGTAGTTATTATGCCATAGAACTTCCTATACCATTTTAACCATTTAAAGGCTTGTTTATATTTGAGTTTGATTTTTTAAAATGTTATAAGGTTGCTTCAGTTCTTCTGATTTATGAACAGACATTAAAATGTATTTCTATTCCCATTTTTTTTTCTGGAACTCCATGTTTAAAACCAATCTGAAATTTATTAATTTCCTGTCAAGTTCTTAGTCTGTGCTTTATTCTTCTGTGTTAGATATATGTGGGGGATAATTTTAATTCTTTTTCCTGTTCTAGTAATGTAAATTATAATATATCTTTAAGCTAAGAAAAAAGTCCTTGATTAGAAGTTATGGGTAAAACCACCACTAAAATATGACCCTAAATTGTCTGCTTTTGGGAAGTGTTCCCATCATCCACTTAAATCCAGCTCTTAATGCAGTAGTACCAAATGTAGTTTTTAGGCTTGCAGTGTAGTTAATGGCAAGAAATGGAATTCCTAAAGTGCTTAGCTTATTCCCACATTCCCAGTGTGCTCTCTCCACAAGTTTCAGCAAAAGCTTAGGTTAATAATGGGTTTTTGGGCACTTCAGTGAACTTAAAGGCAGGTAGAATGAATCAGCATTATCTTATCTGCTGCTGTCAGTTTTCTGCAGCTGGAGTCACAAGGAAACCCAGATGCCTGGGACAAGCTAGAAGTTTGGGATCACTGGAAAGACAGAAAAGTTTGAAATCTTGCAGCTCTTTAAAACTGGAAACTAGGGACACCCTTGCTCATTCATAGCATGTACTGTTGAATCCTTCCTGAAGACAGATATTAGTACTTGTATGAAAACCATTGCAGTTTTGTTCATTTTCCATAAAGTGTGATCTTAGCCATATATTGTAATGTAGCTACTCCATGACTTGATGAAAATCTGGATTTGATGTTTAGTTCTCTTTCCTGCCTAAGATACAAAACCTTGCTTCTCTAGTGCTCTGCCACTGTGGGAGCATTTTTCAGGCAGTCTGCAGGACCTGGTACACCACAGAGGAAACAAAGAAAAATCAGACCCACCTGGCAAGAATGAGTAGATTTTAAAAAAGGTGTAATTTTTCAGCTTAAAAGTGAGGACAGTCTTTAAGGAGAAAAGTCTTGAATTTCAATCTTTGTTCCCTGGAAAACCCCTTTATTAGACAAGTAACAACCATTGAAAAGCCTGTCAAAGCATTTCTAAGAAATTTATGGGTGAGTTCCCTTATGCCTGTGCCAAATCATATTTTTCTTCGCTCACTTCTTGAATTTTTGTATGAACCAGATTGTACAGGAAGCTGAAGTAGAAGTTGAACTCAGTATGGCTAGATGAGCAGTTAAAGTACTCTTCATTTAATTAAATTCAAATAGAATCCGTGCCTGATTTTTACAAAAAAGCTCTTTCCAAACATTTTGTCACTTGAAAACAAATTTCTCCTATTGCTAATGATGAAAAGTTTATCATAAGGAGGAATGGAGCAGATTGGTAATGTGGAAATGCAGCAATAAGTTTGATTCTCACCTGGTACAAATTTGTGCAACAGAGTGGCTTGACAGGTGTCATTTGTGAGAACTGTGTTCTGGCTTGTAAACTGGTGAGGCTGCTGTTTAGCTTGCCCATTGCTGGGATTGAGTTTTCTTTGTTCAATAACTGTTGAGGATATCTAAGTAGGTGTTTGTGATGCTTCAGTAAAACAACAGAAACCCGCCCAGACTGTGTGGTTTGATGTGTTTTGCAAACATGAGCACTCTAAGTTCACACAGCTGTAAAACTTGAGAGTATCCTCCTGTGGCCTCCCATGCTCACAGATACTTACCTTAGATCTCTTTGAGGGGTTGGGGCCATGACCGAAGGAAGTTGGGCATGTCACTGAATGGGATTTATGGAAATCAGGGCAGACATTTGTGGAGTTTTATTTTTCCAATGTGTGCAAATGAAGCGCAAGATGCTGTTCGTAAACTCTTTTGCTGCTGAAGCAAGAAAAGATTTCTATAACTCAGTCAGATCCAATACTTTTGTTTTGTTTTAATAAAATACAATCAAATTAAATTAAAAGCTTTTCAAAACTAATATTTGAAACAAAATCAGGGAGGGAAAAAAGGAAACGGATTAAATATTTGATTTTCAAAGGCATCTGTATAGAATACAAAATAAATATTTATTAAATTTTAAAAATTCCAACTTTACAGTCAAAACAATTTCTGTTTTTATGAATTTTGTTTATGTCATTCTGATGTAAATTTTAAGGACAGAAGTCCTCATGCTGCGATTCATCTAAATACTCATGCACATGTTAATGTTTAAAAGTGTTTTAAGTCTGATTGAATTTAATGAGATGAGCTAAAAAGTTGGGAATCAAGTGTCAAGTTGTCATGAAGGGAAAACATTAATTTTGTCTCATCTTAAACATGATCATGTCATGTGAGCTCTTATTCTCACCAGTACATTGGCATTTTTGTCCAGTGGAATTCAAAGATGGCTATTGTAAAGACCTGGTAACATAATATGACGTTTAAAGAACAGAGCTGCTGGGATTTTTATCTAGAAGTAAGTTTGTTCCCCCTTGAGTAGAGTCAAAAGGAAAACAACTTCGGGAAAAAACACATAGGACAGAAGGAGACAACATTAAACATTAATACAGTATTCAGGAACCAACTGTGAATGTGGTTAATCTAGGTATGAGTGCTACCCATAGCAGATTTTTTTCCTAAAATTTAAAGTAGCAAATTACATTAAAAGAGGACACTTGCTTCACTCAGTGAGTAAGTTAAAGCTACTGTTCTGTAAAAACTCCATTTCTCTCCAGATTACTCTAAATGAATTTTTTGTCTGCCTTTTAACAGATGTTGTCACAGGGAGCAGTTCTCTTGAGAATTGGCTTTATCATTCTGTCCCTGGCATCTTTTGGACTACTTATGGAGAACAAGTAAGATACAAAATATGTGGAGTTCTTTATTCTTTCATTATGGGTTATTTATAACTCTATGTAAATCTCAGAAATTATATCGATGAAGAGATATAATCACCCAGACACATGGCTGTCTGTTACTAGAAAATAACACATGACTAGCCAGCACCTAAATCCAGGATTGTTCCCATAGCAAGAAGGGACTACATCTGTGTAGAAAACCTTGCAGAAAGGTTTTGGGATGGGCTCTTCACGTGTTCCTCTGTGCTTGCATGTACTGGGGCCATTCCTCTGGGTTTGGGACCGTGGCAGGTGAATGGGACCTGCCAACTGTCTGAGGCTCTTCAAGGTCAGATTGTGTGAGCCCTGTGCAGCAGGCCATAAGTGCCAGACACCGTGATGGTACATGAAGGGCACACAGTGTAGCTCAGAGTGAGCTCAAAATCATGTGAAAGATGGTGTAGACTTGAGACTATATGTCATCACTATAGCTTCAAATAAAATTGGATCTTGAATACACCAGGCCAGTGAGATACATTATGAAGTAGTCTATATGGGCACTGTGGTGCTAAAGAACAGTAAGTGGCATCCAAATTTGCTTGCAAAGAACTTATTTGCTCTGACAGAGAAGAAATGTGGAGTAGAAGTTTCCTTTGAGACTGAGGCGCCAGTTCTGCTTTGCACCTGCTGTTCAGTATGTTTTCAGAAAGGAATACCTTTCACTTTTAAGGACTGAATAGTTTAATTCAGGATAGGTAAAAATCTGTCAACATGCCAGACATGTGAATTACCTAGGGAGTTAATAAAGAGGCATTAGTAAAAATTTATGGAAGTAGACCACTGAAAATATTCCGAACTACTTATGTAGCAGTTCTCAGAATTTTGTTGTGGTAATTTTTGAGATCAAAGGACAGTAAGTAAATAGACAGCTCCATTTTTGTTAGTTCAAATATATTTTGCAAGTACTGGTATTCTCACCACAGCAAATTCATGGTTGTAAGTCAATGTAAGGTAAATACCATAAAAACTTAAAGAAAGATGACTAGATGTAAGTGGAGGACATCACAAACTAATTCCATTTTCTCTTTGTCACTGAACTTAGCAAAGAGGAAAAGATTAGATGTTAATCTGAATTGATTCTCTTTTCTAGGTCCAAAGCAGGAATTTTGGAAATCATCCGCTGTTTAGTCTTCATAGGTGCTTACGAGCTTGGCTACTTTAGGAGTCATTTTTCCTTCTTGGGCTATGCATATAAGGTAAGACATTTATTTTAAAATGTCTGTGCTTATTATTCTAGATTTTTTTATCTTTCTCCAGAAAAGAAACACTAAACATTTGCATTTTGCTTCCTTATTTTTCATTATGCTATTTGAATAGAGTATGATTTTTTTCTTATCTCATTATTTTTCACTTTTTATGATTATTTTGTAAGAAAATTATTCCAGTTCACTACTGAGATGCCAGTTATCCTTGGAAAAAGAATGCATTTACCACTTCTTGCAAAAATAATTTACTTGTGATCACATGCTTTGAAGTGAATAATAGTAATGCACTGCTGATTTTCGATTGTTTAATTCTCCTTTAATGGGAGAAATATGAAAATTCTTGGAGGCTGGAAGACTTAAATATAACTTTAATCCTGTGCCTCAGAAGCAGACTTTTAGCCATTGGCAAGGAGTGGATACAGGACAAAATAGACCTATGGTCTGATATGTGTGGTTACTTTTGTGTTCTTAGCATTCACTTTTATCCTCTTCATGCCTTTTGCTTTTTATTATTTTCATTTCCAGTACAGTTTGTATTTCATATCTCTTTTAATATTATCACAATGAAAAAACAATAATCATTGTTAGTATTCCTATCTGAACAACATAAGCTACTTACTATTGGTTACCAGGAAATAATGGTTATTCGTAACCAACAATGTTAAGAATGGTTGGCTGGATTGGCAGAATCTCATCAGAAAGTTAATCTTTTGGCTTAAAATCAGAAAAAAATGAAATTAAACAGTAGGAATTTAGACTCAGGTTCAGAATGGTTCCTTTGACTTCAAACATGGAAAATTTATAGCATCTTTCCCAGTTAGAAGTCGTCTCGCTTCTCCTGCTTTTCTAAAAGAAATTAAATTAGAAAAATTTAAAAAAAAAAAAAGTCTGCTGCTGCTGTGGGTCTGGGAGGTTTTTCTGGGGTTTTTTTGGGTTTTTTGTTTTGTTTTGTTTTGTTTTTGTTTTTTTTTTTGTTTCGCTTTTTTTTTCTGCCTGTGTTGGAAAACAATATCTATTAGACAATATTTAAAGCTAGATAAATGCCAGTAATTGAGAATTGTTTCATTACTTCCCTGCCCCCCTTGTTACATTGTCAAAGGTGTGGTGTGTAAATCGAAGGGTTCTTGAATTCCTTTGATAAGAGTCTGCAAGAATTTAGCAGGTATTTTAAGAGGTTTACTTAAATATTATTTGAAAATTGCTTGTAAAATTTCCTTAGTAGCCTAATACAGTAGAAGGGCTTGAAGTGACAAATTCTAAAATTTTGGAACAATTTACCTTGCCCTTGAGACATAGCTTTCAGACTTGAATTATTTGGCTATTCAAACTGAACTCTGTGAGAATTATGTCATTATATACACCCTCAATACCTGCCCTGCTGGTATTTTTATTTATATATATTTATTTATATATATTTTTTATTCATATATAAAAATGTCTCTTACTAAGAAATGAGTAGAAGAAAAATATTAGATTAATATTCCTATTGTTTATAGGGAATTCTATAGCTTCCTTTTCTTTCATGAAGAAGAAAATAAAATGAAGTGGTTCTTGCTCTGTTCTTTATATGTTTCTGTCATTAAAAGAAATAATTCATTGTCATCTTGAGTTCTTCTCTACTGTACTTTCCTATACTTTCTTCCTTGTGTTTGTTCCTTCATCCTTCATATTACAATTCTTTTTTTAGTCTTTTGTTTGCCACTGACTACGTAGCCCATTTTTTACAAGAAACAGGACTACTTCTACACAATTTTTCTTTGAAAATACTGAAAAAAATAAGTGTCTTTCAAATAATTTGCTCTTGGGCAAACCAGAATAGGTATTGTTTCTGAGTGATGCCAGTATTTTCACCCTTGACATTTTCTCACAAATCAACAATTTCATTATATTAATAGCTTTTGTGATCATACAATAATAGAATAGTTTGGATATGAAGTATAAAGATCCTCTAGTCCAATCCCCTTCAATTAGCAGAGACATCTTCAACTACATCAGGTTGCTCTGAGCCCCAGTCAACCTGATTTTGAAAATTTCCAAGGATGAGGCACCTACCACCTCATTGGACATTTTTTTCCAGTGCTTCACCATCTTCACAATAAAAAATGTTCTCCTTTTTGCAGTCTGAATATTTGTAATGAACTTCAAAATGTCCCTCATTTTAAAATTAATGACCTACTTTTAAAATAAATGATACACTTTTGCTCCCAGTGTATTATATGCATGGTGGGCATGTTCTTATGGGTCTAATAGAATTTGTCAGGAGATTTTTCAGTTCATGTTAAAAAGTCTTCAAACAGTAATGTCTTGCCTCAATATTGACGTGATCATTTTGAAACAGCAGTACCAGAAAGCATAGGAAATATATAAACAGATGGTTTCCCCAGAAATTAGGTCTAAAATTTATCCTAAAAAATGTTTCTGTTCATCATTCGAAGTTGTTTATCCTTCATAACATAATAACATAGGTAATCTGCTTGATTTTAAACTTCCTTTGCTCTGTTTCACTTTCAAGTTCTCTTACAAATTTTAAGTGTAAATTGAAACATTTAATTAATAATTTTGTTTTCCTCATGTAAATATCTTGTCTTTAACATACATTTATATTTAACTGACTTTGGTCTTTTTAATCTAATATTTCTAGTAGTCATAACCAGAAATATCCTCGAAGATGTTGTCTTTACATCTTCATCCTTGTGTGTTACCAAATTAACAATTCTTTAGTAATCCATTGTTAAAGAATGAAAGCACAACATCATGTAAGAGGGTTTGTGTTGACTTTTTCTATAAATTAAGCCTTCAAGGGCATGATTACTTAAGGATAAAGAAGTGTTTTAAGAATCTAACAATTCTTTCTCAGAATTCTTAAGTTAATGGTGCACATTGCAGCAGATAAGTGCAAGACTGATTTTACCAACAGCATGTTCAATAATGAGGGATAAAGTATGTTACTGTTTTCCATATGTGTGGGGGATTTTCTGCTACTATGTTTCATATGTTCCTATTTCTCAGACTACTTTAGGATCAGTAAAGATTTCTAAAGAACATAGCCTTGCAATACTATTTGAAGGGTATTCTCATTGCCAAAAATAGCTGCTTTAAACTGAAAATTACTGTGTTTGGCTCATAAGGAGACTTGACAATTATCTGAATTACTGCATTGGAAGAACACCTTCTGAGGGGAAACTAAGTGGGAAATAAAGAAGAAATGAGAGAAAACTAGGGAGCCAGTTAGAGAGGGGAGAAGAACAGAGGAAACAAGGAGCAAGCCTTTCCCACTTTGTGATTAGATTAGCTCAGGTGGACATGAAAAAAGCATCTGATGATGGCAATCTGAGTAGAAGGAGCAGTCTTGCCCTCTGGCTCTTACCCTCCTTGCTGTCTTGCTAACTGGCTTTGCTAGCAGGACTGACTAAGCCAGACAAAGATTTTTTTCAGGTAAGTGATGCAACTTGCTGTGGAGCAAGAAAGTTTCTTAATGCTGGGGCTCAGGGAAGGAGGAAGCAAAATGATGTTATAGTTGTGTAAGAAAGAAAGACTTCTGCTAAAGCTGCAGTCTTAATATGTTGTTTTCTATGTCTACAGTCAAGTAAAGCCAGCATTGACTCCATCAATGCTTTGAAATTGTGTGTTACCAGACTTGGTTCCTTATGAAAATTATGTTATTTTTCTGATAATTTAAATGTATTTTCCTCCCTGCTATTGTATTTGAATTCATTATATGATATACTCATGGGGATCCCTCCCAGTGTCCTTTTCTTCTCCAAGAAAATAATTTGAAGCTATCATCACTACAAAAGTGACCACAGGAGGTGGAACAGTGTACATTCCTCAGCATGCATTTTCTGTTCCTTTTCCTGTATATATTTCATATGGATGATTAGGTCAATGTGGAAGGGGGAGTGATTTTTTTTTTGTTGTTGTTTCTTTGTTTGAGGTTTTATGTGTTATTTGTTTATTTAAGAAAAAAGTAGTGATATATGAGGAAATTTTTATATCTTAAGAAAATTATTTTGTGGGTGGAGGTCAATAAAAACCTCGGTGACAGGGAATATATTTGACTGGTTTGAAGACCTGGTGTGTTTCTTTTGAGAATCTGTGCTGCCACATCCTATATTAGTTAGCTTTCTTTAGGCTGATTACTTCATGCCTGCGTAATGTGATGATTGTGTGTATTACTAAAGCCAAATCACTTTCTGTCAGACTGGGACTGGAGCCTCCTAACCACCTGGAGGTAGCAGAAAACATTGCTTGTGTGTTCAGTTATGTGACAGTTCAGCAGGCACGATATGTAAAAATAAATCTGTGATGATGGTCCACCTCTTTAAAGAGTTTCCATCCAACTGCACTGGTTTGGCACCAGCCAGCATATTCCATGAGCTGAATTTGGTCAAACACTGGCTGTTATTTGACAGTAGTGCTAATGAGGAGCAAGTAGGAATGAGAGCCATTGACATGTTGTTGGAACTCTTGTTTTAAATATTTTCACCAACTCTCATAGTAGCTGCAACTCAGACTTAAAATAAGAGGCTAGGAGTGAGGAAGAGGGAGGAGGAAATAGATGTCTGTCTTGATGTGTTTATCTTTTACCTTTATTGTAACTAAGGCATTGTATCTAAGAGTTAATCTTTTCATCCTTCTGCATCGCAACTTAATGAGCTGCCTGGCTATGCCACGTTGGCTGGCATGTGTTAATTTACAGGTAGGAAGGACAACAAATCTAGGGCAACTTGAGTGGTGGAAAAGAGAGAAAAAGGGAGGTTTTATACATGTGTGATGTTTTAAATTAATAACTTGTTTTCTTTTCTATGTTGGTATGTGGTACATTAGAAATATAACCAGCTTTGGAAGATATACAGAATCTTGTGCTGCAGGGTGTAATTCAGCCCTTAACTAATGAAGGTAGAAATGAGCTTTATTGTGGTCAAATAGCTTATTTGCTCCTCCAGAGTATCTAAGCATGGTAGATGCATCTGTTCCAAAAACTTTTGGAGACATTATTCTGTACCAAATGGACTGTTTCCCTAATCTTTGATGCAATTCTGGTATTTCTTATGGCATAGAATCTAATTGGTCTGGATAAAATATAAAATATCTCTTTATTAAAAAACTAATTTACACTGTATCATGTGTTCTACAGAAGTCCCTCTTAATGTGATATATTATCACACTACTTATTTTTCCTTTCATCATACAAAGAGCTGCTGTTACCTCACTTGTTTCTTAGTATAATTTACCAGTGTTGGAATACTGACTTATGAATACAGACATAAAACAAACATTTACTCCTAAGAACTTATTTCCACATCAACGATAGTTTTCTGCTATGTAGCATTTTTTCTTGGTCCCTCGTTACGATCATCTGTGCCACATTTCAAAGAGCCGCGTGTCCCATATTTGGTTTCCATTAAGGTGAAAACTCCATGCCCTGTGCTGTGATTTATGACCTCAGCATTTATGCAGTCTCTATGCCATAACTAGATTGGCTGGTGTATTTCAAATATATTTTAGAAATGAAACTGGGGATGGAAGGAAACTCTGCTGCCTATGATAAAAAGCCTTGTCAACACACATGGAATTAAACAAACACGCGTTGTAATCGTTTTTTTCTATGTTAGCTTCATTCAGAAAAGTTTGCTATGCCATGCAGTGTATCCCAGGGACTGGACTTTTAATATTCTTGACAACTGCCCTAAGGGGAATAATGTCCCTTAGAAAAAGTCACAGTAAAATCTGGCAGTAGATTAAGTTAGTTTCCACTTAGGTGTGACAGCAGAGTCATTACTGATTTTAGACTTAGCCAGTTTGAGAGTCAGCTTCACCACCATCAACTAAGGACTATGATGTATAGTTCCAGATGCTCTGGCCAATTGACCGTAAAATTGCTCTGCATTTCTGGCAGAGCAGTTGAGCTGGAGCTTTTAAAATCTCCACTCCCTGAGCTCAACACCCTTCCCCCTCTGCTTAAAAGCTGCTCATTATTCTTCTTCTGCCCGCTGATCTTGGTAAAAGAAAAACTTCTGGAATCAATTAGAAGTGTCTGCGCTTGATGAGATTTGCACGTGAGTTCGGAATTGCGAGGCTTTGATAGTGTCAGCCAACAGCTGCAGTTTCAGGTGGTAAATCTGGGAAGGAATTTTCCAGGGTTTATTTACAATCATAAAATAAAACAAAAATCAAGACAAGTTGGAAACCATCTAATGTGTTGTTAAAATGAAGCCTGAATTGGGTTATATAGTTATTTAAAAAAAAAAAAAAAGTAAACTGGCAGTTTATTATCAGGATCTTTTCAATTACCTTGCAATTACTAGGCTGTACAGAGCAGCTGTAATAAAATGCAAGCTATGGTCTGCTTGCTGTAGTTTTACCTATGAAAGAAGCATCTGCTATTACTTTTGTCACTTTAATTGTTTGACAAGACAAGGAGGTAGTCATACTTAATAGAAATCAGAAGCATGCAGCCAAAGATAAAGCAAAGTAGTTCTCTGAACATAGAAAATACATCTTAACATATACTGACTGAAATTTTGTGTTTTCTTTTGTCAACACTTGCTCTCATAAACTTTATTTTCTAACCCTTCTTATCCCAAAGCAGTCAGTGATTAGCATGTAGCTGTATGCAGTTTGCATTTTAAAAGTGACAGCCATGCCAATGAGATTATTAATGTTCAGTTGTCTATCTGAGGGTGTCTGCAGAAATGAAGCTCTAGTATTTCACACATCTTGTTACTAATGTAATTTGGTTTGTAAGTCAAAGCAATTTTTTTCTGTAAGACAGTAATCCTACAATCCCTGTCAAATTGCACTCTTTTCTACATCATAATAACACATGGATAATGATAAAGATCTCCATACTAGCGAATCACTTCACTGATATTAGTCCCTAGTGACAACTGACATATTCCACATGGGTAGATATTTGTCTGTGTAACTGTAGTTGAAGTACTAGAGTATTTTTTTTGGGTTTTTGGTTTTGTTTTTGGGGTTTTTTTTGTTAATGCACAAATGCATGAATTTGTTTCATACCCTGTATTTCCACATATGTGAAAGACTCATGCTGACAGAGCTGTTGCTTATTGATCACTTTGCACTCTCATAAATGTTACATTCAAAGTTGATTTAAAATGTCATGTAAAGTACATTGCAATGTCAAAGAGTCAAAGGCAGGGTAAGATGGGCAATTCGTGTGTCCTGGATGAAAGACATTGGCTTACTTGTGGAGATTCCCCTTCCACACAGGTCATGTGAGGAGAAGCAGAATATGCGGTCTGAGGAGTGCAGAAGGGCTCTCCCAGCCATGAAAAACACCCCTGAGTGGGCAAACTCCAGCTGCACTGTGCATGGCCAGTGTGTGTGTGTGTGTGTGTGTGCTCCCTGGGCTGTCTTTAGCCCATCAAGCTCACCCACATATCTGGGCTTGTCAGCACAGCATGATACTCAAAATTAGTAGACTCTTTTCCAAAACTAGATAGCTTACCTCCAAAACTATTGTAAAAGGCAAGTTACATGAATTATCCTAAAGACAGAAGAGTGGTATCTCTGTTCCCAAGACCACAAATACAAATGACTTAGTTTGAATTTTATCTTCAAACATGATAGGCAGAGGGATTGAATTAACTTTTAAGAGATAAAAGCTGTAGTGAAACAAGCTGTTTCTGATGTGGAAAAGATCTGGGTTTGGCACATACAAGGTGACCACAAAGAACCAACCTGGTATTTAAACTATTTTGGATATTTCTATCTTGTACAGTTTAAATAGAGAAACCCCAAATATTAAAAATACATACAGTCCGGGATTACTCAATATTTGCATCTTGCAATGGAAATGGTAGCAGACTCTTCTTCCCATAAATGTCTCTCCCTACATCTGGAACAGTGAGCAGCTATGAAAACTTAACATTTCTACAACAGAATTTTTTTGTAGGACACACAGATTTGGACTTAATTTAGCTCACTGGAAATCCTAATCAATACATTTGTGTAGGAATGCAGAAATTAATTCAAAATGTTCTATAATATGTTTTATTACTTTTTAAAATTATAAATGCTATCTTCTGCTCAGTCTATTTTTTTCAGAAGCTTCTTGTGAACACTAAAGGAAGAAAAGCATAGTAAAAGTTGAGCCTCTGTTTTCCTATTAGCAGCACCTGAAATAACTACAGAGACTGAAAACTAGTTCATGACATCTGGGCAATTGCATGCTAAATTCTAACCAGCCAGTGCCTTTTGTCTAAAGTGGGCAATAGATCAGTAAGATAAAATCAAGCCATTATATGTGCTGTGATTTATTTCCTTTATTACTGCCTTATTACATCATTCCCATGCAGAAGTTCTGTTTTCTATGATGTTTAGAGTCAGGGCATAGGAGAATATAGAGAAAGCAACAATGCTATATTTGATTTTATATGTGGGTATTACGCAGCCCAAAGAGAATGTTTTAAAATTTCCTTTTCTTGCCAATGCCAAATAAAAATTGCCTGATGAAAGAAGATTAGCAAATGCTGTGTTTAACAACTGATTACCAAATGCAGAACACACAAAACACTTTGTATGTTTAAAAGTTGGAAATAGGTGTTATGAGAAAAAAAGTAAATATAAAGCTCTAGTTATCACTTGAAACCAAGGCAAAATAATACAGCAACCCTCTATAGAGTCTGGGAGTGATCACATCTGTCCTGACAGAATTTGTTTGGTTTATCTTCATGTGGAAACCATGAAATGTTTGAATAGGTTGTTTATTTTGCTGGTTGGAAGCTAATACAGTTGAAGATGCCTGGTTTCAGTTTGAACATTCCAGATTTTGTTTTATGGAGAAAGGGATGCTATATTTTTTCCCTAGCTATTACCTGAATTCATTGCACATCTGCATGTTACTATACCTCTCTACATCTATTAATTTATCCTGGTTTTGGTTTCATGTAGTTTGCCTACAAAGAGTGGTCAGATACTAGGAAACAGCTCTAAGTGGTAGTGAAGCAGGATGCTGAGAGGCAGAGTCTGGCCATTAACTACATTGTTTTATACCTACTTCATAGCTCTTCCCACTTCCTTTTGAGACCAGCTAGCGAGTTTATCACATTTTAGGGAAGATAACTGTCATTGCACATACATAAAAGAGCCTATCCTGCTTGTGCTTGCTGTGTAAGCAGTGAGTTGAGTTGCCATAATCATGGCTGAATTCCTGGTCAATTCTTTTTTATGGTCTTATAAGTGAAACCTATTAGTGAAAAAGTTACCTTATTTAGAGAAGTCAGGAGGGGGTTATATATACAAATCTTTTAAAGTTCTTTGTCATTTTCAGCTGAGAACATTCTAGCACAGGATGAGAAGTGTTCTGGACTGTAATTCCAACATTTTTTTGGGCTATCTTTGCTTCTAATGAAAGTGTTGCCCTAAAGTGAATCCATTCCAAATGTATCTTTCTGTATTGTGTGTGTGGGGGGTGATCAGCTCCTGGGGTTATCTGAGTCTTGTTAAACTGCATCCTCAGACCATAAAACATGTAAAAAGCAGGAATTCATCTGTCAGACTTGTGAATTGGACCTAAAAATGTGTTACCAAGATACCAACTACTGAGAAGAGCTTCTTGCTAGAAGCAACTTGCTAGTATTTGCCTTGCCTTCTGGATAGCAGTCTAAAATATACAGTTCAATAAAAAAACATGGCATATGCTTTGATATGTTTTAACAACTACTGAAAATAGCTGAGACTTTTCTGAATAAAAGGATACAGAATTCCTTACTCCTTCTCTTCCCTTTTATTACTTTTGCTTTTTTTTTTTTTTTTCCTGTGTGTGAGAAATGAAAAGATATTAAAGGAAAATGGAGAGGATTAGGGAAACTTTTTCTAGTTCTCTAACCAAATCAAAATAAAATTAAACCTATAAAATATTTTCAGGTCCATGAAAATTGGAAATCACTTTTTATACAAAATGTTAAGACAAACATAAACAGGTGTGAGATTCAAGGTGAGTAGTTAGAATGTTTCATCCTACCTGGGTTGATACACTTATTTCACTTCGGGTTTTTTTTGTTTTTTTCACTTCAATATTATAAAGTAACAATAGTCAAATAGCAGAACAAATTATTGCAAATAGTAGAACAAATTATTGCCTGAAACAAAAGCATCTCAATCAAACTTCCTGGTTTAAAATAAAGTCAAAAATCTTCAATTTGCTTTGAGTTCATTCATCTTGAAATAATACATTTCAAGAAAAAAATTCTTTGTTTCAGTTGTCCAATCTCTACTTTTAAGAGCAGAGAGAGATAAGTGAGTGTTTCGTCTGAGGGACTATCTGAGGATCTTGCTGTTGAAAGTAAGAAGCTTTTCATTGACAGAGAGATATTTGAAAAAGCAAACACATCTAGTTTTAACACACTCCTGGGTATTGCTAGGACTTTAGTGCCTTGGATTCAGGTCGGCTTTTTCACACTTCACATTTTTTTAGTTACATTACTCAAGGGTAGCTCATCTGAAACAGATAAGGAATTCTAGAGTATTCTGATTAAGATAGTGATAGAACCAATATTGTTATATAGCTATAATTGTATTATAAATTGGTGCAATCATAATTTGATGTTTTCAGGACTCTTATTGGACTATTTATCACCTTCTAAGTAATCGCTAATTTCTGCCAAGTTCTTATAAAATAGTCTTAATCCACTAAATGAATCAAATCTGTTCATTCCAGTGAACTCCTGACTAGTGGAGAGTTAAGAAGGAGGAAACAGGTTCTTTAGTGGATCCAGGTTTATTTTTTTGGCTTTGCAAGCTCTCTGGCTTTCACAACTTATTAGCATCAAATAAAAATCAAAACCATCGGATTGCAAAAACAACAAAAATAATAGCTGTGAAAGCAGTGTGCAGGCAAAACTGGTCCATTTTTCTTAGACAGTCCAAATAAAATCTGCCTGAATAACTACTTTGAATCCTCTACTGTTTTATTTTGAACTTTTGAGGACTAAGTTGCATGATCTTCATGATTTTATTTTGCTTTGTACAATAATTCATACTAATAAACTCTACACAGAAGCATATTTGGGCATATATGCCAGTAATTTCAGAGAACCCATAATAGATTTGGCAGGAGAGATTCTGCTTTTCAGAACTGTACATGTGTGGACAAATCTTTGCCACTTGGCTTAGACAGAGTCTTTGGAATGTAAATGCTCTTTGGAAAACTGTTGTTGAAAGGGAACCATGTTGTTAGCTTAATTGCTAAGAAACAAGCTAGGCTTGATACCCTTCAAAATTCTGCTGAATGACTCCTCTTTCAAGGAAAACAGAAAAACGGTTGTGCCTTCAGTCCAAAGTGTGGTCCTTTGGTAGAAAGATGAGAAAATTTGTTCCTATCAAGTATATTATCAAACAGACAAAAGATTAAAGGTGTAATGGAAAGGAAATGTCATGAGGGATGGCAGGCACAGACTGTCCCCAGACCATGCAGGGCACACCTGGTCCAACGAGTACCTGTAATGGTCTAGGAGAGAGGGTAAAGGTGGAAAGCAGGGAGGATCTGTACATTCTCCCAAAGGCTGTTATTACTTCATTTGTTAAGGATCCGAATTATTAGATTGCTCATGGGAGCCCACTCCTACAATGCTGTAGAATTCATGTTTTTCAGAGTGGGAAATAGAGAAGAACCTTGGGTTTGTATGGCATTATCTGCAATTATTAATTATCTTATTTTAAATCTTTCCAGCCCACATGCCCTGATTTCTAAAGTCTTTAGACAAGTCCTTGCAGGCAGATTATCTCTGTAATTTGGTGACAATGTCATGGAATCATGGTCAGACACACAGGCACACACTTACCTTATTTTCTCAGTGGTCATGAGTTGCTGAATCAGTGATTTAAGCCTAAATGTGATGTTGGATTTTCTGTCCTGAATTACAGAGGAGACATTTCTATTGTTATTATTCATTAGCATAATTTTTTTTCCTTGAAATTTTTATGAAGTTGTCAAAATTGCAGGTTCAGCTAACGTTGTATTAATGCCAGGCAAGAGTGCTGTATGACTGTTCCCCAGCATCATTTCCCTATTACAGCTAATGCAGTCCATCTCACTGAAACCAAAAAGCTATTGCCAGTACACCTCTTAAATTATTCTCAAGCTGCCAGCTGTGCCATTTGCCTTTGATCCTTTCTTTCATGGTAATTGTCGTACTGAAAGGTAAAATTAAAATATATTCTGTACCAAGAGCCACCTTTTCATACTTCTGGAGGATATTTGTCCTCACGAGATTGCTGCAGATTTTACGTACCATTAATAGTCTTCTCTATGTGCTATTGCTGCCATCAAGTGCAATTATATAATTATGCATGTGTAACTATTCATATACAGTAATTTTTAAGTAATGCCAGCTCTCTGGAGCTCCAGTGTTTTCTTACTGCTTAATTTAAAAATAACACTTAGCATTACATGAAACACATGAAACACCTCATTGTTATATTTTAATGGGAGCTAAAAAAAGGAAAATTCTGGTTGAATATGCACTTTGAAGTGTGTTGCTGACCAGAAGAATAGATTGCCTTGTTAATAGATGAAATTTGGTAGTTTAGTGACTTGCTTTCATGGTTTATTTACTATCTGATAACATAATTGAAAAAAACCTGTGGAGTTGTCAGTGTAAACAAATCTTTCCAGCAGGGAAAACAATTATATTTACCTTACATTTGTTATTATGTGCAAAGAAAAATATCTCCAAGATGTTCTTCTGACCAATGTGGTTTAAAAATTGCTTTCCAAATATGAATTTTTTATTACTTCTGATTCATGATATTTAGAGAGGAAAATACTTTTCAGTTTTTCATTTATTGCTTTAGGAATCTTGTTTAAAACATTTGTGTGGTTTTGATCTTCCCTGTATTAAGGAGGTCCTGAAGCATCATGCTGTCCATTAGCTCTACAGCAGTAAATCAGGATTTTAATGTATTAATGAGATGTTGGTCTGCAAGTAGCAAAGCACTTCATCGCCACATTCTCTGCTTGCAATGTGATATTTAAGAATAAAATTTTCCTTTATGAACTCTGAAGTCAAACTAGTTGACATCCAGGTATTCTAACAGTTGTACAAATTACTGTCAAGTCCCACAACAAAGCAATAGTCCTGTTTCCAGGTATGTACAATGTAAACATGAGATGAAAGGCAGCAGATGAAAATAGACACATTTTGGACCAATGGACAAATATTACAACCAATCAGAAAGAATTTGTCCAGAAACTGAGGATGTTCCTAAGGAAAGATACCAGAAGTAGCTCAGGGAAGAGAGAGATGTGCTGCAAAGATCCTTCAAATGTTGAAGATTATCTGACTTTTGAAAAGGGAGCTAATGGAAACATACAAAGTAATCATTTATCCATTTGTTTCAGTAGCACTGTGGGTGGATATTGGTGAGGTATGAAGGTTTTGGCAGAGAGGATTGCTGCTTTGGAGAGATGAGAAAACAAGGGCCTAGATGAGAATTCTAGATCCATGAATGAATAAGACTAATTATCTCTGGTGTGTTAGAAAAGAATCTGTGGATGTGGATATGGGGAGTCTCAAGACAGGTGGGATTTAAGATGACATATAAACAGTGATGATACCTAGAATTATGGGAAAATGAGAGAAGATTTATTTGAAAATAGAGGAGATAAAGAATTTAAAGTATATTTAACCTAGAGTAACATTCAAACATATAACAATATTGGGACAGATGAAATTTCTATGGTGGGGTGAGGAGGATGACACTTGAAGAAAAGAGTGGGATCCACATAGAGATGATAGAATTTGTGCTGGGATTAATAATATATAGAGAAGCACAGAAAAGGGAAAAAGCTTGCACAAGAATGGTGTATCTGAGCTATACAAGATAGCATAAAAGCTTGATGTTACTGAGCACTTCATAATGTCTTAAAATGAACTTTATAAAAGATCTACAAATAGATCTTTTTGAATGAAAACAAAACTTAGAGAAATAAATTTAATTAAAGAAATTTTTTCAGATACACAAAATAAGAATAGATGTTTCCGTTTATTCATGTGATGAAACTATTTTTTGTTTGTTTTTTGAATACGTGAAAGTTAATTTTTCTGGAAACTGGGATCAAAAATGTTCCCTGGTATGTAGCAGTAGAACACTCTAGCACCACAGACTTTGCTAGTGTCAGAGGAGATTCATCTGTGACATAGTGATTGTTCAGCCACCAGTGCCTTCTGCAAGAGCAGAAATGGCTTGTAGTGTTGAGAAATCAGTAAATAATGTTTATGACATATCAATAGCCAGTAGAATTAAAGAGGAGGGTGCTAAATAGGATGTAAGTATTTGTCATTAACTGTCCTGTCTGGTGCATGAAAAAACATAGATTTTTCTCTTTAATCTGTGCAAAACTTTATTAGCTGTCTTCACGTGGAAAAAGACCCTCTGAAATAAACCTTAGTCTTTAAAAACATTTCCAGAAAGAAGGAAGTAATTAATTCCTTAGAAAATCTGAAGAAATATATGAACAACATTAAAGAAAGATTTCAGTAGTGAACTTCAAATAACTGAAGTGCTAGTGAGACATAAGGGCAGTGGAATACTCTAGGATGGGAGGAGGTGAAGAAAAATAGTGATGAAGTTGTGTAAAAGGATGTGATACAATTAAAGGAAGGAAAAGGGAAAGCAACGTGGTTTATCATGTAAGTGAAAAATGTTGTGGAAAAATGATAATGATGATGATGATTATTATTATTATTATTATAACAAATGGTGTTGCTATCACTTGTTTCTAGGAATCAAAAGTTAATATCTACCCACTGAAATGTTCTCATATAGTTCTAGTAGGTGAAAACAGGGGTAAAATTAGTTAAATCAGCGCAAATGCTTGAGAAGTATCATAACAGCAAGTTTCATGCCATTTTGAAAAAGTAAATAGCATTCTGAACTGAGATAATCTGAGTTGTTGAGCTTTTTCTAAAAGAGAGAAAATGAAGATGTATAGTCAAGTATTTATGGTGAAAGTGGTACACACTACCTCTGAAAATATTTTCTTTTTTTAACAACTTAAACACTCTGCATGACTTGAGACTATTCTGAATGATCTCCTGCGCCTGAGGGAATGGCTCTAAAATTTCACTCTGATTTTTTTTCACTATGATTGCTACTAATTTGTTTTTTGCTTTATTTTTTTTAATTTAATATATGCATGCATTTTCAGGAGCAGAAAACATTACACATTGTCGTACATTTAAATAGATTATAGAACCCAGAAGAAATTATTAGCTTCTTGAAAAGCAGTGCAGAGTCTTAGAAAGTCTTAGAAAGTCTTAGATAATTATAACATCTACTGCAAAGTTTTGCATTTGATATTGCTATTTAAAATAGCAATAGTATGTACTTTGTGTGTGAGTGAAAAACATGGAAATGTTTACATCTGACTGATCTATTTTAAGTAAAAGACATATATTGTTTAGGTGCTAGTGAGAAGTGTGAATATTGTGATTGGCTACTGCACAGAAACTTTTAGACAGGTAGTATTTGGAGAGCAAATGAATTGCTACTGTGTAAGTTTAAAACTGTAGATGCAAAAGCTAAAATAATATTTAACTATACATGGTATAATGAATCTTTATTGGCAACTGGCATTCACAGACTATTTGAAGGGCGATATTGGCCAGACACAAGTTATTTGGCACAGACCTTGCCTAGTATATATTTGTAGAGCCTGTCTGCATAAGGATGCTGGCAGGTTTATCCTGATTTCTATTCCAGGTGACAAATTTCTCTCCAAGTGTATGAGTGATCAAATATTTTCCACTGGAATCTGGGCACAGTAAAATTTCTGAAGCTGAGTAGAAAAATTGAAGGATTTGCTTCAACTATAATAGTCTCTGCATACCAGGGTGACGGCAAAATATTTCCACTTGGACAACAGCAGGGTGAACAGTGCAGAATTGAGCTAAACATTTTTCTGGAATACTGATTGTATTTTGTTGCCACTTCTCAGTGGCATCTTCTCCTAACCTAGAAGCTGTGATCACTGTACTTTTCAATAAATTTCTGCATGAAAATTAAGCATTGGAAAGTACTAGTGCACAAACTGTCTACCAAAGCAAAAAGCACTCTTCAAACCAGATGAAAGCTATACCATAATCCCATTAGCTTTTTTTTTTTTTTTTTTTCTGATGCAAAGCCAATTAAAAAATGGAATAGTTTCCATTAGTTTATTTGTCTTTCCTGGAGCAATTACAATTGCTAAACTTTCCTAAACTATATAAATGTGGAGTCTCCCCTTGTGACAGGTTGTTTAAATTTATAACTAAAGCTAGCATTTCCATCTCCAGTAAAAACCAAACAGACATTTAATTATAGTGCGTGACATTTCTGACTAAAATAGAGCCAACAGATCCTGTCAGACAGCCCTCATTGTTCATGGATTTTGAACAAATTGAGGATCTGTGAATTTATAGCCAGGTTTTTCTCTACTATTGTTTAAAATAGCACACATGGAAAACACGCCATGGGTGTGTTGTAATTCAGCTTTAATGATGTAACACTTGGTTTCAGTCAGTCGTTGGAGGATTGCAGTAACACTGCTTTAGTGCTTCAGACGTTGCATGTTCCGTAGCAATTATAGTCCAGCTTTCAATAATGGCTGTTGGCGGGGTATCCACAAGTGAAGTCATAGCAATTTTGAGAAAGAGCTAATAAAAATACACCTGCCTTGTAGTGGAAAATGAGCCTTTAATATCTTTGCTTTGAAGTTGAATGAAGCCCACAGCATTAACTAAAAGATACCAGTATTATGATGCAGTAATCCGCTTCCCCAGGGAAAGTCAGGGGATTGAAATATGAAAGGCTACGATTTTCTAGTCACATATTTTTTAGTCACCATAACATTGTGAAGGAAAAATGGAAATAACAAGGTGATAATAAAAACTGGAAGGGTTGTTAGCTCTAAAATTAGGAATATGCAAAGCAATCCCATATCATAATTCAGGGATGCTACATCTTAAGTGATGCATTATGTTAGTTTCAATGCAATTCCTTACTTAAATATATCAAAATCTACTTTTTGTTGAAATAATATATGGAATATTAAATCAACATTTATGGAAAATATTTTTTTTGCCAGACAAATTCTCAGCTTTGTATTCTGGATCAGTGTAGCTTTTGACAAGATTTTTACTCAGCCACTGACTGTTTACAGCCATTAATAATCCTCAATTTGTTTTCTTTACCAAAAGATCTAGGGTGAATTCCTTTTGTCTTTTTGTTATGTTTTCTTTTATTTCCTATCCTGATATACTTCATGTGTTTTGAATTCTCCTTAATTTTAGGAAGCATTAGTGGCTACATCTTTGTGGCATATACAGTCAAGCTATGTCCTTCTAGGGCAGTCTATAATGCAGTAGTTATATGCAGTTATAAACTTCTGCTTGGAAGAAGTGTAACAAAGTATATTTTCAATACATGATGGGCAAAAATGAAACCTCCTTAACTGCTCCTAAAATGAGAATTAGAACTTGGAAGATCCATTTCTGCCTATTGCTAAATTGGTGACTGCTCAGGCAAATCACAGAATCTTTCTTTGTGTTGATTTAATGGAGCGGAAAATGAATCCAAGAATTAGAATGCCCGCTTTCAAATGCATTTTTTAGATATGATTACTCTGTTAGGAAAAGGGCTCTAGAATACCCTATCCAAGGGCCTTAAACAACTGGAAGTTACACTGTCAAAGGAAGCCAGGTCCTTGCATCCTTGGTTTGCTTTTTTCTGCTCAAAACTCTGTGCCTGTTGCGACACACTACTCTTGTCATGCAGATGGCTGTACTAGTCTTACTGTGGTGAATATGCCTAAAGAAACTTCAAGCCAGACCTGTATGATTAGACCTTAGCTTAGGCTCACAGTTGTTCAGTGTGATATATTATGCGGCAATTTTGCAATCACTGTTATTGATATCAAAATCTAAACTGCAAAAAAGTTGTATGAGTATATAAAGGAATGGACTTCCTGTTGAAGTAAGAGTGGCTAAGAAATGAAAATAATTGGTGTATTCTTAGCAAAACAAGATTAATCAGGAGATCAGCAGAGCTACTTCCCTATTAATCACTAAATGTAATTTATGAAAAAAAATCTAGAACATTTTGTTAGGAATTTTTCTGCAACCTGGAGCTGCTCAGGAACTCACAGGATACAAATCCTACAATCAGACCTCCGGTTTCAGCTATATTAGAGGTTCCTCTTAAAATAACCAGAATTTGTGTATCTGCAGGGCTGGATATTGCCTCTCATCCTCATCCTCACACTCACCAACATAGTAGGGTCCTCTAAGTGGAGAACAGAAAGATAAAGGGCGCTTAACCCCATGCTGGTCTGATCAAACACCATTCCCTGCTAACACAGGAAGAAACATTCATCAAAGGGGTATCACTTGAGAATGACCCTACAAAAACATGCACACATGCTTAACTTCACATTAATGGGTCTATTTAGGTGCATGAAGTTAAGCATGTGTTTTAAATCTTTGCTGGATTGCAGTCTGTATTTCCCTTTCCACTAACCTGAGCCTTTACACAGGGTAGTTACCTTACTGGTCTGAAATGCCAGAAATTCTCTCTGCCTATGGAGAAGATTTTATATGTCTGAATTTAGTTTTAGATTGTCCCTAGTTGCCATAGGATTTCAATTTTGCCATATCTGTGGTTTCTTCTTTTTGTTTAGGGTTAGTAGTACAAATTTCAAACAACTTGTATAGACTTGCTACTTTTACATAGCAAGCATATATATAATTTCATTTCAAATAAAAACCCCAAGCAATAATTATTTTTTAATTAAAAATATTCTTAATAATGATAAAGGCTTCTAGCTTTTCTACTAGTTTTTACTCTTAACTGAGGCTTTAACTTTCTCTCAACACTGATATAAAAATAACTAAGGGAATTATCTGTTTTAATGACTTCTATTTTATCATTTTGGGAGTGAGTGAACCTGTGCTGTGATTGGAAGATTTCCTATTAAGTGTTCAGTTTAGTAAAAGGAATGTAGAGAAATGCTGAACCAGAGCAAATTACTTAGGCTCTGGAACACAGTGAGCTTTTAAGCAAATATAATGTTAAATCCTGGAGCTAAATTTCAATACACTCTGCAGTCAGGGATAGTCACAAAAGTTTTGTTTCGCTGGGTAAACCACATATATCAGGAAGCTGAGCTGTTACACTTCCTACAAACTTCATACTACTGTCACTACATATTTTGCTGCTGTTCTTTTCTTTGTAAAATTCAAGTGTGCAATTTGCATTGCTACTCTGAAAGTAAATTGCCGTTGAGTCTTGACACCTGCCAGCACTGGTATTCATTTCAAGCCATAAAACATTACTTTGAAATAAATATTGGAAAGCTCATTAAATGTTGTCAGCTGTGTCATCTGTGTAGACATAAAATAATCCAACTACGTATTTCTGGATTCTGTTTTCTACTAAAAAAATGAGCAAAACTCTTTGTGAATGCTTTTCTGTACTTTAAAATTATTTTCTAGTGTTAAGTCCCCTGATTTTTAACAATTCTACACACACACACACAGAGTTTTTTCCATGTGTTTCTTTGAGAGGCATGTACAGTTTCTGGTTTTATACTTAGATCATTCAATATCCAATTAAGGGATTAAGTGGGCCAAGTCAGACAAGAACTCTGAAAGTGAATTTCCCCTAGCCTCCATTATTTCCAAGTTGAGACAGAAACTGAATTTAAATGAACTTAAAGGCTGCACAGTGCTTAAACACAGTAGAACCGAGGTTCTGACTCTGACTCATTCTGGATAATTCCCAGTTGTTTCAGATGACTGAAGTGTAATATCCAGAGAAATAATTTTTATATTAGGAATTTCATTAATGTGTATGGTAATTTCTCTTTTTTTCTTTTCTATCTGGAAGCCTCCCTGCCTCATGAAGCATATTTATCAGTTCCATGTTTATCTATACTGTGTATAATCAACTTTAGTGGATCTAGACTGAGAAGTATCAAATTTAACTAACTCCTATAAAAATAATGCATTAAGACAAAGATGGTTGTAATCACACATATTAAGCAGATATTTTCAGCTAGAAACTGTATACAATTTAGTATTTTTTTTGCTGTGTTGATAGGCTTATTTTTAGAAGATGAAAGGGTGAATGTGAGAGGGAAAAAAATGCTCTTGTCATTAGCTTGATGAGCCCTTCATACTTGTGTTCCTACAACCCCAAGTCCCCAATCCATACCAAAAAAGATTCCACCATTTTTTTATTTTTCCTCAAAGGGAAGAAAATACTGCATAACAGATAACTTGCTATCTGACTGATAACTTGTGATCATCCCACATTTTTATTTCACCAACTCCAGTCCTAGTGAGTTCAAACTTCTTGTCTTAATTTTCAGATCTTCCATGCAAATTCCCACCATCCTGACTGCATGGACTTGTCTCCTATCACATCCCCTTTCATTGGGAAACTCAGACTTGAGCCAATGATTGATGATTTAAATGTCTATCCTGTTGCTCCTCTCATTTGTTGAGATGATTTCTTAACTTATTATTAACTAATGTCTCCCTCAAATACCCTTTCAGGATCTGCTTATTTGAGGGCTTCTGAAAGACAGGAACCAGTGTGTTAGTGTTGGCCAGAAAACCCCTTTAGATGGCTGCTGGCTCAAGATGGCACATGGTTCAATATCCCTCACAACTGTCTCTCCTATCTGTGAGCTCTTGTTTGTCATTATGAGTTATAAGCTCATAAGAAAAAAGTCAGATTAAGGCTTGCTTGCAACCCTTCACTTAGTGAAACTGTGGTCCTGACTTCAGCTGCAGAAGTTGACTTTGATGAAATAGTAAAATTACTAGGCTACCCTAAATGAATTGCTGAATTGCAGGTTAATAGGCAGTGCTTGTACTGTTAGTGGGCAATTTTCAGCCAAAGATACATTATTAATGTGACCTCTCTGAGGGCCCTGTCCTGGGCCATGCAGCAGATGTGTTGTGGTGACTGACAGGGAGAAACCCTGGAAGCAATTACAGAGCATAGTTTGTCCTGGAAACCATTGGGGAATCCTTTAAATAGTATTAGAGAGCATTGTTATAATGAAACCTGTGAATCTCTGTACAAGACTAGAAATGGAAACCAGCAGCTCAGGGAGAAGCATATAGCTGAATTTATGTTGGGAGGAGAGAAAAGAGTTGTGGATAGCAGCCCAGGGGCACAGATTTTTGATGCTCAGAATCACAGCCTCAAGAAGAGGTGTTAAATCAGTGTTTGCAGACTAAAAATTTTATGTCACTACTGAGACAAATTCAAGCTTCCTGATGAAGCCATCTGATGGAAGATTTGAGCAAGGAGTTGGATTATGATGATATAAATTAGACCAGATTTTCTGCAGAGGAAATAATGCAGCCATGTACACTTACTGAGTTGTTTTTTTTAAGTGAAATGTCATGATGAAGTATATAGACACTCTGCAAGTTCCTTTGAGGTATAATTTATAGCTACTGACTCACTGAGGAAGGTAACTTGTATATTTAAATTGTGAAATTGATTGCCAATGACTAAGCATTAACCATTTAGCCAAATAAGAATTTTGCTACTTTTGGTAAAGAAACATGCTTCCAATTTTATGTACAGCTAACTTCTAGCACAGAATGGTAGCCACTGAACTTGAGCCTCTTGAATCATTGCATTTTCTTGGATCTGCCTAATAAAACCACTGCCATTTATGTGTCCAAATCAGTGTAATCTATGCATAAGTTAGTGGGAAAAAAAAATCCTCTATTTTTGCATTTTTGGTCATAAATCAAATAGATTTTCTGTTATTTAATTTAATGTTTTACATGTAAAGTGGTATGAATCTGTGTTGTAGCTTTTCTGTGTATTTTGCACATTACACTTGGCAGTTTGACAGAAAGCTGTCAAAGTAAATGACCAGAATTAATTACCATTCAGTAAAGTAAAAATTAGACAGGAATGTGGAACTCATAGGAGCTCCACAGAGTAATATACTACTTTATAATTCTCTACATTATGGTTCATTAGGTGTATAAATAAATCTTTTCAATACACTTTGGCAGTATGGAAGTAAATTGTCATCTTAAATTAAAATTTCATTAGTGAGATAGTATGCAAATCAATATCAGAAATGCACTTATTCTTGTATTGATGCCATGTTATTGTTATTGAACTGTGAGTGTTCTCCAGTCACCTGAACTAGATAACAATCAAATAATATGTGAAATTATTCTATTCATTTTGAATTTGAACTTTCTTATACCTCTTCCCACTGCTTCATACCCAAGGGAAAAGAATTCCTTTATTAAGACTGAAGCCTAAAATTCCACTTCCTCAGCTCTTGAGAGAATTGTAGAAAATTAAGAACCCTGACTACAAGAGAGGCTGAAAAAGGGAAAAATAGCCAGTTTACAGGCCTTGGGGGATTAATAAGTCCTCCCATATTCCTTGGAATCTCATTGAACTAAAGTTACACTGAGGCTATTGAGACAAAGGTCTGGTGTCTTTTTCTCTCCTGATAAAAGTGGAAAATACATTTTTCTCCACTTATTTTATCTCTCAATCCCTATGCCACCATTTGTTTTATAGATTAGAAATTCAGAACTTTGGCTTACTTAATTAATTTACCAAATAAAAACTAATTATAAAGGTTTTTGCATTATTATGGTTAGGACATCCTACATATTGAAAGTAAAAGTCTCTGTGTTAATGTGGGAGTATTTGCAAAATATTTCTGTAATCTGTACACTGTGTCCATGTTGGAAAAATCAAAAGAGATTGTCAATTTGAAAAAGGTATAATAAGAGAATTAAAGAATTTACTTGTTCTCATCTGAGAATTGCCATGATTGTACTCCTGCAGTGTGTTTATTTGAAAAGAATTTATCCACTGAATGCAACGGAAGGGTTGGCCAAACTTTTTTAAACCTAGATGTAAGGACAGAAAAGAGGGGAAGGTTGACAGAGAGTGTTTGTTCAGGGGAAAAAACACCCACACACTCTTGGATAAAAGGAGCTACTTTCAAAAATATTTTTAAGGCTAGCCACAATTAGGAGACAAATATGAAAGGGTGGGGAGCTGTGGACAGGCCAGCAAAGGAAACAAGGGAAGAAAAAAGTGTCAAAAAGTTCCAAAATACAATATTTATAGTTCAACAGGAAATTAGCAATACAGTCACAGCGCTTGTGAGTAGAGTTGAAAAGAGAAAGTGGACAGCGGTGCAGGGCAAGCTAAGGTAACCCTTTCACTTTACACAAGCAACAGAATGCAAAGGATGGTAAAGAAGGTGTGTTGCTGAATGTAAACCTGTGATGATGTGTAGCTGTGTGCCTCTCTTTGGCAATATGGCAGGAAAAATGGGTAAGTTGGGGTATTTTACCTCTAGAAATGGGACCTTCTTTGAAAATGCCAATCTTTATATTAGAATGGCTTAATAGTGTATTTGGAATGTGGTGCAGCCTTGCATTAGGTCCTATGAGCTGAGAGCAGAATGCAAATGTGAAAGAACATCACAGGAGTACCATTCATAGAAGTTCCATGTCATAGCACCTCATGCTGTCTGTCAGCTGCGTGCCACCAATGGTCACCATGGGGGTTTGCCAGCACTCTTACCTGCCTGGGCTTGGCTTGCACAGATAGAACTGACCAAACCAGGGACAAAATGGGAGAATGAACTTGTGTGGAGATGTTTGGTAAACAAAGCAGGGAAGGGAGCAGAAAATGTAACACTTCTTCTGTAGCAAAGAAACATGGGTCAGCTTTTCACTTGTGAATTTAGTCAGGCCTCTTTGTGTTCTTTGCAGACTAATACTGGTTTGAAAACATTGAAAGGCTTAATCTTTTCTTCCAGTAAAATATCACTTTCAGAGAAGTCCTGTATTTATTTTATTTGTGGAAATTAATTAGCTACCTTACAGAAAGATGAGAAATTTCAAATGCATCCATGCCAAAAGACATAATGGTGGACGTGGTTTCAGGTCAAAAAGGAAAAATATTACATAGACGTCTCTGAGGGATTGTTGGGAATGGTTTGTTGCAGTGGCATCTAATTTAAGGCATCAATGTTTATTTTGGAGCTGTCCCTAAGTGGCTTATATAAGTCTGTCTGTCATCTTCCATTAGCATGTGCTAGTTGCAAAAGGATGTGGGAAAAAATAGTGGATTAAATATTAAATGAAGCTTGGATCTAAAATAAAGGAAATGCTTCCAACTACCAGAGGATTCTTCCGCAAAAAAAATCAAACCCCCTCTTTCCCACTCCCAAAATATGTCCTTTAACCATTAGCTTATTAACTTAATTATTATTAAGCCATTATTATAAACTTAAGTTTTAAAAATATTATTTAGTACATACAAGCTTAATGACACTTCTTTATACATAGCCCTTTCTGTCAATAACTGTTTCCCGTTGTCATCACTCTGAAGTTATTTGAATGTTGCAGCATAACATGTATTCCCTAACATTATCAGGAAACTCGGACACATTCTTGTATCCAAGCCTAAGAGCAAATTCCAATACAGATTTAGGAACAAAATCTTGTCAGATTTCCTTCATTATAAACTTCTCAGGGAAAATGTTATATGTCTTTTCAGAACCTTTTTAACCTTACTGTTAACTATTTCTATTAAAAAACTGTATTCTTAGCAATATATTCTACCTATTGAATATTCAGGAGTAGTATTTAAAAAAATAAGGAGACTACATGGTGGTAAATGCAGTATTTCTACTCACAATTCTAGTAAAAAGCATCCATCAAGTCACTGACATCTTCTTCCCTTTCAGTTGAAGTGTGGTGAACCATTTGTTAAAGTGCCAAGAAAAATTTAAAAAATCAAAGGTAAAGACAAGAAGGTCATTCATGGCTATTTACTCCCCACTGAAATGATTATGAAAGAATGTTATGTGTCATGAAATTCCACTTCTGTTCATTTTTAGAAAGAGATAAATGGAGAAAACAAGAGGACTCAGACATTAACTTAGAAATGGGATTAATACCTATGTGTTCATGTGTATATAAACAAAAGTAAAATACACATATATTTATTGAACACATAAAGTAATACACATGCACAAGCATTTTATATATTAATATACTATGCAATATAATATACAATATATAGTGGGAAATACCTTTAAGAATGAATTAGTATTTGTCTTCATAAAGATAAGCCAGATCAAAATTCATTCTTTTTCTTGCCTCTGGACTTTCTTCTGAAATATTTTGAGTTTGGTTTTGCTTATCATAAATTCAGTAACAGAAATGAGGTCACAACTTGATTCACTTAGAGATGCTTTGATTTTATATATATATATATATATATATATATATATATATATATATTTATTTATTTATTTATTTATTTATTGTTTGGCACTAAAATGGGGGTTTTTTCACCAATATTATGATTGAGAAAGCAAAATCCTTAAAAAAAACCAGTCACTTAGCTTTAAATAATTATTCAGCGTTTTTCAAAAGAAACATCTTGATCCCTTTTGTTAAAAAATGAAAAAAATTGCTTGAAGTGAGTCTGAATTCACCAGCTGTTCTGTCCTATTTTTGTCCTCCAGGTAAACTAATATTGATTAATTCATGTGCAAATTTGGCTATTCTGTTTTGATTCATTTTCAGGGTTTTTCTTGTTGCTGCTCCTGTCTAATCAGTCATTTACTAAACATCCCTCCTTTCTTAAAGAACACCCACCAAGTGCGTACTCCACCATCCAACACCATTACTGCTGTTGTTATGGATATATTGTTCTTGTATTGAGCTGTTCAGGAGGGAATATTCTCAAATAGAAAAATTTCATTGCATTTTTGATTTGGCGTTTTTGATTCATACTTCTAGATTCTAAGTTCACCTGTTAGTCCTGCAGCACTGCTGTGTGCTGTAGCCATCAGCTGAAGTATGTTCAGCAAACACAGGATAATTAATAAATTTAGACAGGAATTAAGTTCAAACTTACACATTAGACTGGCTTCTTAAAAGCACTCTAGTAAACAGAGTACTGAAATGCTGAGAGTCTCTGAATACACCCTTAGTTGTCTTTAACTAATCTGGTGACCGGTGCATAGAAGTTCAGACTGAACCATGTGCTTGGGTTTAGTGATGGGACATAAAAACTAACAGAACTGAGAATGGTTCAGCCAGAAATGGCAACACCAAATAGCATACTTTAATACTGGGGAATGCCCTTTAGACTTCACAGATGCAGAATCTGAATAGTATTCCAATTTAAAAAGAAAAAAAAAAAAAATAGGAAGCCCTGAAATGACACTTGATGCATTGTAATTGATAGTACTTTAAAAATAATTAATTAGACCCCCCTACTCCCCAGTCAAATTCACAAACTGTTCATTTTATGAAGTCCCTTTACAAATGTATTGAGTTAGAGGGAATCCACAGCTGAGGAACATATGTTAGCTCAATGCAGCAATGAGAAATATTTAGTTATGCAGTTTGTACATGTTTTCATTACCAGGTTTCACAGTGGACCTCTCCTTCATTGATGCAGTTTGTAGTGCACTGTTTTCATGGGAACAAAAAGGAAAAAGTGCTTGACTGCTTACCATCAACTGAAGCTAATATGGAATGCAAAACAAAACAATAAAAAATCTAGTTGATGACAAAATTTGGTTTTGGCCTTGAACTTCTCACAAGAATCATGTTGTAAAACCAGAAAGTTCACAAATGTTTAAGCAGATTTTTGTATAGAAATCAAGACTTTGAGAGTTTAAGATGTGATGTTAAATTTCATTTGAATTCCTCTGTGTAATACCTGATAATTATTTTTATACCAGCACACAACCAAGAAAGCTCTGTCAGCCTGGATTTAGAGAAGTGCAGTGTTTTTCTTATCTGAATTCTAAATATCAGCTTTCCCTGAAACCTGGCTGTTTTGATTTTATAGGTTTGTGGTCAAGAATGGCATGGTTAATTCCTAGTTATATTTGCTGGTAATAACTTGTATTCTATGAAAAGTCCAGTTTTCAGTCAGTGATCATGGATCACATTTAAAAAGAAACCGGAAATTATTCACTGATTCAGAAAACTAAAATTTAAAAAGTCTGATTTCTTTAGGAAATTATTGTCTAATTGTCATAATAATAGAGCCCAGCTTGCAAGTATGGACAGATTTAGCTATTGTACATTAGCACAAAATGCATCACAGATTTTGGGTTAGGACTGTGTGAGATTTGTACAGGAATGAATTTTCAAAAAAATAATGAGAAATAGTGAATAACTGAGAGAAACATAAAAACTTACTACTGTCTTTTCCTTTTGTATCCAAACAGCCTACTTTTCAGACAGAAATGTGAATTTTCACATACTAGCATGTTTACAGTAAATTTTATGGTATGTACACAGGTGAATATAGATATATAAAGTACTTTAACTTTCAAATGCATATGTAACGTAAGATGCTTTCATTATGGAGTAAGAAGCTGTGACATTGTTATTGAAAGGGTCTTTTAGATTATTAAGCTCTTTTGCTGAAGTCAACAATGACAGGCATGTAAAAGAAACTTTTACAAGTTTCCACATACTTAACTGTAGTTATAGATACTGTAAGAGTGTTGTCAAGCTGCAGATGGTTTAGGAAATAGTGACAGTAATGATTCCATGACTGCATTCCAAAATCTTGATGTGTCTAATTGTCTTGAGATATTTTCTGTAACCCTCAGAGAGCCCCGAGTAAGGAAAGGTGAGGCAAGATGAGATATTCTGCTGGTTTCCAGGGCCCTGCTGCTCCAGGACTAGACAGTTTAGGCTGTTTAGTAGTTTTATCACAGGGGGACTTGGCAGTTTCAGCCTTGGCTCTCTTCCTTGGCTAAAATGCACTCAGGCCACCACTGTGCACAGCAGATGAAAGGTAAGATGAGGGAAATGTAAGGAACTTTGGATTACCCTCTAGCCTTGCACTGTTATCTGCATTAATCAAGAAGTGGGGTGCTGTGTTACCCAGCTGCACTCTTAAGGATTCAAGGACATCTGAACTTCATTGCAAACAGTGAGCAAAATAGGAAGCATCGTAAAAATAAGTGGGGTATTTTGTCTCTTCATTACTCACTTGCCTTTTAGTAAGAGCCCCCACATACCAAAAACCAACACACCATTGCTGCTGCATTGCTGCTGTTTAAAGTTCTTTTGCAATCAACTTTTTTTTTTTTTTTTTTTTTTTTTTTTTTTTTTTTTTTTTTTTTTTTTTTTTTTTTTTTTTTTTTCTGAAAAGGATTAAAAACTAAGAATAACCTTCAGGTAAATGAAGAACAAAAAGTTAGAAGGCTTGTTATCTTGGTGGAATGTTATGATAACATGGGGTAGTCAGTGCTACGTCACTTTGGTGCCTTAAGCTGATATACTTGAGTTTTCTTAGGCTGCACATGGCCTTTTACCCTTCTGGGCAAGCTCAGTACTTAGTGACAACTTTTTAAAAACTGCAAGAAATATTTATTTCAGGGAAATAGTAATTTTAAAACCCCTCACATATTTCATAGTTATTCCACCAAAAAATCCAACTTTTAATAAAGCCTTTGATCAGATATTTGAAAAGGTCACTGCTCAGTGGACAAGGTGCACAGTCCTTTTGTGAGCAGTGATATTACACCAATGAATGCATTCCCCAATAATTTGTGTCTTCTTTACCCTTACAGAAAACACAGACACTCAACTCCCTCCTTGTTTTCCCTCCCACTTGAAATTCTCTCCAGACCCTGACTGTAGTAACCCATGTCATTCCCTCATCCTCTGCCCAGTTCTTTCCCCAACATACCAACAGGGCTATCAGACACTGAGGAGATGGTCCAGTTTCACCCTTGATATAAATAATACTGAGACAAATGTGATGGAGAGCCACAGGTTCATAGAAACAGCATAAGTGAGATGATGGGTTGTGCTCTGAAGGGCACAGAATACCACACAAAACTGATAGAGTTAGTGACAATGGCCACTGAACTGTATGGCTGAAAGTATCACACATAAAAAGCCTCTAATCCTTCTGCCTTCCCCAGTCAGGGTCAATAGCACTTCCTAACAGCCCTTCTGAAATCCTTCTGGCAGATGGATTTCTAATCTATTACAGACACTTTGAACGGTGGTCATTTCCCAGGCAATATATTTCAGTTTTTAAGTGTTCTTGCAAGTAAAAAAATATACTAAGCCTCAATCATGTTTGATATCTCTTTTCCTGTATAGTATATTTTTATTCAGTTTGTTTTTCATACAAAACTGAAAAACAAACTGAATAACAAACTTCACACATGTATTTGAGAGGATATTTTTATACATATATCTCTTTATAAATAGTTTATTTGACCTTTTGTTACAGCGTCTTTCAGGTATTTACTGTGCATTCTATATTGTCTTTGGAATCAGGAAAAATTCAAAATTTGGGGCAACTTATTACTCTTTCTTCCTAATGATTTTTTTTGTTTTGCTGTGGAGGGGTTTATTTTTAGGATTTAGCTCTTTTATACTGTGGGTTTTTTTAAGGTATTATGAATACTCCTTAATTCCTTAGATAAGTTTTCCTAAAAACATACAACCAATTATGTAAGTTCATTGAAAATTTCATTGCTGATGTGAAATTCATTGGTTTCATTTCTTTCTTAGTCGTTTTTCCTAGCCTAGCACTTCCAATATTAAAGATATTATTTAGTGATCACTGGACCTCAGTTATCAAATTATGTTTTGATATTCTCGTTGTGTTATGCCTGAAAGTAAGAACATAATACAGGGGTCATTCCTTTTTACTGTTTTTATACTTTCTGTCTCAAGAAATCATATTGGAGTTTAAAAGTTTAAAGGACAAGCTAAGTAGAGCTTTATTCGTTTTTTTCCTGAACAAAATGTCATCATAGTTACATTTTTGCATTATTACCACAATTCATATTATGGATTTTGCCAGTTGCTCACAGAAAGCCTCATACTCAATAAAATCAATGATTAAGCAGCTGAGATGTTGGATATGATCTTCAATAATATTAGCTTGGACTTGTCACATCTTGTCAAGTAAAATTGACTCAAAATGGAAATGCAGACTTTTATGAAGATTTGGTATCACAGTGAATATTTTTCTAGTCTCCTTGAGAAGAGGCAGTAGATTTTCATATGTTCCAAACATTGGCAGGTATTTTTTTGTTATTATTTTTAGCATTATCTATAAGTTAAATATATAGAGTAGACTAAACCAAATATTATTCAAAGCAGCTCTATTAACATGTGATTTTGAACTTAATTATAAATGACATGCTAAAGCAGTAAGAACTATTTCACATGAGAATCAATTAATTGGCATTATCAAGAAGTCTGTAAAAATAATTACTAAAGCAAAAATCTTTAAGATTCTGAAGCTTTGCATTACCTGGAAGACAAGCAGCAGGCAGCAGGAATGCTGTAAACCAGGAATTTTGCCAAACCTTCTCAGGCTGAAGTCCAAATGAAATTTTTTTTTAACCGAGCCATATTTTCCATACTGAACCAAGGAAATTGCAGCCCAGCAGAGCCCTAGGAGCCTTTGCCTACACTTCATTGCAAGTGGATGTCTGTCTTTTTTCTTTTAATAGTGTCTGTATTAGATACCAACACAATTGTATGTGAACAGGCTGACAGAAAATAAGATGTGCAAATACTGGAAATGGTGCTTGCCTAACAGAGTTTATGATGTGATGTGCATAATGTACAAACTGAGGTTCTGGTGCTGCAAAAGTTTACATACGTTATTAGCATTATGTAAGTGAGTAATTCCTTGAGGATTAGATTCTGTAAGTCTCACTCGGGTCACTGTTATTTGAACATGTTTATGACTGCAAGTCTCAGCTTGCTTATCAGAAGGAATGAAAGCACAATCAATTTCAAAGATCTGTAGCAACCACATTGCTGTTTGTTTATTATAATGTTCTTGTAGTCATTTGTTTTCATAATGCCACAACATTTTCCTTCATTTGACAGTCTCATCTCAGCACACTTACATATTTGAGTCCATGATTTAGACTTGCTTCTCACTGGTATGCTTTAACCATTAGGCTGAAAATCCAGCATAGTTCCTAACCCAAAATTTAATAATTCTTTCACTTAGCAGACCTGAAGTTGTCTCATAAAGGCATCAAAATAAGGCAATTGCAGTTCCTAGGTCTAGGTGACAAATGGGAAATGGTGCAAGAGCAGAAAGAGAAAAAAGAAAATGGAAAGTGTGTGTGCAGCATCACCTTAGTAAGCGGATCACGATGGCTGACAAGTGTTGAGATGATAAATGGGCAAAGACTAACCTGTTCTGCCGTGACTGCTGGGGCAGAGGTCATTCACACCCTAATGACCCGGAGAGTGCTGTCCAACTGTAATGGGGGAAAACAAAAGAATGAAAACCATTGATAATGTGGTTGAAAAGGGAACCTGTAAGGAAAGGGAACCTAAATAACCACAGCTTTGATCACTTACTGCAACTGTTCTGGCTTTTTTAAGCTTTTAATGTTTATTTATGTAACATTATGGACTAAAAAAGAAATTCTTTAAATGAAAACCAAATCTGATCCCCCAAACATGAGCCAGGTTGTTCAGATATGTAGCTGCTCCCTGTTGTAGATACTTCTGAAATAATTACTCTGAGAAGGAGCAGAGATATAATTTTACTATGAGGTGTAACTGATGAGTGATGACTTACTTAAGTGTAGGAGATGATTCGCAGTTTTGACTATAAAAAGGGTGCACTGGAAGCGTTAATATATTCAAGATAATCACCAATAAACACTATGTAAATGAAAATTTTCTTGTCTGGGAGGAGATGAATCTGTATACATGTTATTTTGAGGGCTTGAGCTGTACCAAATGATGAATAGCACAGCAAAATATTTTTGTCAGAATAGTGTAATTTGCTGTCCACACGTTCTTGGTAAAAAAGTGATGTCAAATACCTAAACTATGCAGACTTCTTACCCAGAATTACATTCCAATGGGTGTTGTGAGTTAGGTAAAATAATTTAATTACTACTCTTTGAAGTAGGGGCAGTTATAGCAGTTATAGAGCACAGCAGAGCATCAGGAAGCAGGGGTCTGTAAGATTCCTGCAGGGGATGCCTGTGATGGGAGGCAGTACTTCTGGAGTGGAACCTTGATCTTGAGTTTCCTACCTATAACTACTGAAGCAAAACTCAAGAGAAATTTTGAGGCACCTGTCTTTCAAGGTGAGGGAGTACTGTTGTCTGTTAACATCTGCCAGATTGTGAACACAAAGCCTGTAGTCCAGCCCTGGTCTGATGCTGATGTGCATGGCCAAAGGGTAAACCTCATTTGAGTCTTTATGGTAACTCTGAGTATTAGATGGAGGTTTTTCTGCATGACGAAGTTGCAGCCACTGATCTAAGCCTGGTTCAAATCATGGTATGATTTTTATACAGTTTGAAATATGTATCTTTACAGCATGATATCAAGCCAGGTTAGCTTCTGCAAAGACAGTTTATTCATGGATGAGACAGCGGTCTCTTGGTCTCTCTGACTTTTTTTTTTTTAATTTTAAGAGTAGGTTGATTGGTTTGCTGGTTTTGGTTTTTATTTCCATTTTCTCAGTTACTGTATTACATTGTATTGACTCGTTAATGAATAAATTCTTGGGCACACTGACACTATCTGCATAACCCTGTTCAACTTGTGAACATTGGAGTGCTAAGTCACAGCACTCCTTTAGAAGGAAGGAGTAATTGAGTCAAAATACTCATTGCCTAACCACAACCACTCATTGCCTAAACAAATATGTGGATTTAACTTCTTTCACCAAAAAAAGGGCAGATTGTGCATTTTCTCTTTCCTGGAGATTTTTTGGTGATCCTCTGTTAATTCCTAAGGGGTCAGAAGCAGTGCCCAGCAGCACAGACTGTACTCTTCCTTGCACCACCTGTGACAGGTCAGTGAGAGCAGTGCCTTTTCAGCAGCTCTGCCATGTCTCATTAATGGCAAAAAACTTAGTTTGTGGAATTGTATTTCTAGCTTAATTCCTTGTAAACACTTAAAACACATCTCTTAAAGGCATTGGGAAATAGAGTCTGAAGAGCTTGTTAATCTCATTGCTAACAGTTTCATAATGTTTAGGATAACTCCACAGATTGGAGGGAATAAAGGCTCAAAAGTATCTGTGGCTGTGAGGAGCAAGAGGGGCAGATGCTCAGCTAGACCTTCCAGTTCTCAGTTCTGCTGCTGGCTTGGTGGCAGGCTGCAGGAAACCTGTGTGTATGCACAGTCTCTCTCCTAGCACTTGGATATGATGTTTTGATGAGGCTCGAGTGCATTTTAACAGACCCTTCATCCATGTTACAGGCAAGTCCTTCCTGTGTGAAAAGCAGCTTCAGAGTCACTTGTGATTGTCACTGTGAGCCAGGCAGGAGCTGCATCTGTGCTGCCTGTGGGCAGCTCTGAGGCTCCTTGTCACACCCACCCACCCTGCAGACAGTGAGCTTTCTGGAGGCTCTAAGTGAAGATGTAAAACATGCCCTGTGGGTTGGGATATGCACCACAGGCATTTTAGGCTTCAAGCAGTGCAAGCTCTGAAATAATAGTTTTATTGACATACTAGTTTTTACTGAATTAATATAATTTAGCTGATGTATTGAGTAAGAGCTGTTGCCTTTACAATAGGCATTGTGAATGATCTTCTTTCAGATAAATCTTTCCCTTAATTCTGTGAATTCTCTCTCTCTGGAGAGAGAATTCTCTCCAGAGAATTCTTAATTCTCTCTCTCTGGAGACTGGGAGAGTGTTCTGGAAAGATATCACAGCATTCTTGCCCCATACTAGCATTTTTTATTAGGTATTTGCTTTTGGCCACTGTTGTGTAGTGGATACTGAGATAAACAGCCTTTTTGATTTTACTCAGTATTTCCTTCGTAATAATCTCAAGAAATTAATGGAACAAAAAAAAAAAAAAAAAAGTGGCTGGTTTTTTTTTCAGGTAAATTCATTCCAAAGATGAAAATATTTTTATATCATTTTGCATACTACATTGTGTCTTCAGGGTGGTCTTGCATTCAGTGCATCAGGAAGTGCTACTACATGAGGATAATCCCCCAAAGAAAATCACTTTGAAGTGCTTTTTCTTTTAATTATTTTCCAAGCTCTATATTATACTTCTCAAAGACTCTCAAATTTATACTGAACTTGTCTCTCTTCTGAGAAGAAATTCCAAATTCCTTCATTCCTAGTGTCTAAAGGTGTGCATGAATAAAATAAAAATTAACAAATAGAGTCATCCATTTAGAACTTTATTAGACAGCTGCATATTACTGTTTTGAGATTTTGGTTTTATTGCCAATTAATTATTATGACAGTCTGCTTTGAGTTATCCATGGCAATTTATCTAAGCTGTAGATGCACATCCTAGGTAAATACAGAGATGCTGAGCTTGATGACTGCAACCTGTATTATTAGCCCAGTCTTGCCATTTGACAAACATTACTATATTTTTTTCTACAGATTTTTGTCCAAGAGCAGGCTACCAGTTTTTGCTCAGAAAAGAGCATAAACTAATGAACTAGAGCATAAACTAGAAATGGATTGCACAGTGAATCACAGACATAACCATCTGAGATCTCCCTGCCTGTGTCCCCAGTCAGTGGAGCTGGGGGTCCCATGGCTGCCTGTAGGATTCCATAGTGCTGTTAATTCCAGGAGCACTGGAATTATTTGAACTGTTATTTGAACTGTTACCCCATTGTTTCACAAAGAGATGGCTCACATCTCAGTTTGTGCCTGTGTTGACAAACCTGCCTGTGTCTCTTCCCTAAATGCTGTTTTTGGTGAATCATAGTCTCAAGGTACCTCTCTCAAGTCTCTGCAGAGAGCTGATCAAACAGAGAGAATTTTTCTTTTTTTTTTCTGGCTAAGGACAGACCAGGTTTCACCTGGACTGAGCTTGCCTCTGTCTTCTACTCCTCTGCATTTCTCTGGTCCAGATGGTACTCCAGATGGCCAGCATGGTCATAGATACCAGATAGGTGACAGTGTTTGTGTTACTCTTCAGTTGAACAATTTGGAGTGCTCTCTCAGAGATGTGAAGAATTTGTAATTTAAGGAAGAGTCATAAATATATAAACAGAGGGATCGGGACAGAATGAAGCAATAATATGTGCTTAGGCATATTATTCAAAGTCACTTATGGTATAGAATTGAAGCTCTAATAATAATTCCCCCTCAGAACTTTTTTAAAAAAGGATCATTATTGCAGAGTAGAACATAGGATGTACAAGATTTTTCCGGGTCACAACTAGAGGAAAAGCCATAGAGACAGCAAAAGACACTTTTTCATCTACAGTCTTTTTTTCTCAAATACAGGAGATTTGTGGTTCCAGACTTCAAATGGAGCCCATAAACATGAAAGAGTTTTTCTCTACACTTTAACAGAGGAAGGGTTTTTCTCATGGCATGCTTTTCTGATGTTTTGATATGGTAGGGAATTGTGGTGGTTGCTGTGTGTGATTTCTGTGCATGTGTAATTTCCTCAAGCTTAATGGCTTTCTTTAATGGCATTCATAATTCTTTCACTTTTTTATAAGTGTCCTCATGTTAGGAACTGACATTTTTGAGTTTGACCTATGTAAGAAACCCTCATACTGGAGTACAAACTGAACTTTATGCTGAAGGTCTGTTCTGGGACCTGAAGTTTTCTGTACGATTTAGTTGTACAGTTGAGTGCATAAAATTCCAGGTTTTAGATTTTTCAATTTACTGTTGAAAGTTTCTAGTTCTCAAGTTCCTATTGTAGTATTCAAGTTATTATTTTTCATATTGATGTCAGTAAAAAATTTTATGAATAATTTTGAATGAAGATCTCACTTTATTCAGATCCTATACTGTATAGGACAGCTCTTATTCTACCATTGCTTGTACATACAACATAAAATTACTATTAATGGGCTTAATAGTAGCCTGCCTTACATGTATTTTGTTGATAAATATGCCTTGAAAGTTATATATTTTTTTAAATGGTGCAGGGTAATGTCAGACACACAGACATTGCAATGGATTTATTATTTATTTATGCCTGCATTAACTAATAAATGAAACATCATCATCATATAAATAGTTTTCCTGAAAACCAGTTCTAAAGTAAAAAAAAAAGAGATATGATATTTATCATTCTGAATGGTAACAAATGGAACATTCACTTTATTTTAAGAAGTTAATACTGTCATGTGCAAACCTCCTTAGATACCTTGGATAATAAAATAGCTGTCACTTTTGCTTGTGGAATTAGCTTTGTGGCGATTATATAAAAGCGAATATTCTGCTTCTAAATGTGAAAAGCTGACCTTTTAAAAACACTTTAACAACTTTAAGTGTTATCATAAATCCTACCAGTTCTTTAATGTTGCAGTTTTTTTGTTGCATATATTACACTAGTTCCGTGAGTCAACTTTTGTTACAGGGAAATTTGGGCCTGGGGCCAGGTAGAGCTTTGGAGAGCTTTTAAGTTTGAGAGCCTGTTTCACAGCTGGAAAGCTCCCCAAAGTGAAGTGATCCCAGAAGAATATGTTTCCCATTACCCAAATCTCTACCAAATCATGCCTTGTAGCTCTAAAATAATTAAGACTTTGGAAGCCCCAAGAGGTCTTTTTTGATCCATGAATGAAGCTACCCTAGGTTCAAATAACTAAAACCTGACTCCTTCTTAACCAATGAAACACAAAACCCCTCCATTTGTCAATGTAACATAAAGAGAATGCTCAAAAATGTCAGAGCCTTTGCACTTTAACGGATTCAACCTCAGGACACGTCAAGAGTTTTGACTGCAGTTGTTGGAGATGAGGCTGAGGTGTCTGTGCAAGTCCCCAAGGCAGAAAAAATAATGTTCTATAAAATATGATGTAAAAAGACATGTTGCTTTATATTGAAGTTTGAATAATTATGAAACTCATAAAATCAGGAGAAAGCCTTCAAGTCACTGTTCTTGCTCTGTTAAGGAGTAATACACTCCTTAACAGAGTAAGAATGTTAATTAATTGTCACAAGTTGGCTGCTGCTATTACTATAAGAATGAGATAGGAGATATCTAATTGTTGGAAAAGGTAGCATACCAAGTTCTTATGAAGCGTTTATTTTAGATTCAATTAAAATGATACAATGCTTTATTAGGACCTGCTTTGGGATTGTGAAAAACAATGCAGTCTCTAGTCTACCTCTGATGTCTGTGACTTCAAAACGGAGAAAATATTGCTGCATGCTAACTTCTGGAAATTTACTCCTGTACTCTTTTGCTTACTTAGTGATTTGTGGATAGAAAAAGAAAGTGGGATATGTGAAAGAAAGTGGGATATAAAAGAAAGTGTTTTGAGGGGAGAACTGATATCACTTGGATGTCTGAGAGTTCAAATGTGCTCATGAATCAGCCATCCATTTAAATTTAATAATACTCATTTGTAATTGCTGATGAAATATTAATCTTTCAGTTATGGGTACCTAAAAAATCTAAGGACTTAAAGTATATTCCTTAAATTGATTTTTTTTTTTCTGCAACCAGTCTACTTACTAGAACTTCTGATGTCTAGCAGGTGGCATTAATATATTATAATCTGTGTTTTTTTACAGCATAACCCCATAGTAGTTAAAGAATTCATTTAATCAGCAAAGCTGTAAGGAAATTCAGCAAATATAGTAGAAGTATTTACATACTTTCCCTTTAATGTGTGCATATTTATGGTGGGACTACCTACCAGATGATGATACTGAAATAAATGAGGTGTAATAAACACTGTTAAGTTGGCCAGTGTGCCTAGTTTTTGGCCAGATGAAAGTATTCCTTTATTCCACTGTTCACTGCTTAGACCCTGTTTTGGAAGAAGAGATGCCAGCTGATGAAGATGTTTTGCAAATACTAGTATGTTCATGTAATGCATTGCCAATGTTTCATCAACTGGCAGCAACTCCAGACACGCAGATTTATAGCTAGACTAATCTGGTAGCTGAAGGATTTACAACCTCAGGAGAGACTATTTGAAGCACTTAAGATTGTCATTAAAAATTCTTCCTTACAATAAAAGTACCCAGACTTCAGCTGCTTTGCTCTCGCAGCTATAACTAAGCAGCTGCTGCATCTTGAAGGGAGATTGACCCCGCAAGTGCCATGACATTTTATACCTTCCTGAGCAGTACCTAAATCAGCAGACTTTTCCATCCCTTGGAAGTGCTCAAGGTCAGGTTGGATGGCGCTTTGAGCAATCTGGTCTAGTGGAAGATGTCCTTGTCCCCTGGCAGTGGGGTTCAAACTCAGAGATCTCTAAGGTCCTTTCCAAACCAAACCATTCCATTCCAAATTCTTTTATTTTATCTACTGTTTGTCCTTTTGATACCAAGTTTCAAATTAAAGTTTCATAAAAAGCAATAAATGCATGGAGTGGAATTTAAAGTTCTCAAGTCAGTGGTCTGTAGAATCATGTTTGCCTTTCTTTTTTTGTTTTTTTTTTTTGACATTTCTCTCAGTTCTTGAGTCTTTAATTGTATTCTTGTGTATAATTTCAACAGAAGTGGAATGGTATTTTCCCTTTTTCAGTATAGATTTTTAGAATGGCAGTTGGAGCATGTAGAACAATGGATGTGGGTGTAAACTCCCTTGGACTAAGGAGGAAATTGATGTAATCTTCTTAAACAACTTACCAAATTACTTTATAATAAATAAATTTCGGAAGGGGGTGCAATGTTGTAAAAGGCTGGTGCAAATATCAGCATCTACCTGTGCCTACATTTTTAAAAAAGGGAATCTTGTTCAGGTCTTTGAGGCACCCATTCTTTTTGGTGTTTCACTTTAGGTTGAAAACCTGACTGAAGATAAACTTGTACTATAAACGATCAGTTAAATCCAGGACTCTTCAATTGCACTCTAAATTGGAGTGCTTATTCTCTGTGGAGAAAAGGAAGTTTTCTGTGAGGATTGATTTGGATTCTTCTCTGTTAGGTGTCCTAATGTTCTTGGACAGTATTTAAAAAATGTTTATTTTCCATGTACGTTTTTAAGGCATCTAAGGATCTGTGTAGAGTGAGTGGAGTTTGGATTACAGTTTTATAGCAGGTGCCTAAAGTTTAGGCATTGCAGTATGGGTCCTGCCCTTGAGCTTGAGACCTAGGGATGTAAAATTCCATTAAATTTCCTGTCTTTTGAGTCATCTATCTCCATCAAGCATATTTTTACTGTTGCTAAAAACGTACTGCACGTTGACTGCTGACAGGTTAGGCTCTCTTTGTCCAATTGTTTAACGTATTACCAAGATTTGTACATCAGACCTGGCAGTGTTATTCTTTTGTGCTCATATATAAGGATTAAATTAATGTGTTCCAGAAAAAAATAGCTGCAATAGAATTAGATTTATTGTTGCATTTCCTAATTTTTCTATTATTCACTTTTATAATTGAAGGCCAAATTTTCAGCTGGAGTGAATTCCTTTAATAAATTCCTTTCTTTCCAGAGTTGCCTTAATAAATTATCCTTTTTCTTGAAAGTGAAAAGAAATGCATTGACTTTTCTTGTGCTTTGAGATTGCATGGATTAACTTTGACTTCAGCTTTTCATCTGTTGCATTGATCATATGTAGCAAAAGACCTACACAGACAATATGTTTATAAGGACTGGAAGTTAAGTGGGCTGTTTCCTGAGCTGTAGATAGCAGACATTGTCAGTAAACAGCCAGTTGTATTTTATTTTACTTTAGTGTTGCCACATGGGAAATTTGACAGTTAAAATCTCTCATGTGCTCATTTTTCAGGAACAGTGTGTTATATTTATACCAATACTAGAAATATTTACACATCCAGCTATTGGAAAATAAGTGTGTTTGCTTTTTGTAAAGAAAAATATGATGGGGTAGGTGGTTTCTGGATGAGAACAATTAATCATGCTCTCCATGTGATGAGTTAAGAGTCCTAAATTTCTAATTTGAAGATTTTTATAAATGATATAGAATGCTGATGAATAACATTCCCAAATAGAGTTGGATTAACATTTTGGTACTTTTTTAATCATATGGGACAATGCTAGAGTTATTTATTGCTTTATACTTTATAACTAGAAGTTCTAATATGTTTTTAAGCACAATATTTGTCTCTGGAGAGTCAAGGAAATGGCAAATTCTTTGATTGTTTCTAGAATAGAAATGGCTTGGTTATGTGTAAGTTTGTTTAATTTTCTTCTTGTATTTCTTCCGCTTCCTCCTCCATTTAACCTTTCATACTTACCTGAACAAACACACTTTCTCTTCCACAATCAATAATTCATTCTGACTTTCAACATCATTCATACTCCTTGCAATGCACATTCCTTTTTAGCAATGCACACTTGCTCACTCTTATAACAAAAAACATGCACTGTGGTTAGGCACAGAGGTCAGCACTAGTGTTGTGTCAGAGGTCAAACAAGATCACTTACATTCTTTATCAGGATCATTTCTTCTCCCTGGGTGGGATGTGAACTTTTCTTTTTCTCAGAGAGGAAACACTACAGATGTTCACCACTCCTTGTTCAAGATGTCTGCTGCATGATTTGTCATAATTTTTCATGTAAACTTCCAAAACAACAAGGCAGGAATCACCCATAACTTATCCTACTTGTTATATTTGTTATTCAAACAGCAAAGCACAGTGTGTTTAAATGCACTTGTGATGTATGTAAAAGTTAATTCCATATTTTTTAAGTTGCATTTTGAGATGCCTCCACTACTTACAGGAAACATTTATAAAATGCTGAAAGTGGTTATATCTGGTTATATCTGGATTTTCATGGAGACATGAATATTTTTTTTTGCATATGATTTCATATTTTTAATGTAACTCGATTTAATATTATAAATTCACTTTTTATTTCTTTCTTTATCAAGTCTTGAGCAAGATCCTAACATTTCAATTAAATTATTCTGCTTAAAAATATTTGCAGCTTTTTTGATAAGTTTTCTCTAGGTAAACAAAGCTATTTTGCCATTTTTCAGCTTTAGAAATGCAGTGTTATTCATATTTCTCATTATTTTTCTGTTTTATTGAGTCTAAAAGAAAGCAGGGTATTAATTATGCTTTCACTACCAAGTATGTATCTTTCATAGAAGAATGAGGTAACACAGAAGAAATTCTCTTGGTAATCTTGCCATACATGACTGAATTTTTTGCCAGTATGTGTCAACAATATCCCACTTCTAGGTACTTTTACATCATAAGGATTTCCTAGAAAATAAGTAATTCTTTATTCTTTTTACTCCACACTTGCAGGTTTCTTTTTTTTAAAAAAAAAAAAAAAGTTGGAATAAGAAACTAAAAAACCCCAACCTACCAACAAAATCCACAACAAATCTTTTCTGAGAAGTTTGATCATTTCAGATGCTTCCTTCCACTTATTAAAAAGTGTTTATTTTTGTTGCATTTCAGTAACAATAGGTGTTCCTAGCTCTTGTGTACCCTTGCTTCAGAAAGCAATATTTGTTATTTCTTTTGAGGCATCAGTACAACTACTGTGCCTGTCTGGTTCTCTCTTGAGTGCCTGTGTGATACAGGTCTGGCTCCACCAAAAAGTTGCGCAGCACAACAGAAGCTGATCTCTAGAGAGAAATAGTCGGTGCCAAGGAACTCAGTCTACACTGAGCATGTTTTACGTGGGCCTCTTCTTCAGACTGATTGCCCAGCAGCAGCTGGAGAGCTTCAGGAGAGCTGCCAGAAGGCATCTTCCATTTGTGTTTCACCCCAAAGGAATCCAGTTCCAACACTTCAGAGCTGCAATGTGAACCAAAGCTCGGGAAGTGGGGATGACTAAATCAGGAGTTTTAGTTTTGAATTATGATCTCAAATAAAACACTGTGGTAAACATCCTTGCACCTTAGAATCTTCCCAGTCAAAATTTGCAACATATACTGAGAACAGAGTTCATTTATTTTTCCCTTGTCAACATCCAGCACATATCCTCATATGTCATGTCTCCAGGTTGGTTTGTCTCCTCTTGCACTCAGGCAATGAGGAACTCAGTTTCTTACACCCTTTTAAAGGCTATGTCAAACAAGTCAAGGGGTTTGCATTTTGGGTGAGCCAAGATTTTATGCTTTAACTGTGTATTCCCAGAGAAGGCAAGTGGAAAAGGAGAAAGATAAGGAACATATGAGGCTGATGTTCCTTATGGAAAAAAACCCAGAACAACAGTACAGCTGCGCCCACGTCTAAAAATTACTGACTCATATAATAAGAATAATTAGGTAAAGTCAGTTCACTGACTTAACAGCACCACCTTATGTTATTGTTGTTTGTCTTGCAGTAATACTTAGGTTTCTGTTAAGTTTCACCATTCCATCATGCTAGAAAGAGTCCGTTTTCCACAGTCCAGGGTTAGCACAGAACTTCATGAGCAGGTAAGACAGAAAGAAAAAAGGTCAACCAAAGGAAAAAAATCCCAATTCATTTCAGAAACTACACAATAGTTATGTTACAATGCATTGGCAAGGCGTTGGAATAGTTTAGGTTTTAGGGTAGTTGAAATTAATAGTACCAGGCAAACAGTATTTGCATGGATACTGAAAGTTATTATTTTTGTTCAAACCAAGGAATTTCATGTGTTTCAGGGGTGTTCCACAGCAGAACAACTGTCTTGCTGGAATTGGGGTTATCAGCTTAGACATAGTTAATGGATATTATCATTAAAGCAAGGTATGAGCTGTTCCTATATAACCAGCCACTTCATAAGACAGTGCAGATATACCCTGTATGAATTAACTATGGTGTTCACAACACTACTATATACCATACTTACTTCACATATATGCTTCCTGAACAAATACCTGTGTATGACTTTATTGCTTTGCACTTCTCTAACTTCACCCAAAAAGTTGCAAAGGGGTCAAACTTGCCCAATACTACCATTTTCCTTCAGCCCAGGTTTTGCACCTGAATGCCAGATTTAAATGTAAGCCATCAATTTGTATTTCAACTCCAAATCTTCTAATTTTTTTTTTAATAACAAGGTTCAGGATGTATATGCATATAATTTTCTCTAGTTTTGAAGAGATAACGGTTCATAATATTTTTAATACTTTTTTTTCATATAAGTCAAAATTTGTTAAATGATTCATTCTGGGGTAGATTGACAAATCATTTTATTTGGTGAAAATCTAAGAATTTGATGATTTCTTTAAATAGATTAACTTAGTGTAACCATTGAGCACAAATTATTGAGCACACATATCTATAGAAGCAGAAGACTTGTCATCACTCTGCCCAACACTTGCATCACATTATAATACTGAAAGAGCTTACTGACTTATTTCCATTAATTTTGGTAACTTATTTTGGCTGTTGTGTAGTCCAATCCTTGCAGAGTTCCAGTACTTAATTTTAAAATTTATGTGCTTTGAAAAATGGTATAAGGCAAGAAATATTCTTTCGCTTTTTATGCTGTAGCTCAGATTTACATTTTTAGAGCTTCCATCAACTTTGGCAAAATGAAGATTAGCTTGATCCAACTTCTGAAGCTGGGAGCTAAGCCAAAACTCTGGTACTCAGAGATCTGCAAAAGTATGTTGCTGCTCCATTACCTGATATTTCTGGCTGTATTTTCAAGATTTTTATACACTACTTGTTATTTTCTTGTGTGTGTAGGGCTCATATTTTCTATTTCTCTGAGGCTGTAATCAGATTCTATTTTCACTTAGCATCTTTTGTGCATCACTAAAGGCATTATGAATCAGTTCCCTAAGGCAAGTTCTACTACTCTATTTCACCCTAATTAATAAAACAAGCCTAAAATTTTCCAAAAACCTGATTCTTACCAGAAGTAACCTTTGTTAGTAGCTTTCTCAGCACCTGAGCATTTATTCTGAATGGAAAAAAGTTTCATAAAATATGCAGATGTACAGTTGAGATTAATAACCCAGTTATAATCAATCAAGGAAGGAATGGTCCAATTATTCCACAGATATTATTTACTGCATCAGTGTGTGTGTGGATTAAGTTTCTCACAGTGTAACTAACTCCGCTGAAAATATAAATGTGTTGGGAAAATAGATGTGTCATTAAGGAAATCCTCTTGTCTGCTTGTTTCTATACTTACTCTGCCAGCAATATTAAAATTAATTTATGAAGATACACATTTCAAATCCAAAATTTGCGGAGCTTTTATTTGCATATATTTTTGAGAATAATTTCTTCATGTTATATGTTACAAAGCATTTCAGAAATGGCTTTGAAGGCCATAGAAAGGCAGTCTGTTAATGCAGATAGCTTAATCACAGAAAAATCTGTATTGTCATTTCGGGTGGAGCTATCCACAGAGATATAATGATTTAGAGGAGGAAATATATATTGATTGAATAGATTGATTTTTAATCTTTCAGCTATGTGGGGTTTAGTTTTTGTTTGCAACTGAGTGCCACAAAACTTGTGACATGATGAAATTTTGCCTGCAAGATAATATGTAACCTATGCAAATTGGAGGTTATCAAGGTATTTTAGGGGCCCTTTTGTAACACATTTAGAAAAGCAAAATAGGGTAAGAGAATGGAAAAGTTGGCAAATGATCTCATGATAGTAATTGAGTAAATATCCAGAAAAAAATAAAAGCTCCTTAAAAAACACTGAATTTAAAAATCATAAATTTATGCTACTCTAATCCTCCTCTTTCAAATTAAATGGCATTAAAAGGCAGTGTTGCTAACTATAAAGTATCATACTGTTCATTGAGTAAAAAGCACATGACATAATTATTGGAAAAGTAGAAGGCTATCACTTTGCTTTCTGCTATAAGTTAATTAAACATCAGATACTTTAGAAGAAATTTTTTACCAGAGGAGTGTTTGGAAAATTCAGTATTTTTGAGGTTTAGCATTGTACTAATAGGGTGTTTTTTGTTTGGAAGGGGGATGGTTTTTCCATTAGTGTCTCAATATTCTTTTCTACCTTTGGAAAAAAACACAGTCCCTTTCACTTTGTTCCTCTTCCTTCACATCACTATCAATGCTCATTTTCAGGGGAAGAAAAAGGAAATTAAAGATGTGGGGTGTAGGAAACTTTTGTCACACTTTGCAACACAACAAGACGTAAATTGAACTCAAATGACTTCAGCAATTTGTTTCAAATGTTTTCAGCTAATCCTCCAAGGCTTTTCCCTTGATACCAGAGGAATTTTCCACCTTTTTAAGGTTCATTCTGTTGTCAGTGGCCTGCACATGCATGTGCTTCAGCTTGACAGGTCACAGAAAGTATAGACCAGCCATTCACCTCCAGCTGCCCCTCCACTCAACTTCCTCTGAGCAATATTGGCTTCTGCAACTAAAAACTGCTTTTTACATATAATGAAATTCACAAGTGCATTGAAGGAAATGTGATTTTTTTTTTCTGCCCCCACAATTTCAATAGCAGTTTATTCCTTTAAAAGGCAAATTGAAGAAGGGAATAACTTTGAAAGCAAACTGGAAATATAAAGACAGGAAATGAGTCTGTGACTGTATAACTGAGTTCATAAATGGGTCCTTTTTTGGTATGAAACTGGGCTTTTAAAGTAGAAAAATCACCTACTTAACAAAACCATTCGCTGTTTCAGCACTGCAGGAGCATGAAATAAATCCATGTTTCTTTCTAATATATCATTCAGTCTATCAAACTACTTCCAAATGACCTGAGTTCTAGCAGTGCAGCAGAAGGTTCCATATCTCTGCTGGGACAGTGAGTTTTTAATATAATCCTCTGAATTTCCTTACTCATTCAGGTTTACAAAGACGCCTATAAATCGTCCCCTAATCTGAAGGTGGGGCAAGCCTACTCTCTCTCAAATTATGAGCTCTAACTTCCCTCAGAAGCTCCTTTCATTTCTTCTGTACAGAAAATTTCTGCTTTTTAATGCATTCAAGCCTATTCTCCTGTATAAGTCTCTAGAGCATCTGTACATGCCCATTCTTTATCAACAGTTATTCAGAATCAACAAGATTGTCCCTTGTCACTGGGTTACAATGCTGTCAATTCAAACAGCATTGATAGAACAGCTAAATCACTTTATTAGCATGGTATTAAAAAAAAACCCAACCCTTGCCAACACTGTTTACAGCAGCATGCAACCATCATAGACTCAAATTTCCCTCTAGCTTGACTCCATAGCCCAGGTGAAAAATAGAAGTAATCAGCTGATTTGTGTTCCCCCCTCACCCTCTCCCCCAGGCTGATAAGTAAAAGACATGTACACACAAGGCATGCATATTGTCAAACAGTTTTGTAGGATTTAGATTTAATTGACTAAAAAGAGCATTTCCTTCAAGATTTCCTGGTTTTTTCTACTTTTTGAGAATTTTTTTTGTCCTTTTCTGAACTTTAAGAGAAGATGTGCTGAAGTATCTTCTTCTATGGGAACAACTTTTTTTCAGAGCTTTGACGAGAAAGAATATTACAAATTCTCCTTATGCTAAATGTCAAAAATCTTAGGAACTTTTGCAGATTTGGGTTATCTCGGATTGTGTTGTGCATCAGAAGGTGAAAGGGCTGCATAGCAAATGTACTTTGCAAGCAAATGGAGAATAAAGGACAAAATCAATGTATACATTAGATGATGAGAGATTATTTCTGGATATACAAAGTGTTTAAAAAAATGGATGGTGGTGAATAAGGTGGAGATTATTGCGGTGTCCTGTTGAGTCCATGTGGCTGGGGCTAGCAGCTATGATGGATGACTGGCTTCTCTGCAGGTTCAAATATTCTGCATTCAATGGAACCAGACATGACCAGGGAACTTTAGAAATCTCCTCCTTTTCTTTTTTGTCTCTCTCCTTAGAAGCACCCCTGTGCTCTAAAAGATTACTTTATTGCTGTAGTCTAAATGTGTCATGATATTACCTTAAGGTATGTGGACTGTAGGGATCACACTTAAGATGACTGACAAAACAGAAAGAACATCCTGTAGGTCAGAAATTTTCATATTGGTTTTACTTAGCCTTATAAAATTTGTGTTTGTTTGGAGTTTTTGTCGGTTTGTTAGTTTGGTTTGGTTTTTTGGCTTTTTTGTGTGTTTTTTAATTTTGCAAGGAGATATAAAACAGGGAATGATAGTTACATTTTCACTCTAGGCAGTGTAACAAAATACACTGCTATCTAAAATCACTATTATGTATCATAAAAGAAGCTATAGAAAAGTATTGTGTGGGTGAGAGAGTGGAGGAAGGTGCTAATGGCAGTTGTTCTTCTTATTTTCTAAATAGTAAAGGTGTTACTCTGCTGAGTCATTCTGCTATATAGCTCAAAATGGCTGATTTAAAAACTGTATTTCATTTTACTTTTATTGATGGTCAGCAAAACCCGTGAAGCTATCATATTGCTTCCTCCTTTTAATTTTATTTTTAAAAGTAATTTTGTCTGTCTGTCATATTAGAATGTGGGTTTTTTTCCATTCTTTTGATAGGTTATATAGGAACGGTATTTTCATTATACTTATGGAAGGGAACTTTGAGAAACAATTTAATTGTCTTCGTTGACAGATGAATTATATTTTTTTAAGGAAAAAAAGAATGGGCTGGATAACATCTTAAACTTATTTAAATATAATTCTTTTTAGGCTGTTTTAGAGAAGAAAATGTCGTCTTGAGTAAAACAGAATAGACTGAAAACATCTTAAACTTATTTAAGTATGATATTCTTTACTGTGTCTTATGGAAAGAGTTTCTCTTTTAAATTCTGAGCCAAATTCCACCATGCTGCAGTCATACAGTTTATATTATTTATAATATCAGTATTTTGAATGCAAACTATACCATTCTACAATACATTTTGCATTTAAAAATAAATATGCTACCCACCTCATAATTACCCAAGGGCAATTGATAGCATTTAAAATTTAATAGTTACTCTTTATCTGGTCAGACTTGTTAAAACATACAGCTTTTGATTCATATGCAAATATCAAAGTGGATTTAAATATTTTCTTTCCATTACATGTTCGTTCATTATTGTCTTGAAATTAATTTTCAATATGTTCTTATGCTCAATTTTTCTGAGTTTTTTTTTCCTGGACAATTTTCACCTAAGTGTGTTTGAAATAAATCAGTGTATCTTGTATCCAGTGTAGCATGCATGTATGGTAAGTTTTGGATGGTGGAATAATCCTTTATAAGCAGTACTACTTTCTAAATGACTGTTTTTCACTTAAAAGAAGATCACTTAATGTACTGTCTTTCCACAAGATGCTTTTATCATATGTCTCAGGGTATTCAAATTCATTCATGTGCATACTATCACTAGTTATAATTTCAAAGTTCTATAGGGGTAGATACCTGCTTGACAACCTTTCATGCAAGTGCATCCAATTTCTTCATCACACCAAAATTGTCCCTCTTTCCCCTCTGCCATTCACTACACTTGATGCTGCAGAAAAATTTATCCCTAAAACTTTGAGGTAGCCAGCTGGGGAGATGGCCTAAGCCACCAGCATTACAGCATCAAAGTACAGACCAGACAAGTTCAGATACAGCTCTGCTGGTCAGGCTGCACAGTCTCAGACATGTTATTTCTAACTTATTGTGCTGGGATACACTAATTTGGCAAAGTTCAGAGCACAGTTACCCAAATACTGCATCAAGGATCATCATTAATGAATTGATTTACAGGTCTTCTAATCTGGTCAGCATCAACTCTTCCCATTTCTTAGGTGTATCAGTGAAGTGAGCCTAGTTACTACTGGTGTCACTGGTTTAACCCATGAAACTTAGCAAAATGGTAGCAGCTGCCATGCCCTTCTCAAATCCATCTGGGACTTGAAGGGAAGATTGAAGTTCACTATGCTTTTCTGCTGTTTGATTTTGCCCATGATTTTGAAATTATGGCCTCCAGTGGTAAGGAGAAGGTCAGGGAACCTTTTGGGGATGGTTGCATTCTAGGACTTTTGGTTGACATTCTCAATTTTGTACCAACATTTTCCACATTCTGTGAAGAAAATGAACTCAGTTGTGAGGGCTAAACTGAGTGTTCAGGCCACAAAGCTGTGCTCCGTGTCTCTCTGGGTCAATGATCATACTGATCATACAGAAGGTGCAAGACTCCTCCAGTTTTTACTTTAAAATAACATTTCCAGGTGCTCAGATCCAAAGAAGAGGTGAAAATATTGAAGGTTAGGAAAGAATTTCCTTCACTGCTACATCTTTGAGAGACAGACCTAAGCCTCCTATTAAGTATCTTAGGTGGAGCACTCCTCCATTTGCCTGTATTTGCGAACTGGGGTTTTTGGTAATTTTAAAACTCTGCGTGTTCTTTGTGGAGCCTGCACAGAGTGCAGGCAGAGATCTGAAGCTGTATTTATCTTCAGGTGTTTGCCTGCAAAGGTTAGACCTTGACTATCTGAAAAGTCAAAATAAGCTTTACAAGTTTTTTTGCTTGTTTATGCCCAGAATTTATAATTTTTTATGTTCTTTCAGATATCAGTGTTTAGTCCCATAATTTTATGTATTTTTAAAGTTCACTTTTTATCACTGAAACATCATATTCTTAGCAGTACTATGCCTCTAACTTTATTAACAGAATTCCCCAAGTTAGCCTTAGTTCAAAGTCTTCTTCAAGAATGCTCTTCCACACCTATTTGCCAACTGTTTCTTTCTGACCTTCCTGTTGAAGTCTTTATCCACCCTTGAGAAAGCTTGCAGGTCCCTTGACATGCATTATCTCCCACATTCCAGGCTTTGTTCCCTCCTCTAACTATCCTGGTCCCCCACCCAGCAATGTTATGAACTCCTGGGCTTCAGGACACATTCTCTTTCCATGTATCATTAACTTGAATTCTGGGTACATAGTTTACTCTCATTATTCAATGTAATTCTATGATAATTTTCGTTGTTATTATTTTCCTCAAAGTAGGAATCATGATTATTATTAAGGCTGGTAAGGAAAAAAAAATTCATCCATGTATTCTGGATCTTGCTTACAATAATATGTGCTGAATGAGTCCTGGAAGAAAACATCTACGTAGAAAGAAAAGGAAGATGATGAAATTCAATAACCAATTCTGTAATTAGGCTTTCATGATGGAATTAATGGAACAGATAACTGAACTTCAGCCTGATTTTTTCAGAGGACTTTCAAAAACCTCTTGTGTGTCACCAAAAAAGCAAACGTAAGTGAATGTTTCCTTGAATCACAGGCTAATGATAAATGACTCAAGGCCATCTTCAAAACCTCCACACTGTTCATGAAAATCTTCCCTTAGAGAAGGGAATATGACCAGCATGCCTTGAACTATAGTGTTTTTAACTGACTGCACATATAACTGAGAGCAGTGTATAGCAGAATGATATTGCTGTGGCCCTGCACATTTCAGGAATTGCTTTTAATGGGTGGGAAGTCTAAAGGTCAATAGTGAGTTGTTGTTCTTTCTGAAATTCTTAAGTGTTGAAAAATACCTATATTCAGGCTGAGAACTTTGTTAGGGACAAGAAAAATCACCCTAAGTAGATCTTTGTTCTAAAAATAAAAATATTCCCAAAATTTGATTTTCATCTCAAGAAATAGAAATGAGGGAATATGACCTGGGAATATCCTGATAATCAGTTCAGGCAGGAATTGAATGTTTTAGATTAGGTGACTCTTCCTGCTGAAATCTCTTGCACCAGAGTGTCTGTTAAGCAGATGAAGAAAAATTGCTGGAACTCATTTTACTAGAAGAATTTCTTTACATTTTCTAACTTTAATTGGTTACCTCAGTACCTAATAACAAGATATTGAGAATACTGTTCAGAAGCTGCACCTTCCTGTGTTACCTCATTGAGCTGTCTCATTTAGCAGAGGATAGGAGTACAGACACGAGTCAGCTTGGGATTTCACCCATTGGAACATACTATTTTTCACAAGAGAGAAATTGAATTTTCTCTTGTTTTCTGGTGCTTCTGGTTACTCTCCTACACTCTAAATCTGTCATCTGCTTACAGTTTTGTAAGTGCTTATGTGCATCTAGCTGAATCTTAAAGAATTGCAGATGTATGTGTATTTTTGAGAAAGGCATACCTATCATTCCTCTTTGACTTAAATGGTCTTTCAAATATCTTTCAAATACAAATTTGTTCTTCATGGAAAGGCTTTCTGCTGCATGAGAGTATTTCTTCACTCAAGCTAGGTCATAGTTATAGTATTGATAATTCTTAGTTAAATACTCTTAAAAATGTTAAGGAAAGTTCTGTATATATGATGTGTTGGATACCCCACTATGTGAAAGAAAATAGATCACCTTGATGTATTTTTTGTTCCATACACATTCAGTTCCCTAAATGCATGCTGTTGGGGTCTACACACAATTCTACTGGCTTGACTTTCTAGTGGAAAGCATTCTTAGGAAAATTCATCATTTTGCATTTGTTTATGTTTGTATCATTCTGCTATTCTGCATTATGAATAGCACCATCAAAAAGATGCATGGAGAGGACCAAATTAAATGAGCAAATGAAGCAGTCATGAGAAAGCAAAACTAAAAACTAAGTATATCACCTGCTCAGAATTAACCCCATTTTAACATGTTATAGACACTTAGGTGAAATTCGATGGTATTATTATTTTTTCGTATTTAGAGTAGAATGCAGTCACTAATCATTTTATGGTTTTAGCTCTGGCAGCAAAAATGCTATACCAATATCTGTAGGTATCAATCTCTGAATTCAGAACTTATTGAAACATTAGGTTTGTATTATTTTACTCAGATTCATAAAGTACAAGTGAGATGAAATTGAAAGAGCCTAACCATTAGGCCCTCCAGTCATTGAGGCAGGTTCAAGGAAGCTGAGAATTTGGCAACAAATATTTTGTGGTTTAGTGTATTCTCCAGTATTCAGCAGGTATCTGGTATTTTGAATACATTGTCTTCATGTATTGTCTTTGTCCTCTACACCTTTTCAAAGTCTCTCAAATCTAATTATGAGCAAGAAAAAAAGAAATCAAACAAAACAAGGAAGATGTACTGTTTCAGACATCCTGTTTTCTTCTCAATGTAAACCTCTTTGCCTCAGTTCAGCCACCTTCTTTTATGGAATTTTATAGTATTTGCAATTCTAAGCATCAGCAGCAAAGGAATGAGCATGTGTGTCATATCCAAGGATATTTTCATGCACTAGTAACTGATTGCTTTCTTTTTTGGTGTCTCCACCAGTAGTGGTATGATCACTCTGCTCTCTGTTTCCACCACTTTCAATCTCAAAATAAAGTGCACAGAAGTTTAGTCACTTAGTGCACAGAAGGAAACATTCACTGAAGAGAATTCCTCTGTGCATTATAGCACTCCAGATAAATCTCTTCTGGTGTAGATGATGTATATTTTGATGTTGTACCAGTGCTAAAATTTGGTAATGAACAGTCAAATTAGGCTTTGTATTATTTTTTAAATTTTCCTACTCTCTTGCATTTTATTAAGAAGAGAAATACATCCAAAATGAGCAAAAATTAATATCACATAGAGGAAAAGTGATTCAAATTACACTTTGTCTCCAGTAGTGTATGACCTGTTAGAGAAAACATGAAATACTTTCCTACAAAACTGAAAAATTAAAGATTTCCATGAATTCTGGTATTTACAGCAGTCTGTATAATGTGGAAAATTTTATTGCACTTCAGCTTAATTCTGAAAAGCATTCCTATCATTCCTGTGTGAGTTGAATGGTCTAATATGTATCAGGGAATCATAGAAATATTTAAGTTGGAAAGGGATCTAGAGATCCTCTAGTTCCAACCCCCCTGACACGGGCAGGGATACCTTCCACTAGATTGGATTACTCAGAGCCCCATCCAGCCTGGTCTTGCACACTGCCAGGGATGGGGCATTCACCACTTCTTGGTGAAACTCTTGACTGAAAACCTGTTCCAGTGCCTCACCGCTCTCATAGTAAAGAATTTCTTCCTTATATCTAATCTGAACCTACTCTCTTTCAGTTTAATGCCATTACCCCTTGTCCAGTCTCTGTGTGGCCACGTGAAAGCTTCGTGGCCTCTCCAGCTTTCTTGCAGGCCCCCTTTTAGGTACTGGAAGTCTTCCCAGAGCCTTCTCTTCAGGCAGAACAGTTCCCAGCTCAGCCTGTCAATGACTTTTTGATATCAGTTTTTTGAGCTGCTGAGTATAAGCTGTTAAATTTGAGTTTGTTTCCCAGCAAGTCAATAGAACACTTTCAATTGACAGAAAAATCATGATTCAATGGGAGAAAAATTACTTAAGTACGTTAGTAGTAAACCAAACACATTTCTATCTAGCCTTGTCTCTGTCCCTTTATGGATTTTTTTCAGTCATTCCAGAACCTGCTGTTGTGTCAGGGAGGTTCTTTAGCAGAGCTAATCGCAATTTTAGCTTTTCAGCAATTTCTGAGTGTCAGTAAAACAAAAGCACCAGTAGATCTGTGCACAAAACTATAGATAGAATTTCTGAAACAAGTTGACCCTTGATTTTTTTTTTTTTTTCAGTAAATCCTGGTAACACGCTGGGTGAGAATGTGTGCTGTATGTGATGTGAGCACATCACAGAACTGGCAGCTGGAAGTTTCTGATAGCACTGACTCTGGTCTGCTCTGGGACCCACACTGACAAGCCTGGCATGATTTGGAAAGTCTTGAAAGCCAGATTCATTCTGCCCTAGAGTAGTCTATCTCTGTCTCCTTATGGGCAGGGTCATGACCCAGTGTATCTGTGGTGTAAGCAGATTGTCTTGATGTGCATGGTGGTGGCCCAGCACTACCTTGCATGACTCTTGGAAAAATAGTTTAGGAGTGCCTCTGTATGCATGTGTCCCTGGGAGACTATTGCTGGTTTATGCTTTGTCTTATTTTATACTTGGGATGTAGAGTGAACAAAAATCACATATTTTTTTAGCATTTTAAATTTTATGTTTGCACATAACAAAGTATACATGTACCAAAGAGAAAAGTACAGAGTCATTTTGATGGGTTCTTAATATGATATTCATTTAGTATCTTTATATTGTTTTGACTTATCTGAATTAATGGACTTAAGCTTTAATATGAAATTATAATAGAGATGCATTTGCAAACTACTGTCTTATTATTTAATAATGGTTAACTGATTAAATTTTGTCCCTAATCTACTTTCTGTCATTCACTAAAATTGTGAAGGAGAAAAAAATAGAATTTTGAAAAACTGAGTAGATATAAAGCAGTATAGATCACTTGTTTTTTTAATACTAATGGGCTAGTGCATCACACCAAAGCAAATCAAGGTGATTTTAAAGTTTTAGAAAAGATGTTTGAAAGACATTCACACAAAACAACCAATTGCTATGGACAACCAACTGTGCAAATCAGTGAATTGCTGCATAAATTCTGGCATTGTCAGTCCTTCTTGTTCAGAAGCATGCCCACAAAAACTGAAGTAATGGAACAGCAAAGACCTACTGAATTAATATTTGGGGGATCTGGGGTAAAGAAATCACTGGCCAATATTTGCTAACTTTGTCTTTCCTTAGCAACCAGTCTATGTCACTCACCACATGAGTTCCAGGGCAGATTGTCCATTTCCTCTTTATTCCATTATATTTTTTAAACATGAAAAAATTTACTTGAAGTAGATCCTAATCTCTTATCAATAGAAGAAATAATTGGCTTTGATTTCAGCTTTTAGAAATAAGTATAATGTTTTGATTTTCCTGTCAGCAAACACATTTTTAAAGGGGGAAATACTCTAAAACTAGGCGAGAGAGATGAAATCAAGCGGAAATGCATTCCTCCCAGGAGATAGGCTGGTTTTTTCTTCTTTTCTTTTTTTCCTAAGCAGTCATTAAAATCTGTTTCTGAAATCTTAACTTTATCATTTGCAGATAGGAGGGAAATATGTGTGAAGAAATTCTTGTTTGAATTAGTTCCATTTTCCCATAACTCCAGTTGGGATGCAAGATAAAATTATCAATGAAATGTCCTAATTTGATCCTTAACCAAAGGGATGTTGTCCTATGAATCATTTGTGTTTGTGGGAGGCAGCACTGAAGCTAACAGAGCAGGAATGGGACCCAGATGTTTTCTGAGAAGCTGGTTGCACTGCAGGCTGTGTGTATTACCTAACGTAGGCGACCATATGGAAGAAAAGGTTGGAAACATCCCATTACAAGTCATATATCATTGAGCTGACAGCAAGGATTTCAGCTTATTTTTATTTAAATCATGAAAGCAGCTGCTCAGCTGTCCAGCTGTATTAAATTTAACCCTTTTTCTGTCAAATGAATTTTGCTTTATGAAATGGCAGCCAAACAGTTTGGTGCTGTTGCAGAAATGCCCAGGTTAGAGGGTGTTGTGATGACCGTGGTCCTCCCCAGCAGAACAGCACTAATGATGGCAGAGTCTGCCACTGGGTGACAGTGTCGCCACTCCATACACCTGGACTTCAGGAAATGCCAGCAAGCCTTTTTGCCTGCAAGGATTGCAAAGGAAAGGCATATGCACTGTATAAAGGGAGGATATGGAGATTTTTTCCCCCTTTTTTGCACACCTTTAGAATGAGTAATTGCAATTTTTTTTATACTTGTTCCCTTACTTTTTTATTTTCAATTATTATTGATTTTTTTCTTCCCTAAATTTTCCTCCTAATTTTCATTTTTTGTTTGTGTATGGTATTCATCAAACTCCATCTCCTGTAACCTCTCTTCTTAAATCTCTGCTTTTCCTTTTCCTGCCTCTACTCTTTTTCTTTTCTGCTTATGCCCCTATTGTTTCCTTTTTCACACTAGTACATAAGTTCCTCTGAGGGATAGTCCCTTAACTGCTTCTCTGTCCCATTATATACACTGCATATTCTTTACTGTGGTTTTTTTAAAAGAATTTCCTTTTTCTATAGATTTGGCATTTATTTAAAAGAAACACTTAATTTACAGAAAGGCTGTTCCATCAGTAGGAAACAATCTTTGGCTTTCAAATCAATCCTTCATGACATGTTTCAAGCAGCTTATTGATTTGTTATTTTTTAGCAAACTTTTGCTAAAGAAAGAGACTTTAAGTGAAGCCTAAAAGTTACAGTTAAGTAACAGCCATACAGTAAGTACAGACTTTAATTTCCTGTGCAGAAATCTGTAGAAGAAATAAATAAAAGCAGTATCCAGCATAATACTAAACCAGATTAGTAGTTTTGGCATGCTAAAGTATGCTAAAGTAAGTTCTTACTGTTTTGGAGACTATATGCTTTATTGTGTGCTGTATCTACCCTGCCCACCTCCATGTCAGAGTCCTCTTTTTCTGTCAGAGTATGTTTTCCTTTTTTTCATCATTCATGTTTTATATTCTAGTTATAGGCCTTTAAGTCTGCAGAATATTTTATAAGGATTTCATTCACATCCATCAGTGTGAGGCTTTGGGATAATGAAATGGTATGCTTAAATTAGCATTTCTATTTGATACAAATATTTACATCCAGATTAATTCTCTCTTCCTTAAACACACTGGAAACACAAGGAGCTTAGCAGCAATTGCTTCCAACTTGTCTGCCACTCTGAATAAGAGCAACAGAAGGTGTTGTACCTGGCCACAGTAACGTTCTTCATGCCCAGGTGCTGTGAAAGGCAGCCAAAACACTGCTGTCTTGCAGAAGTAACTTCTGTAATACTCTGACAGTAATTCCATGTGATGTCTCTAGTTCCTGAAAGTTTAGCTGTATTTTTATTAAAATTACTTTTTTTTTTCTCTCTCTCTCTTTTTCTGTTTCCACTTCCATTTCTATCTCCTTAGGCTATTCTTCTGAGACACACAGCTGTACCTAGGGTATCGTTTTCATACCCTTAACAGGTGTTTTCTTCGAAAACCTACGGTTCTGACTTCTTAAGATTTTCCTCCTTTTTTTATCTGGTTTGCACTCACCCATTGTGTATAGGGTAAGGTTTGAATCTCTCCATTTCATTACAATTCCTTGCATTGGAACCAACCACTAGCTGTAGTTATCTTGTGGACTCATGCTGATCCCACTTCTGCAGAAGCACCTTTCTTTCCTGGTGCAGTGGTGTCATCTCTGTGTGTCAGGTAGCACCTGCTCCTTTCATGAATAAACCATGACTTGGATATTTGGGAAGACTCCGATCTGTTCTGATCAGCAGGTATCTGCTTGAGCAGCTAGACTTGCAACCAAAATTAGCTTGGAATATGATGTTTCCTCAGGGGACATAAGGAAAAGGTTTACCTTTTTTTTTGGAAAGTTTTGCTTCTTGCAAATATGTCATTTTGGAGAAAACAGGGGTTTTTTTGCTATCACATATTGTTCTCACTTTCTACAAAGTTACTGTGTTTGCATTATTTTAAAACCAGTTTTCTATCTCTGGTTGTTATGAAGGACTTGTCTTTACAGTCATTCAAAGTAGCATAATCTTATTATTCTTCCCAAATATGATGTCTTGTGAGTACCGTTTGCTGTATATTTAATCAGTCAGGTTTTTTTTTTTGGTTTTTCCTTTTTTTAAAATGGTCCAAGTTCTTGGCTGACTTGTTTTTCTAATTATTTTCCACAATTTTAGGTAGTGCAACTGAACTGGAGAATTTAAATTCTTCATTTTGTTTTTGGTTTTCAAGGAGCTGTAATCTCATTTCCTCAGCTTCTCATATGTGTTTTCTAACTGAGCCAGTGTAAGACCTTCACGATTAAGACAACTAATTTAATCATTAGTTTCCATGCTAATGTACAAGGCAGTGTGGAGGGAAGGGGAGGTTAGGGAAGTCTGTCTCCTGTTTGCATTAATTACCAGACACCTGGTTAGGCTTCTAGACGTTTTCCAGGCTATCTCAGCACTTTCTAGGGCTTGTGGGGGACAGTGGGAACCACGGTGGGGCCTCCCCCTGGAGCAGGAGAGGCTGCTTTAAGTCCTGGAGTGTTATCACGGAATCTCACCGGAGGAATTCCGTCGGGAGCCTGACTTTTCTGAGAGGCCCTCCAGGTGGCAATGCAGACAAACTAACAGGTCACAGGGACAGCTTGGAAATACTGATCTGAGAGGATCTAAAGTTTAGATTACTAAAGTGGTCATTTTATGTTCAATATAAATTATCCATCATTTGGACAGGACTGATAATTTTACTTAAATAACAACTGGGCACAAAAGAAAAGGGATTAATTTGGTCTGTGTAATTCCATTAGCATTGTTAGTTACTAAGAGTAGAACATTCAGATATAAATGTTAAAAAAATCATAACACCTAACATTTTAAAGACACTAAAATTAGTCACTTTGATTTTTACAATTGATGCTTCATTCTCTAAAGTCATGCATATTGGTAGCCACTTATTCCTTGAAGAATGGATAAAAAAATACTACTTTTTAGATTTCATATTATTTATATGAATTTTACAGAGTTAAAAATATGCTTATAGTTATAACAGATGGAGACAGAACTTCTCAGTGAGTCAAAAATATTAAACATCAGGAAATAAAAGACAGCTAATATGTTTAAAACTTGAGATTTTTCAGACAACAAAATTCAGTGTATATATATATTGTAAATTATTTATTTATCAAAAAACTCCAACTGGTGATGTTTCATGTCCAAATTCATAATCTTTAACTTGCAAGAAAGCCAAAACCAAATTTTTAGGAAGGAAACAAAAACTCAATCCTAAGATACATGAAAGCTTTGAATAAGATTTTTCTCTATACTTGCTACAGAGATGTGACAGCAAACAAAAATGAAAAAAAGCTCTCAGTGCCAACCTACAGGAATGGATTACTTAAATTACTGTTATTTTTTGATTATGTGCAAAAGTGATTAACTTCTGTGAAATGTCTCTATGTCTATTCCTTAGCATACCAACCTGGTAAGATTGGTTTGTCAGGGAAAAGAACTTCAAATGGGCTTAATCATCTCAATGAGACTTGCTTGCCAAGTGCACCGATTTGAAGCTACATGTACTACTTGTAAACTTTTTTTCAGAGAGAAAGCATCTTCAGGAGTTTTATGAATGTATATCTGATTTCTTAAATAATATTTTTTTCAACCTGATCCACTATCTGTTTGAACTGCACTACTGAGTTATTGCATGAGAGGAACAAATACCTGAGTGGCCAGTTTGAATTGGCCACTCATGTGGTTAATATTGATAAACCTCCACACCACTTTTCTGATTTAGGGATGCATTGGGTTGTAGTTTTTTGGGGTTTTTTTTCTGCTGAGTTACAAAATTTAGGATTTATAGCTGAAGTTCATTACAGGCATTTCATTTTTCTTGATATATTGTACTTGTTTATGTAAATTTCTTTGTTTGCATTTCACTCTCATTTGTAGTTCCATGCCACACTGTTTATCTATACAGAAAAACTTTAAAGGAAATGTTATTGACATATATGTTTTGGGGTTTTTTTCTGCATTCATTAATATGAGTGCTGCTTCAGCTAAACATTCCATTAAAAATATACACAATAAATCTTTTGAGACAGGTTACCAGGCCACACAATTATTTACAGAAACCATAAAAATGCTCCAAGGGGTAATTAATTTTTGCAAATAATAAAAAAAAAAGACAAAAATTCAACTATAATGCTGTGTAATTTAGAATATATTCCTTCTAGAAAATTCCAAGGCACGCTCTAGGCTACATTAGTCACTTCAGAAACTCTGATGTGGAAAATCTAGTTCTATCTAGCAGTATGTTATTAGATTATAGCAAGAACATAAAGAGAAACGCTGGTTTATGCACCCATGAATTTTAGGAACTGTAATCCCATTGTATGTGTACTTCTTTGAGTGTCACCATGGCTTCCATGATCTTTCTGTTGTATATAATTGTTGTAGATTTTCTGATTTTATTACAGACTAAAGCTTAGCACAGTACTTGAGGAAATATTTTACCTTCTGTTGTGTTCTGCAAGCTTTTTGGGACAAAATATTTGTGTTTTCTTATCACTGTAGGAACCAAACTTGTCATGTTTCTAATATCCTAAACTCCTGTACATTTGTGTTCCTTGTTGTGGAATTGATATAGGTAGTGGATTTCTAGAGTGTGCATATATAATGTTCGCATCACTACAATAACTGAGAAGGATAACAATCCAAGTTCCAACCTGATCCATCATGTTCCTTGCACCTACAGGGGACTTGTAACACTCATACTTGTCCTTTAATGCCCTAGTTAGAGAAAGTTACATCCTACCTGGAAGCTCCTCATTTGCAATTAATTCTCTATCTGTCCAGGATTTTATTTTGTTTTGGTTTTTGGTCTTTTGACACAACCTGAGTTTTTAGTCACAGTTTTCTGCTAGGCTTTCAATGACATAGCGATATAAAGTAAAGGTATCATTTTTTCCCTAAGTAAAGACAACATATCACTTATAAAAAATATCACTTTTTGCCCCATAATTCATTTGGGTGTGTTACCACTATCCACATATTCATAGATTTGGTCCAATGTGAGCTGTCCAAGACAGGAACTGGACATTTGAGGGGTGAGAGTCTCATACAGGATACATGCATGCATATGGTTCCTACAGCCAGGCTGAGTAACGAGATAAAGTGATTGAAGAGGGAAGAGCTAAAACCAGCAGGGGGGTGTTGTTTATTTTAAGGCTGTTGCTGGTGCAATTTTTGGTGCAAGAGCAAGATGTCAAGTGTAACAATGGAAAGAAAAACATAAAAAGAGACAACTGTGAAGGGAGTCATAATCATCAGTGTTTGAGGAGCATTTTCCTTAGGAGAGCAGCAAAAATGAAGTTACGAGAGTTCTGCTGCTGTTGTGGGGAAGAGGCAAGTGGGCTTTATAGGTTTATTTGTCATGTGTCCCAAGGGCCTATCTTTTTAACTTTTCTAAGCTTAACAGGGGTTTTATACCAACATGCAGATGTTGCTGACCTGTTTTCTTTTTGTTATCTCTTTAACATTAAGAAGATATTACTGACTCAATACGAGTAAATAATCTTCCTTGTGCTGCTCTTCATCTATGAGACAAGAGCTAATTCTTTCTGAATGGTGCTTCTTCCACCATATGCTGGCCTTGGCAATGGCATATTGCAGGTCTTCTCTTTCTTCTGTATGGCAACCAAACATTCCTTGCATTTGGAGCTTTTTTGAATGAGTGCTGGTAGAGTGGTTTGCCTGCTTGCTATTTCTTGAGAAATAGGAATTTAGTCTCAGTCCATAAAAACATAGAATCAGTTAGGTTGGAAAAAATGTCCTTGGTCCAGGGTCATGGAGGCCAACTGTTAATGCAGCACTGTTAAGTCCAACACTAAACCCCACCTGTAAGCATCACATACACATATCTCTTAAATACTTCCACGGATGGTGATTCCACTGCTTTCCTGCGCAGGCTGTTCCGGTGCTTGAAGACATTTTTCCTAATATCCAATCTAAACTTCCTTTGGCACAGCTTGAGGCCATTTCCTCTTGTCTTACTGCTTGTTTCTTGCGAGAAAAGACTGATCCCATGCCTTACTACTTCCTCCTTTCAGCTGTAAAGATCAGTAAGGCTCCCCCTGAGCCTCTTCTTCCTCCAGACAAAACAATGCCAACTCCCTCAGCTGCTTCTCTTGGGACTTGGGCTCCAGACCCTTCACCAGCTCTCTTGCCCTTCTCTGGACTCACTTCCATACCTCAATGTCTTTCATGTAGAGAGGAGCCCAAAACTGGACACGGAATTCAAGGCGTGGCCTCACCAGTGCTGTGTACAATCACTGCCCTGGTCCTGCTGGCCTCATTGTTGCTGTTACATACCAGGATGCCATTGGCCTTCTTGGCTACCTGGACACACTGACAGCTCATATTCAGCCAGCTGTTGAGCAACTCTCCCAGGTCATTTTCCACTGGGCAGTTTCCAGGCACTCTGTCCTCAGCCTGTAGCGCTTTCTGGTGTTGTTGTGACTCAGGTGCAGGCTCTGGCACTTTGCTTTCTTGAAGATTCACCTCATACAGTTGGTCTCATCCCATTAATCAAGCATGTCCAGATCCTTCTGCAGAGCCTTCCTGCCTTCAAGCAGATCAAACACTGCCTGTGATCTTGGTGTCATCTGCAGAGAGACAGAGGGTACACTTGGTCCCCTTACCCAGATAAAGATATGGAATGAAATTGACCCTGTCTGAGACCTAAGGAGCACCGCTTGTCACTGTTTACAAGCTGGATATAACTGCACCATTTTTTTTTTGTTACCAGTCATTCAGACAGGTGTTTTTACCAAGAAAAGAGCGTGTCTGTCTAAGACATGAGCAGCCAGTTTTTCCAAGAGAACTCAATATTTATGCCAGAACATTCCCACTCAACAACAAAGCTGTAAATTTCCATCTGATTATATCAGCTGGAAAATCAGCATTATTATGTACTGTTAAACCTGTGTGTTGTTTTGCCTAGTTGCCAGTATACAAAAAGGATTGTATTAGACTTGCTGGACCAGATGAGCTCAACTGGACTCAAGAGAGGAGAGGCTGTTCTTGGAGGCTTCTCAGGTACTGCCTTCCCAAAAGTTGTCAAGTTGACAGGTTTTTTACAGGGTAGATGTCTGCAATACAGTAGGATGTCTTCATACAAGGTTAAATATGTGTTTAACAAAGATAAAGTTGAGTATGATGCAGGCACATCAAGGATTTGTAATAAGACATGATCTGCAGGAAAAGAACCCATACAGAAATAGCCAGTTAATTTTGATTAATAAATCTATTGGATAAGATTTTTGTGTAGCAGAGGGGATGAGATGTATTGAACAAAATTATTTTTGTAAATCTAAACAAAATGTATACCTTACATAAATGCAGCAAACCTTTTCATGGAGATCAATTATTTTCAACTGCTTTTTCTTAAATGATAAAACACCCAAGAATGCATACTCAAATCCAGAGTTAGATTTTTAGGTTGCTAATTTCTTCCTCTCCTCATCTCAGTAATAGGATTCAGTTGTATCAATCCCACATGAGTCTCTGCATTTTGACAAAGTAGTGATAGATATGTCTTTACCATTATTTCCTAATTCCAGATATATGTGTCATACTACAAATTTTATTTCATTTTTAATGAACTACACATTCTGCACAATTCCCTGGTTAAAGTTTTACCCCATCAGAATGGAGCACTTATTTGATTTGGTTTTTAAATTATGTTTCAGTACAGTACTTCATAAAGAGAATACAGGGTTGTGGAGATAAAATCATTAGTATAGGTCTAATTGGTTTTGCATATGTCTTTTTACTCTAAAATTGTTCAGCTATATTAAAGATATATAAATAAATGCTACTTCTTTCTATCTCACATTTTTCAGACAATTATATTTCAGTACTGAGTATAAATTCACATAGGAATGAACAGATTTGGAATTCATAAGACTGACAAACCACTGGCAAAATTACAAAAACTACGAAGAATAAATTTTTCACTTTTCGATTATTACCTGTTCTTGTTATGAATGAATGTGGGAGAACAACTTAACAAGAAGTCCATTCAAGGCCTGTTTTGGAAACCAAATACCATCAGAAAGTGGCCTTTACCATTGTTGCAGCCTTTGGAAGATACTAGGTCCAGCTCACCCTGTGTGCCTGAAGAGGACATCTAGGAGTCACTCCTCATGTTCCAGTTGCTCAGTATTTTAGCATGGCTCATAGCCCAATGAGCACAGTAAAGCAAATTGATCCAGTTTCTCATTTGTGGATTAGAACCAGCCCTGTGAGAGAGTCCCACAGAAAGCTGCTAGTTACAGATAGAACAAACCTATGTATCTAAATTACCTAATTGTGTGGGTTTATTAATGAAAAACTCATGGTTGTCTGTTCAGAAACACAGTATCTGTGTTCAGAATTTTTTTGTTCTTCTTCACTTTTGTCTCTGTTCCTAAATACTTTTACATAAAACTGCAGACTGCATTAAGTTTTTTTTGAATCTATAGGTAGCTTGCTCATTTCTTTTTCTCTGATTGGCAGCAGGTGGAGGTGCTTTTAAGTAACTTTTTTAACCAGTTAGCTTCTCCTTTATTCAAAAATAAAGGAGCTGTTCTCTGATGGCATCATTATGAAATCAGTAGTAAATTCCTTAGATAGACTAATCTTCTGGTATCTGACAGTATTTTCTTTAACAATCGTAAGACTCAAAGCCATATTCCAAGTTGTCTGTACTAGTCTCTCCTCAGATTCCATTATCTGTCATCACTGCAGATGTACCTATGATTTTTCTATAAGATTGTCTTATTGCTGAGCTATTTTACTCATTTGGACATCATTTTTTAAAGGTGCGATAGTTGTTCTCATTGCTGAAAAAAATGGATTTCTTTCAGATTTTTAGGCTTAATGCTGTATTTTTAATGTGTGTCCTCCTATAGACTTCTGTAAGATTATTTTTTAAGCATGCAGGCTTACACAAAAAAACAGTGTGTTTGTATAGTACTGCTGAAAAAATGATATGGCTGATATGAAACTGCAAAAAGCTTCTAGTCTGAGAGAGCTTGAAGGGTGTAAATAAGGAGGATAATTTCAGTAAATATGAAAGGATTCATTATTAATGAGTTCAGGAGTAGAAAAAAATTTAAAGGGCTAGCAGAGCAAAATATTTCAAATAATTAAAGTAAAACTAGAGATAAACATATTACCTAGATTAATTGGTCCTCAGAAAAACCTCTTTGATTCTTAATGAACAATTGGCAATTGTTTAATTCTTACTTTTAAATAGATAGTTAGATACTGATTTTTATTGTTGCGAAGGGATTCTTTATGTTGGGCAGACACCTGACTTTGTCAATTAGTTTGGAGAAAAAAATGGATGATTGCTCACTTTCTAACTGCTGGAGTATTAGTTTCTGTTTTAAATATAATGGGACAAGAAATCAGAAAGGTCAGGCACTGGTGATTTTGAAGTGCAATACATGAGTCACAAATGAGTAAGACATGGTAGAATCAAACTCTAGTGTATAATACAGGGAGCGAAATTCCCGTAACACCATTCCCTGTTTGAAGAGTTTTAGGCAAGGTGTAGCTTAGATACAGAAGGTTTTTTTCTGAATTCGTGACAAGCTCAGACTTGCTGGCTTGGTCAAGTGAAACCACTTTCTTCCTCTCATTCTTTCCTAGAAAGATTCGTCCATGATCCATCTTGCTGGTGGTTTCTGTCTCTCAGAGGGGAGCAGAAGCCTATATGGCTAAGCTATGAGATCACCACCTAGAGAAGATCTAACTTCTTATCCTTATGCTTTAGAAATATTTTATCTTCCATGTTGGACTTGGCTTCACCAGCTTGGAAGCTTCTCTGGTTTGAAGGAGTGCTCAGACACTCAACAATACCTTTGTGGAAGTGTCAAGCCAAAGCTATTGTTTGTACTGGCTGGGAGAGCAGCTTGTCTTTTAGAGCAAGAATATCACAATGTCCTTTGATCCCTGAGATGATGTAGAAAAAGGTGTCTGGTGTCTAGGTAGCAATCAAGACATAAAACCCAAAAAATGTAGGGGATTAAATGTAAGTGAAAGGTCTTGAAGGTCTTGATGAGCAATTGGGTGGAGAGGGATTGCTCTGAGGAAGAGTGGTCACTGGCTGTTCAAGAAGCTGGTGTGTGAACATCAATCAGAAGGAGAGAATTCATTTTGTGGAGAGAATGCCCTTTTGATTGTCTGTTGGGAAAAATGGCACTTTTATAGATCTCCTCTTTCCCAAAGCACTTTCCCAAAGATTTTGCAGACATCAGTATTCATCTTCTTACTTCCCTTGTTGATAGACAGATGTTTATCCACTTCATAGGAAAAAAGGCTGTAACAGGAGGGACAGGCACTGACTGCAGGTAGCAAACAGGTGTGCAACTATGAATGAGATGGATAGAGCTGTCCTTATTATAAGCAAATAGGCTGGTGAGCTATAAGCTTAACTCAGAGTGCTTCTGCTGATTAATTAAGCAATGAATAACCATTAAATCCAGGAGGTTTGCAGTCTTATATATGTGCTGTTCTGCTGTTTACTTATCAGCTATACCTATCTGCTATACAGTTTCTATTTATTAGTTCCATTTATTTACTGTGTTTTAACTGGACTAATTAATCACATTTAAGAAATACTTATGTAATATTTCAGAAGGTAGAACTGGAGGAAAGTGTTCAATAGTGGCAGTATAAATGTTTCAAACCAGCTATGTAACCTGTCCAGAACAGAAGCAGAGACTTTTGATCATGTATCCATGAAAGGATCTTTGTACATCAATATGTATAGGCAAAAAAAATGGCTGCTATGAATAGTTACTAAACAGTTTCATAAGCCTCATTCTAATGTAATTTAACTTCAATTAAATTTGTGAGGTAGCTGATGTAAATACAGTTCTGGGTCAAATCAGTTTATATTATAAACTTTGCATAAGTGTTTTCTTTGACTTCAGAGTTACACTGGGGATAACTATGGCCCTGCAATGCAAAATCAAATCCATATTGTGACAATCAGCCTACTATCTGACGGAAAAAACAAATCTTTCTAGAAAATGCATGTATATATGTATTTTATATATCCTTTTGAATGTCTATGTATGTATATATTTATATTCATACAGATATTCCCTTCTGTGAATGATATTTTTTAACAGTTAAAAATTCTCTGCTTTCATATCTAGGGTGATTATCCTGATCACTAAATTTCTGCTCAAAATGAGAAGATGAGGAGCACTAGCACATGCTTTCACATTTTCAGAGTTTGAAATCCAGAAAAAAAATCAGTTTTGAACACTTTTAGTGTTTAGACATTCAGTACCTGTGCTGCCAAGGTTTATTGAAAGCAGCTGGATGCCTGCCTCTGTCCTCCCCCTTTCTTGGAACTACTGCCAGCACAGGTAGTCAGAAATGGAAAGCAGAGAAATACTTGAGCATCTGTGCTCTCTCCCGCTCTCTCTCTCTCAGGAAAACATCTGTGGCTTCCATAGGAAGCACTTATTTTTTTCCATCAGCATAGACTCTGCATACCCTTGGGTCCAGTCTTGGCTCAGCAAGCCAAGTAGGATGCAGTTTATGGCTTAAAACTTATGAGAGAATTCATTCAGGCAGTCCCATCCCTGGCAGAACACTGAGAGAAATTCCCCAGGCGGCAAGCCACATGTGGGTCTCTGACCTTTTCTTAGCTCACCATGGGAGAGGTTAACAATTGTTGAGACTTCAGTCCTCCCTTTGACAAACAAATACAACAATACCAAATAGCCTTTCCGAGATGAGCATATTCAGGGCACAACATACTTTTTAATTCAGGGTCCAATGTAGGGGGGAAGAAACCCCAAAACAAAAACCCAACCCAAAAACTTAGAACTAGAATAGGATATGTTGCTATAAAACTGAGGCCTGGATTGCTATTTTTTCCAACACTCGGCTATTGTTCATATTACTTTGATTTGTGAATTTTTAAAAGGAACATAATCATGAGACAGAAAGAAATTCTCACACCATTTTTAGCTCAGTGGTCAGTGCCATGATTTATGGAACTAAGATTGCTCAATAGCTGGAGCAACATAAAAAATGCATGAAATTATCTGATTCTTAAGGATGTCTGTTGTATTTATCCAAGAACATTTTTGTTGAGACTAAAAAAAAAAAACAAAAAAAGGATTCATAATTATTGATATGAGGGTTGTCAGAATAAAAACACAGAAGGCCAAATCCATGTCTTTTTGAAATGGCTTTGTCTTCTCAGAAATTGCTGTAGTCAATGAAACTATCTTTGATTTTAGTAAAATAGAGATTGGAAAGTAGCTCTTTTTTGGGGGAAACAGTCACCGGCTTTTTGCAGCTAAGAAACTGTAGATACTAATTATCTTGCTGTATGCTGTGTAATCTATGGCAAAGTATGCAGATTGAATAGCCCAGCATTCCAGGCTTTTACCATAATTCCTTGATTACTCTTTCAGTCTTTAAGGCAAATTATTTTTGCTATGCAATCCAGTGGCTTTAGTGTAGAGTATGCTGAGTGTAAAATAGGAGCAAATTAGCTCATGCTTCTGTCATCAGCCTCTGCAGCTATTGTCTGAAGAGGCAATGCAAGCTGATCTCTGAATGTTATAGTCCTGTGACTTCTCTGATGGGAAGCAGGTTCAGCCACATTCAATGCCAGAAACTGAGTAGGGAGGGTGGTGGTGGAAAGAAACATCAGATTCTGCTTTTCATACTTTTACTAAGGTGACAGCCACATCTGAGACTGAAACTGGTGAAGTGTTGCACAAGGTTGGTTATTGCAAAAAAAATAGTTGCTAAGTCATGGTTGCTCCCTGTGCTAAGCAGACATATCTTTATTAACCACTGTTGGGAAAGTAGATCTGGGAAAAAGTTATTTAGAGGTGGAGAGTGTTTTTGTATTGTAAATAAACAGAAATACCAAAGTGGCAGAGATCCTGCCAGAAAGATCAAGTACAGCTACACAGAGACACATGCCTGTCTAACTATTTACAGACCAACTTCCAAACATAGCTGATTCCAATGCTATACCATCCTTAAACCACACATTATCTAATGAAAATTTTAGTTAGAAAAGGCTTGTGTTTTGTTTCCATTACCCTAAGCACTAGCTTATCATCATTTATTTTTGTATTAGTCTTTTACATGTCAAAAGATTGACCTTACTCCCCTCCTGAGTATTTTTGTTGTTTGTTTACTCAAAAATACACAGCAGAATTGCTTCAAGCTTTCCTACAGGTCCATTTTTCTAAACCTTTCTATAATTCTTGTAGCTGCTTCATTACTATATCCAGCTTATCTATGTCTCCCTGAAGACTTCACCACCTTTCAGTCACTGATCAGCACATTAAATGCTTCTTTTATATAATTAATATATAAATTATAACATAGTAACATATATATGTTATATAATAGTTATTTATAAATGCTTCTGTTAATATCTTTCACATTGATACAGACATCTTTTTGTATCAACATTTTTGTTTGAGACATGGTTTGTTTGTGAACTACTCTGATTCAAATTTTTTCTTATATCCTCCTTATACACTCTTTTTCTTATATACTCCTCCTTAATGATTATTCCTCACAGGATATTTGTGTATTTGGTTTCTCTCTCTAGTACCTCCCATCTCTACTCAGTTACATGTTTTCTTCAGCATCTCCAGATTTTTAGAAAACTATAATGAATCTCACATTTTTTTAGGAATATATTTATATATTATATTTTAGAAATGTTAGTGCCATCTTTTTCATCAAAATCCTGGTTTCTTTTGCATTTTGTGATTCAATCTTTAATTCTTCCTTTCTGGGTGTTTCTTTTGGAACTCAGTTCTGCATCTTCCATACAGAAGTTTCAATTGAACCATAGTCCCCTAGTTTTCCTATTAAAAAGTCACATAGATTACTTCCATGAGGCTTTTTTTCTCTAACCTAATAAACAATACAACTCTATTGGCTTGACATAATAAGTAGGAATATGAATGATTTATCTCATTTGAATACATTTGTGGTTAATGTCAATAACAACTTCTTTTATATAATAGAAAAATGATGAGATTTGGAATAAATGGGAGTTTCCCCAGGCAAGAATAGAAGCAAGAAACCACACCATAGGAACTCCTGAGAGCAATGAAGAGAGACACCAACAGCCAGGACATCTAGTTTTCCATGTAAAGGAATGGACGTAGGGCTGGATCAACCTCAGTATATTTTTCTTTGTGAACTTAAAAACTTAAGAACAGTCACAGTTTATTGCCTTTGGCCTCAAAAGAGGGCTGGCCAGCAGGATTGCTGTGTTCCACCTTTAACGTGGACGTGTGCCTTCCACGGCAAGCCTTTTCCTTTATGGTATCAATGAATATTGACCCATTTCCTTCATTCAGAAATTGGTTGATTTGATTTTTTTTAATGCTGAGCACAGCCTTCTCTGTTCTTCATTTTTCAGTTAAAGGATTTATTTCTCCTTAAAACATGTTGGCTTTAAGAGCAGTCTTCATCTAGAGTGAATTTTAGCCTTGATCTTCCCCTGTCTGTCTTGAATACTTTTCTGGTGTTTGTTCACTGTACTGGAAATCCCTTCTGCTTGTCACTCAATTGTTTTATCCCTCTCTGCACATTCTTAATCCTTTCTTTCACATTTGCCATTAGTCACAGAAGCCAGCTTTTCCCCATCACGTCTTTTCAACATCTGCAGCAAAGTTTTTCCCATCAGTGATCTAATGTCTGTGGGTTATGCTTAAAGGCTGGGATTACTTTTTTAATATTTTTCCCCACATAGAATGGAAAAATTTCCATTTTGGAGCTCATAGCTAGTCAGCCTTTTCTCAAGAGGATATTTAGTATATCTCCATGAGTGGAGATCACTTTGCAGCACCTTTGTCAGACCTCTTTAAGCTGACTGAGCACTCTTGGTTCTCTTCACCACCTGCCAGGGTGGTTGTGCAATACAGCTACACTCTGAAATGAAGACATCCATATAGAAACAAAGAATATTTTATGCCTGCTAATGATGGAGGGATTGGACACTGCATTGCTTCAGTATGAAACTGAAGTTTGTATTAAACGGAAATAAAAATGAAAGGATTGAAGAGATTGGAATATGCCTGTAGATGCCTCTTTGGAAAATATTACACAGCCAGGTACTATCTTGTCCAAATTCTGAAATGTTATGTTTAGCAGTTTTTCTTCCATGTTCAAACTACCTTTTTTTTCCCCTGTAGCTGTAATTTTCCTGTATTTTCAAACTAGGATGAAAGCATAAAGGAGAGCTCCCTTCTGCATTGCTCCTTTAAATGCATTTGTCCCATCTTTTAAGTAAAACTATTTTCAAAGCAAGATTAAGCAGTGTGGTACCCAAAAATTTCTGACATCCATGACCATAGAAAAAACCTACCCTTTCTCTTATACATACATACAGCCTTTCTCACTTACAATACTGAATTTAAAAGCATTCAATTATTTAAGCCAAAGAGAACAATATAAATTTGATCAAATATAAGATCTGTGCCATAATCTATCAGTTAAAGTAAAATGAGCTTTATATTTTTTTCTAATAATGAAGATTAAACTTTTCTTTACATATAAATTAAATAATATCTTGTGAAGTGAAATGCTTCTTTACAGATATACATTTAACTGTACAAGTTGTGTTTGAGCTAGAAATGATGCAGTGGGGTGTATGCAATTATGTTACAGCTGCTGGGAGGTGTGAAAGTAAATGAGATGTTGCATCTCAATGGATACAACTCCTGTTTAAATGTTTAAGATAAAAAATTAAAAAATTTTAGCCAAACTGAGACATGACTACCTCATATATTTCATTTCTGCAATGAATGACTCAATAACTCTCTCAATCTCATTTGGCCTGTTTGCCTGCAACAGATTAAACAGGTATGTTTACTGGTTGGCTAAGTTTTTAATTTTGTTTTACCATCAGTTTTGTTAGCTTCTCTAAAAGCCTTATTTTTAACTGTTGATTTAATGTTAATTTAATTGTTGAACTCATAAAATAATTGAGAAAATTTCCATGGCTCTTTTTTCTCAAATTTGAGGCTAAATTGAGGCTGAAAAAAATAATAACATTTAAAATACAAAAGGTGATATTCAGAATTAAGGTCTTCTGAAACTGTTGATCTTTGAACTCGTTTTTCAGAGCCATTTTGTAGAAATAAAACTAAAGCAATATGAAAGAAACTCTAAAATACTGTTATGCTCTAGAATTGCAAATTGTAAATTTAAATTTTGTCCACAGGTTTTATGAAATTTTTAAGCACAGAGGATGATATATTCTAAACACTAAATTTATTTTTTTGGAAATTAATTGCAAAACTATGAAACAGGCTTGGTTCAGAAGTTATTTTTCAATGTTTTTAAATTATAAAAAGGATTTTTCTCTTTTAAATGGTTTTACTTTGAGATCATCTTGAAACAGATAAACATTTTAGGATGATCAAGAAATTTATAGATGGAATTAGGTAACGCTGTGGAATGTATTCTCAGATGTTTCAATGAAATACTATGAGACAAATTTTGTACTGAAGAGATACAGAGTTTATATTCATGTTAATGAGTATGGTGTCGATAGTGTCTCCAGGTTGCATTAGCTCATCATGAGGTGAAGATGTAATAATTATTAACATATTTTGGATTTCCTATTCATATGACTGACAGGAAAGCTTCCCACTTCAGTAACTATTTTTGTCTTTTGGGAAATGAGGTAAAATCTTCCTAATCCTGGTGCTTAGGTTGTGAATTATTCTGTGACTCAAGAGAAAAAGTAAATCGTAGGTAACAGTTCAACAGGATACATTTATCTACACAAGCGATTTGAGAGGCAGTGGACTGGCTTCTCCTGAGTGAAGGACATGATAAGCCATTTTAGGTCTAAATATAACTGCAATAGCACTGCCTGTGTAAAAATCCCCACGTATTTAACTGAGGAATGTGACTTACTAGCTTGTGTGCAATGCCAGGAAAGACAGAGTCAAGCTGGTGCTGTGGTGAGATTTAGCAGCTTATGTGCTTGCTAGCTCAGGCATCTCTGCAGTGCACTTGATTTCATACTGGGGATGTGTCCAGCTGTGAAAGCAACTGAGAAATAGATATTCTTTCTCCAGATCTTGCTTTGTCTTTCCTGGATAGGTAATATAACCCTTTTAAGGTATTTGGGCTTTTGCAGCCTAAGTTTTCATGCATTATCTAGCTTTAGAGTTTCAGACCATATTTTAATAAAAGAAGGAATGTTTAAAATATTTAACAGAATAAAAAGGAGGTGTATATATCTCTTCCCTATTTTTTTCTCATTATTTGTTAATAGTGAACAGAGATATGTCATAAAAGAAGAAACCACTCTGAGTGAACTATCAATATGCTTTGAGGGTGTTGGAAATACTTGGCTAAATCCTGTGTGTGCCAACAGAGTCTTAGTCATAGAGTTATAGAATAGTTAGGCTAAGAAGGGACCTCCAGAGATAGTCAGGTTCCACCTTCCCTGCAGTGAGCAGGGACATCAGATATGCACCTTGTTCTTGGTCAGGGGCATGCTGGATCTTTGAGACCTGCTGCACCAGTAGTCTGAAGGTGTGTCATGAGCCCGTATGGAGAATTTCCAAACATCTGCTGTTTTTACAGAAATCTTGAACAAAAGCTGTGAAGCCACTATTATTGTAGCTCTCCCTGTTCCCTTGTATCCACAATTCCTTCGCCAAAAAAAGAAAAACTGGCTTTCCACTTTCTTCTGCATATATTTCCAAGTATGAGGGAGTCATCACAGAGAGGAGGAACCTTCATGTTTCCTAGCTTCTCTTTTCCATCTATTATTATTGCCACTTTTTTTAAAGTGCAATCTTCTTGGTCTGTGCACTGTACAAGATTAGTGATTTCTGGATTTGCTACTAATGTTATGGCATTTCTCTACTAGCCTCAGACTGCTCGTCTCCAAACATTGTACTGAGAATGAAGATACATGCATTTGTTATCCAAATCCTGACTTCCAGAAAGAGTAAACATCTTCCCCTAGTTACAAGACATAAATTTTCTGTCTCTTCTGTGTATTTCAGCACCTGTAACAGCCATTTGTAAAGAAATGGGGAAAAAATATGGTGTTGGTGAAAAATGCATAATTTGGTTACTTGTGAAATCTAGAGTAGTTTGTTCAATCATTTTGTTATTAATATTAGAATTTTTTCAGCCTTTTTATCAGTTTATGATCTCCATTTTTAGCTTGAAAGGACAGTGACATTACCCAGACACAATCCAGACAGAGTCTCAGACGAAGTCTAAAAATTACATTATCATTACTATTGATGGTATGAAGTTATGTCTCGTACCTGTGAAGAAGCCATGTCAAAATTTGTATATAAAGAACATTAAAAGAGCCTTAATCATGTTTAGTATCAGTTAAACTACTGTAGCATCACAATGACAATGCTCAGCATCACATTGAGAGGGCTAATTGTTTATCATATTTACTAGTATCAGGTCCATTCAATGATGTGACCAGCAAACTTAGTGAAATATGTGGATGTGCTGATCTTCCTGAGCCATCTCCAGAGCTAAGAATATATTATCCAGCACAGAGGTGTTCAGAGAATTCAATATAATAAGCCCATTCATATGATATTGTACCCCAGAAATTGTGAATAACAGTTGCAGATTGTCTCTGCAGCAAAATTTGGAGCAAACATATCTGGGCAGAATCTGAGAAATGTCAGAGAATCATTGAATGATTTAGGTTGGAAAGGATCTGAGGTGATGTGGTTCAAGACTCTTCCCCCTCCTTAAAGCAGAACTATGTTTGGATATTTGTCTGCATTTTTAGACCAATGTCTAAAGCCTTCTAATTCTATCCAGATGAAACCTGCAGGAGAAAAGAAAGACATCATGTCTAGGCATCTCTGATATACAAAGACATTACAAAAGAGAAAATGGCAGAAAACAACATTAGTGTTAAGCAACAAAACTAATCATGCAGAAGTGGGTGCCTGAATTCAGCTAATGATTTTAAAGTACTTTAGAGCCTAATAAACTTCGATTGCTCCAGTGGGAATTTCCTGTGAATAGCAGACTCAGTCCTGCAGTCAATCCATTATTTAAGCCATCTTTGTTCTTGTGAATAATGTTATTTGCATTTCTACAATTCAGGGAGAGAATATGGGCTGTATGAAAATAGACTATATGAAAGGAGGTAATGTAAATATTTGTGCTCTTCCAGCAGTCTAAAGGACAGTCTATAATTAATCTGTAGTTACTTGAACGGGTAAATGTAACAAGTGTTTATATTAAAGTGGCAAAAAGTTTGCATTTAACTTGGCTAAATATATGGTTGTGATAAATCCTGCTTTTAGACTTCTTCCATGTATGAATACTGTCCACAGTAATTTTTAATTTTAAGACAGAAGTGAAACTATTGTTCTTATGTCATATTGTTGGTGGGGGAGGCTTTGTTCAGTGTAAAAAAGAAAAAGGTATAATACTAAATTCTCTCTTTTTATTTCAAAACCAGATGAATTATGAAACCAGTATGTGAATATTTTTATCAAAAGACAAGTATTAGTGGTTTGGACAATATAAGAAGGAATGAGTATTCCTGTGAAAATAATTTAGAAAATTAAATAACCCAAAGCCAAACAGCCAAAAAAAACCCCAATCCATTCACATGTGAGAGTGCTGAGTAGAAAATACAAAATATCTGCACATAGGATTCAGGAAATATGTTTTCTCAAGGGCATTAGAAAAATACTGGTCAACTATAGTTCAGCTTGCCTGGTGGAATGCTCTTTGCTGCTTCCTGCTGCCCACACTATTGTCTGCTCTGAGTTCTGGCACGTACCGTCTCAGCTTTCCATTCCTAACATCACCTGATTGCACAATTCATTCAAGTGGGTCAAGCCTTGTAACTCCAAAATATGTAGCAGCAATCAAAAGAAACTCAACTCCAACCTACACAGCAAGTTTCTGCTTGGTAGCCCCATACAGCTGGCTCTGTTCAGGGCAGGTCAGCATTACAGCAGTACAGACAGCCAGAACTGCTGTCATGCAAGCAAGGATGTGGCCCCTTAATTTTTTATCCTGCTGTTTGGGTTTTTCTTAGCCCCTCCACCTCCCAGAACCTTGCAGCATTATTGTTTTCCGAATGCATTTCCATCAAATATTGGCAGTCCTGACATTGATAGGCAGTGAGTCAATACTTTTATAGAATTGATATATTTTATAGAATTGAAGCCAAACTAGTTTTGCAGATCCACAGTGTGCAGTATGTGATTTTCCATTCTGGCTATAATAACTGCAATTCTAAATACTCCCCCACAAGCATTGATTGCATGCTTTAGGAAATTCACAGTGAAGAATTTAATTAAGAACGAAGAAACTGCATCACTTCATTTAAAAAAGAGAAATTCACCTGAGATATTTTGTTCATTTTCAGGCTATAATAGCAGTAACCATCTTTAGCTGAGGACATTTCCTGGGGCTTAATGGCCCATGGCTGTGCTTCTTCAGGTGATCATCATCATCTCCCAACAGTCATTAATCCCCTACGAATGCCCTGTACCTCAGTCATTAAATGTCCTTCTTCTAAAAATGAAATAGTTCTATATTTAATGCATCTTCCAGGAATAGGAATGATCTTTCTGAGGTGAGGAATGAAAGAAGTTTATTAATCTGTCAAAGTACTAATTATGACAAGTGGATAAGTTCTGTTTCTGGAGATAGACAGAATTTTTCCACAGTAAGAGCATGTTTTATGTAAGTCATTGTTTTATGTACATCACAATTTATACTCATCTCAATTGCATAACAGCAAGATAAGAAATACAGATAGTTATTTGCAGTTACAGTTCTTCTGCAGAGCATCTCAGCATAGAAAAATCTCACCGAACATGCAGTGTGTGACTGCAGTACTGCTTAAAAAGACTTTCCTTTCCATAGCTGTGAAAATAGAGCTATACAGCTTTACAAGGTGTTTGTGATAATGCAAGAAAATAAAAAGAAGTTAAATTTTTCATACCTAAAGTCTGAAATTCTTACCAAAAAATATTTTGGTGAGCACTTTATGAGTCTTTCCTGCAAATAGGACTACAAGTACAGTGCCAACAACGTCATTGGAGGTTTTAAACACAGTAGACAGCCTACCCCTGCTCAAGTAGAATTAAACCCTTTAATGAAAATAATTTAAATTCAGAAAAAGATTAATGAATTGGGGGATTTTAGTTGTATTTTATTTGAATTTTACTTAGTTAGTTTACTTACTCCTACATTGTGCTCTTTTCATCTTGTAGTACTAAACATGCATATTGCACACCTAAAGTACACATTGCATGAAGCCTGTACCTGTCCCAAAAAGATTCTGAGAGTGACCAGAACAGACACTGCCTTCACTGAGTGAAAAATTAGTACCTTTTGGGTATTATGATAATTTATTATTTATGTTGGACATTCTGATCCCATGTATTTCAGTGAGTGACTGTCTAGATAAAGACAGAAGTAGACCTTTGGGCCATGCATTATTAAATGTCAAATGTTAAATTATGTTAATGTAAAAATTAGAGCTCTCCTAGTCGGCACCTTTAGATTAGAGATTGATCTGAAAAAAGAATTATTACAACCTGACTCAAAAATTTCTGGTCAAAATGTTCTGTTTCTTTTAACAAGCAAAAAATTACATTATTAAAATATCTTTCAGTATAAACAAATTATTTTGTTTTACTCATGGAAAAAAAATCACTTCAGTAACCAATAACAACTGCCTTGATTTTGCAATTTTCCAAGTTAGAGAAATTTTTCTATGTGAAAGACAAAAGGTTTTTTTTTCATAAAATGTTAAATACAAAATATCGCATGCACCCATGTGCATACACATTTTATCTTGCTCCACTGTGGGTTCTAGACAGAACTATCACCTAATTTAGACTTTATTCTGAAATCTTTACTACTCATCCTAATGCAGTTTTCAGCAAATAAATCTTGAAAAAAAATTATTAGATCTCTCAATAAACTCACCAAATAAACAAAATTAAGTTGCAGAGAGCTAAGGACAAGGTAAAGAGTATTGCACTTTTAAGTTGTTTTCCATCTACCTTATATCTCATCCTAAACAGCAGGTTGGGGAATAAATACTTACGTATTGTATTGCAATTAGAACACTTCTTTTGCTATAGATCCTGTTAAGGGTTATTCATGCCTTATCATGTCACTTATTGTGTCAGCATTCTTCAGATCATTTGTCTAAATTCATCAGGAATGTCCACAATAAAGAGTAGTAAAGAAAAGAAAGCATCTTTTTCTAAAGTGAATTTATCAGTATACCTAGAATTCTTGGGGTTTTTTTCTCAAATTCTCTGTTTTCACTCATTCATTATGTTCACAGATCAAAAAAACTAAAAAAAAAAAACCCAAAAAACCAAATCAACCTCATATAATGTATGTCATTCTCATTGTAAATTCTGTGTTGTAGGTCTTGTTTTCCCTCTCTGCTGCATTCTGGGGAATCCAAATTATGAAGCGGATCGCTTCATTCAAAGATAAACACCACTGAAAGAGCAGATCTAACATCACCTTAAATGTGGAAGCAGCACTTCAGAATAACCTTCTAAGTTCCTTGGAATTAATCAACCATGAATCATGCTGTATTGCAATTAGTTCACTTACGATATGAGAGATTTGTGATTTTCTATGAAAGATTGAATGATTCCTAAGGGAGTATAATAATTTTATTTGATTTTTTAAAGAAATATTTAATTTCTTCACATTTTAAATAAAATATTAATGCACAGCATAGATTTTTGCATTCGTAGGATTACAAATTCTTCAAAACCATGTTAAACTATTTTAATTTTTGCAGTGATTTTGTTAGTAATAATATGTGAAAAGTGTTTTTCACAAGAGGAATAATTAAAATCATATCTGATGTAACCTGGTATAAAGTGATTGACTGTCTCCTTATTGAGGCTAAACATAAACATTATGTGAATGTCATTTCTTCTGTAATGATTGAATTACACTAGAATCTCCATGTCATGCCCAATTCAGTGTTCATAGCATACAGCTACATGAGGATGAGTAGTTGAGGTAAGAAAATGATTTAAAACAGCATGGTAAAATAACTTGACCTAGTATGAGTTGAAACATCTTCAATAAAATTGGCTGATGCGTGCGTTGTATTATGCAGACATGCAGCTTAGGCTGAGTTATTTACAGAATACACCAGCATTGTCAACTTCAGAGAGTGATCAAACCAGGATCTACGCATGGGTATCCCACTGACACTCACGTAGCAATATATTTGCAAGGCTGGGCCCTTAATTTCTGGTAGTTTCCTGCTGGGTGATGTCAGGGGAGATGCATGTCTTGTCTTTCAGAAGCTGCTGGAAAGATGGTGTGTACTAAGATAGGAAAATTAAATACAAATGGTAGAGGGAGTCTCCAAACAGCAGGACTGGCAAAAATACTGGATCTAGGTTGTTTTTCTTTCCTCACAGTCATCCAATTTTTCTTTTTGGCTCCAAGCCTTTTAGAAGTGCTTAAAGTCAAGTAGCTAAAAAATGGAGTCTTAGATGCTTCAAACTAGTAATAATACCTGGATTTAAAAATGTGTTTGTGTTCGGCTTTTTTGCCCATTTCATTTTTTACCCATTTCATTTTCATGGCAGTGTAACAGACATCTCAGATTTAGAAAACCTACTTTGAATTAACTCATATTTTCAGTCTCTAGCTGTAACAGATGCCACTGTCCATGGAAAGGGATGTTTCTAATAAATTTTCAGAATGTTATTTATATAAAATTGTCACACTGTCTATTGATAGTATCATCTTAATTGTAAAATATAATCATCAAAATGCTTGGATTGCAAGGAACCTTAATGATAGGTTATTTAATATATAATTTAAAAAATAACAGAATCTGATTCCAGAAGTACAAGAAAATTACCAAGTTCTTCTGTGACCCTGTGAGTTAGTATACCTGTATTTTCCAAATTTGTCATGGTGATATAGTCAGTTTAATATAACAAAGAATCATATTGAAAGTTTCTTTATTAAAATAAATCCTCCAAAGAGACAGGAAGAGGGAAAAAATTTAACATTTTATGCATTTGAAAACTGGCAGTTTTGGAGGGGCAACAATCAGGAATTAAGTAAAATTAAATTATTTTTAACGCTGTCCTAATGAATGTCATGTATTTACAAGAGGAAAGGAATGTGATTTCAAGAGCAAGTATAGTACGTGTCTGATGAGGACAACCTAGTCATTAAAGCAGAGGCCAAAAAAATTTCCACTTTTCCAGGGGTTTTTAGATCCAAATTTCCTGTTTCCAGGGACTTGCCATTGTGTATAGGTTTTTTGAAAGCAAGGTGCAGGAGAGGAGCAGCATCTTTCCATTGCATACTGATGAGTAGGGTCTGAGAACAGGTCCTGTGACTGAGGGCTTGAACAGACTCAAGGTGGGTGAAGAGACGCCTGGATGAGTGTCCAGGACTCCTGTGCTTCACAATAACATCAGCCAGGTATGTATAAGCAATCCTTTGGCTACAGACTGGAAGGTAGGATTTGCCATTCTTGGAGAAGAGAGTTCCAGGGACAAGCTCTTAGAAACACCTTTGCACCATTCTTTCAGTGGCTATGTGGTAAGTAACTATATCCCTGTCAACTTGCTTGTCACAAATTTTTTAAAATATAAATTATGTCATATTTTAGGCACCTAACACCACTACTGGACCTAGTTTATGCTGTCTTTATATCCACTACAAAGAGTGAAATAATTATCCCAAAGGTGTCTGGGTGGGAGTCAGGAGTCAGGAGACTTTGGAGACCAGTTGGCCACTGAGTTGAATTATGTGTAGTTAATATATATCATGCAGTTAATTCAATTAATTTAATGCAAACTGCGAACAATTGTCATTGCTACCGTGATATTTTGTTAAGCCAGCCTTCTCCCCTCAGTTTTTTAATATTCCATAACTTATTTCTTCATAATTTGACTACGTTGCGTGGTTTGAACAATCATATGGGATCAAGTGAAATAAGGTGAATTATTTCACTTGCAGGGAGGACAGAAGCGTGAGGACAAAATATTCTGTAGAACTAACAGATATTGTGTAAGTAGCTATCTTTCTTTTGGTAAACCAGTCTTTCAGGTGGCTTAGAAAGAAAAATGTTCTGGTTTAACAGCCTAGCCTCACATGTCCAAGTATGAAACTTCATAAATAATGTTTGTAATTTGCACTATTGCATAAGACTTCCTTTTGTTCTTGTTGGTTATTAAACTCCCCAGTGATACACCTTAGGAGAAGAATGTGGATAAACAGAACTTTTTTTCATCAAGACTGTTAAAAAGCAATTCCCTGCTCCTACCAGCTGTTGTCCAGTCACATCCCTACACATGGCCTTTCCTGGACTATGTACACAGCAATATCAAGTTACTGAAAACCCAGAAGTAAGCAGCTGAATCCTGTGTCACTTGAGACCTGACCCTGCGCCATTCAAGTCACCAAAAAGCTTGCTGCTGGCCTCAGGATCAGGGCAGAGCATTCCCTGTATGAAAACAACAATGATGTAATATTTACTACAATTCAAGCTTTGGTGAGGTGCATTGATTATAAGTAACAGAGTTGCACAATTGCTTATTCCTGAGAGTGGCTAACATCGTATCCTTTCTGGTGTAATAAAACCAGAGCACTTTGTTGGATAAATGCTGACAGTTAAAGCTGTAACCTATACTTACCAGATATAAAGGACTCAGGGCACTTTTTCTTGTCTTTGTTGTCTTCAGTTTTCTCTCAGATTTGCAGGACTAAGGACATCATTGCTCAAACCATTACCTAAAGGGGGTAGTTGATCAGATATTTTAAAGCTTTTTTTACAGCCAAATGTCTGTGAGCTTTCAGGAATTTATGCAGTCTGATAAGAAACTGCTAAACTGCATGGCACTAAAGGTAAGAGTTGTTTGGATTTTTCTTATTTGCTGTTTAATTTGTGGCAAAAAAGCAAAGTATTAGCAATATAGTTCATCAAGAAGAATAGTAACTCTCAGCGAATACTCAAAGCATTGCCTATTATGTAAACTATGTTGCCTTTACTTGAAGTTTTTCTTAAAACTCCAGCCTCTGAAATGTTGTGAATAAAGAAATATTTTTGCCTGCTGAAAACAGGATCTATAAAAAGTTCAAAATCTAAAAGGCAAACAAGATTTTAATCAGTAATATTTTAAAATATTTCCCTTTTAAAAAACCCCAATGATTACATGAGGCTTGACTCATAGTTTTTAAGCATGGGATTGCTAGTGCTGAATGGGAAAAAAATATTCTTGGTCTACCCTTTTTCCATAAAATCTATGTTTCCAGCACAGGCATATACAATGCCTATGAGGCAGAGTTGTGCTGGATTTCCTGGTTCCCTGCTGGTGTGTGACCAGCAATTCAGTTTGGAATTCAAACAAAGCAGACCACAAGCCAGCTCTCTGAGGGGCCCTGACCCTCAGTAACTCTCAGCACACGCAGACCTCACCACTGTATGCCCTGCTGCCTTCCCGCCCCAGCAGATGGGGCAAAGTAAACAAGAGATGTACTGTGGACTTCAAGGATTTTCTCTCTCTGTAGAGAAAACAAGTGTTAAAATGCCATATTTGAAATTGAGGTGCAAACCACAACATAAAGCAAAAATAAGATATCTCCCATGCTGGAGAAGCGCTTCCATGTTAGTATCAAGGCCAATGGAAAGCTTGGCTCTATTCTTTGTCTTTTTTGCCCCACCTATGGAAAACAGCAGAAAAATGTGGAAACATTGAGTAAGAATGGACTGTGGAGTGTCCTTGTGTTTATGGTTTGGCACAGAAAAGTGATACAAAATTAATTCTCTCCACCCCACCCCCTGATATATTTTTACTGCTTCCTCCGTTATTCTTTTTCACCATTTTTCTCTTTCTTGCTCTAGTGTTTATTCATCTTTGTGAAATATTCTCTCCTTTCTTGACTTAGGTTTGTTATGTGTGAAGGTACATAGTGTTATATTCTATATTCACAAATATTTTACTTTATTGTTTTATTTTATTTTACTTTTTTAATTATTATTTTCTGTTTGATGAGAGCAAATACTTACCTAAAGGTGCCTACTTTCTTTACTGCTCCTATCAGTCTGATATCTTAATATTCAAAAAACCCAATACACTGCTCAGACATTGTTACTGTTATATTTATTTCACTTGTATTTGTCTAGTTTCCTCTAATGATTCATTTTCTATTTAAATTCCAGTAACATGGCTCTGTCCTTTCCCCAGTTTCTACTCACTCTCCTGCTGCCTTGTTATTAATTCCTTGTAGTTACTTTTTGTCCCTTCAGCACCATGCTTTAGCTGTCACTGTCTCTTTGCTCCAGGATATACCACTGCAGCTCTTGTGGATCATTTTCTAACCTGCTGATTTTAATGTGGCAGATACAGCCCAGTAATAACAAAGTTTGATTAAAAATAGATTAAATTAATAAAGAAAATAATGGACCATTTTAAACACTATGGAATTTGTGGTGTTTTCTGCTACTTAGGTTTTTTCCACAAATCTTGAATGCGAGTACTTATCAGCACATAAATTACAATGATAGATGTTTGCCAGGAAAGAAAAATACGGTAAGACAATTGAACTACAATTTTTTAGATCAAAGAATAGGTTATTAACTTTCTGAGTGTGATCATGTCTTTTGCTGCTGTCTGTCGGCATTGAGGTCATGAGGCTGTTATTTGAAGATAACGGCATTACTCTTTTGCCTCACGTAGCAGCATTTGTGATTTCAGATCTAACGGCACTTTACCTTCTCTCCGCTCATGACTCATGGCTGACTCACTACCTTTAATCATCCTGAAAGCAAAGATTTTATTTTTGCTCTTCTTTTAATCACAGTGCAAAAAAAAAAAAAATACTTTGAAGGAAGGTAAAGTGTTACATACTGCAGCAGTGTAGGTATGTAACAATGTACTTATTTTTGTATAACCTCAAGTATTCCCAGTTTTCTATCCATGATTTCACAGTGGTGTCTAACAGAGGAAAGTCTGATGGTCAGGGATTGCTGGAAGAAATTAAAGGCAATTAAAGGCAGGTTTCTGAGTTTCTGAGAACAAAGTCTGTCATAGAAGGTCAGATCACCTTTATTTTTATTTTATATATTAATTATTTTGTCTGAAGTATAGCTGTAAGAGAAGAGTAATGTTTTCCTGATCTAATAGCCAATAATAAGGTATATACTTGAATACATTTTTTCTTTGCTAACAATATTCCTATTATTCATGAGAAAATCTATGAGTGTCTCATGCCTATAGTTTATTATGATTAATTATGCCTGATAATTGGACTGTAGTATGTGTGTAAATGGCCTTATTAATGAAGAACAATTATCAATGATTTGTGCTACAGGAGAAGAATTATTCTTCAGTATTATTATCCCCAGGTTTTCTCCGTGAAAGAAAGCCCAGGGATAGAGTTAGAATTTGGCTAACATAGTGCTAGGTGTTATAGGATCATGAAAACTTGCTGTATTCTACTAATGGCTTCCTCCTTACACCTCTTTATGGAAACCTGTGGTATTTTTCCCAAGGAATCAACCAGCTCTTATGATGCTACATGCAAAATAGCTCATCTCTGAGCTGGCTGAGAGATGTCTGAGCATTGGCAGAGATGGCCATTTTACTGTGTCAGGCACAGATAGCTCTCAGCAAGGTGAGGTGACCAGTCTGCTTTCCTCAGCATTTCCAGGCAGGGAAGCACAGGTGGACTTGAGCAGCAAAACTTGCCAAGCAAGAAAGGAGCACAGGTTATTGCTGTGGGCGAGTGTGCCCTGGCACAGGGATGGTTACAAGCCTATCACAATTACAGGCCCATCAGGCATAGAAGTGAACAGGTCATAGTCACTGTCATTCAAGATAGATATTTAATAAGAACAGATATGACAGAGAAGATGGTCCACAAAGAGTTCCTGTGGCCTGTTTGTGATGATGGTTGCTGTTATTATGCTTTCTTTGGGCTATTCCTGTTTAGGAATTTCTCTGTTACACTGTGTCTTGGATAAGTGCAAAGCAAATGGGTCTTCTCCTACAGATCAGGGATTTTTTGACAATATTTGAATAAAGAGGATGAAATGGTATGCTGGTGCATTTGAAGACTTGACATATATTCAGCATACAAGTCGTTATGGTCCTATCAGTTTCTATTGCACTTACATGCAAGATAAGGAAATTAAGCAAGATAGACCACTAGACCTTGTAGCTGTGATAAATACATCCACTAAAGAGGGTAATTTAGCACATTTCATAGTGTAATTTTTTCTTCTAGAATGATGAATATACAGGATTGTATACAATGATTGTGAATCACCATCAGAAACTACTTTTGCTTAGTGGATGCTGAAGTCCATTATTTTAAAAAATTTCTTCCTTTTGAATTTTCAGAATAAACAAAAGTTCAGGTAATATTTACTCTAGATTGTATTTCACAAACAATACAGTTGTAGGCAGTGTAACACAGAGTAGCAGCTATGAAGTTAATTTTTGTAATTATGCTGAAGAAATTATCAGAGACGTCTTCTTGTAAGATTTTAGAGGGAAACAGTAGTGATGACTGATAAGTGTTAAAAAGAGTTATGAAATATTAATCAATATACTATTAATATATGTAAAAGCAATTCAGCTTTTTAGTTCAGTTGCACAGTCTGAGCTCAGTCAAATTTGCCAAAAATGTGCACTGGGATGTTTTTGTTTTTTCTGGAAGATATTCTGGAACTTATGGAAAATGTAGTTATGTAGTCTAAATATACTCTGTGGAAAATATTCAACTATAAGGTCCATTTTCCTGTTGAGGAGATCTCAAGGAAGCAGAATTAATACTGCCTGAGTCCTTGAGCTTGTCTGGTTAGCAGATAATACATTTGGTTTCTAAGATGTAGAGATTTATGTCTGAATTCTGACAGAATGGGATATGTAGATGAAGATTTGTGTTTTCCAGAAGGTAACCGATCTCTAGTAACTGCAGTAATTTCTGGATACCTGCAGTCATAACCTCCATGTTTTTACTGACTACATATTCAGCAGACTGTAAGGTTAAAAAGGTGCAAAATAGTAACACTACATGGCTTTGTTTTTACATGTGGTTCACCTAGGAAACAGCTTCTTAGGAGAAGAGAGCTAAAATTGCATTGAAAAATATTTTCCTTTTATGTTTTCCATTTCTTATTTGCTTGTCTGCAGAAGGTATGTTAATTTTTTAAACTATGCATAAAAATTGTGCTAAAATTTTTGACCTTTCATGGCTATGATCATTGTGAGCTTGATATTGTTTTCTTTACCTCTATAGCAAATATGGAATCACAGACTCACAGAATATGCTCAGTTGGAAGGGATCCACAGGGATCATCCAAGCCAGTTTCTGGCCCTGCAAAGTCACACCATTTGCCCAAGGATATTGTCCAAATGCTTCTGGAGCTCTGTCAGGCTGGTGCTGTGACTGCTTCCCTGGGGAGCCTGTTCCAGTGTACCCAGACACCCTCTGGGTGAAGAAACTTTTTCTTATATTCAAACGAAACCTTTCCTGACAAAGCATCAGGCCATTCCCTTGGGTCCTGTCATTGGTCACCAGACAGAAGAGATCAGTGTCCTCCTCTTCCCCTCACAAGAAGCTTTAATTGCAATGAGGTCTCCCCTCAGTGTCCTCTTCTCCAGGTTGAACAGACCAAGTGGCCTCAGCTGCTCCTCATCCAGGTTCCCCTCAAGGCCCTTCACCATTATAGGCTGGGTAAGATCCTGTATTCCAGGTGCTGGTGAAAATCTGATTGTTAAAATCCCATTAATGATCTTCTGTGCTATGGCAATTGCTATTGGAGATTGCTGATTTTGGCTTTGCTCCACCTGCATTCCTTGAAAGGTCTCAGTGCCTTTCTTACACCTCTTACAGGGAAGGCACAATGGGGCAAGCCAGCTATGCTGAGGACCCTGGTACCATCTCCTGTGGATGCAATTCCTGTGCAAGATTGCTTTAATATTCAAGAGGGATGCTGTACAGTTTAAGCCTGCTTTCTGTCTTCCCATTTTACAGAATCTCTGGAGGTGGTCACTCAAGTAAACTGCTTAGACACCATGTGTGAGTACCTGGAGTCTACTTTTCTCTAATGAACTGAGTCTAACATGAAGAGAGTATCACAGATAAATTTCCTGCTGTCAGTAGCACACCAGAGAAGATTAATTAGAAATGAAAGAATAACTCCTCCTCACAAGAAACAGCAGGTAAAAAGCAAATGGAAAAGGCACTTGCTGTGTTGCCTAAGAGCTAATTTTAAATTACATGTACTCAGGTCGTGTCATTTCTGGTGGGAAGAAACCTTGCAACCTGTAGTGTTTGCTCATGTGTGGTGGTCTCCAGCATGCCCCAATGTTTATACCTTATGGAGGTTCCCATATCCCAAATCAAAGCTGGTCTGGAAATAAAAAAAAATATTAAAATAGGAAGATGAGAGAGAATCAGTAGCTTGTTGATATTCCTACAGTGTTTCACTGAAAAGAGCCCAGTCTTTGGCTGACATAAATTGAGTAGCTGTGCTGACCTTTGTGTTTCATTGTTTTTTTCTTTTTGTTTCATTGAATTCCCTCACATTCTAAGCTCATTAAACTATGGCTCAGCCAAATTGTTTTAAAACATGTTTGAAAAGGTAACTGCAGTAGCATATTGTAAATTCTGTAGCTTCAGGCATAATTTTTTCACAAAGATATTTGCATTCTAGCACAAAGGTTCTCTAGACTGTAGCCACACACTTCTCTTTAGCAGAACAGTCCAGGTGTCTGTGTCTTTGAATTAATGCACAGGTCAGGCGTTCTAGACAAAGGAAGAAGACTTCCTACATAAACAGTGGGGATCTAGGCTGGACAGGCCATCCTGCAACAAATTATTCAATTCTTCTCTTTCATCCTTAAGCTATTTGCTTGTAAATAGACTAGAAACTTTTTGGGCATATTTGTTGCTCAAAATAGTTTCAAACTGGAACAAGGTTCACAAGCAAGTCATGTGGAACCACCAATATGGGAGTTGTTTGTGCTGACATCTTGTGGTACAATTTAGTTTGGGGATGGGTCCTGATGCAAGGACAAACTTGACAAACTTGCACCAGTGAAAATACTACTTGTTCAAAATGGCATTCACCATACAAGCTTGCAGAGATTTACAGAAAAAGCCACAAGGTTTTTTGAATGTGGAAAGCCTCTCATTCCCAGGTGTGTTCCTAAGAATCAGGGGCTATATGTTATTTATTTAAAAATAAAGAAATAATTTGTTTTAATTTTTAAAGTAGCTAGTTTTCCAAGGCAGAAGAGCTAGTAGACTCCCCTCCACATCATATTGTAGAGGTATAGAGTTTACCTCCTCTTTAAAGCAGTATAAAAAAGAGATTGTTCAGAACAATGAAAGATTCCAATATTCATACAGAAAGCATGTGGGTTTTTTTCCTAAAGACTTAAGGGTTAGATAAAAGAACAAAGTATTTTCATGGTCAGTAAAAAAGCTTAGATTTCTGTAGTATGGGCAAATAGCTCTGAAATATTTTTACTTATAAGCTTTACTTATCTGTTTCAAGCAGTGCTGTCATGTTTTGACATGTCATTCCAAAAGCAGTAGTAAAGCTTCACAGCAGACTTACTCCAGATGTGATTCCAACTAACAGGAAAAAGGAGCATTTGTAAAACACAGCACAGTAATGTGCAAAGTGGGCTAAAGAAAAGATAGGTCATTTTTTTTGAAGTTGAATGGGCAGAGAGGAAAAAACCTAACAGGAAACTGCTTATTAGCCCAAACACCCAGTAGGTTCAGTGTTACTTTCATGTTCAGTGAAACTATTAGATATTTTTGATCTAATGGTGAGGGTTTAAAGAATGAAAAGACACGCAGTCTATGGCTGGCAGCTGCTCACTTCGATGTCTAGCTTAATGAGTTGTGCTCTCATGCTGGGATTTGAAGCAGTCCAGCGAGTGAGGCTTCCCTGCTGTTTCTCTTTGACTGCATTATGCAACCAGCTCTCTTTTATATTTTGATAGTGACATCTATTGGAGCTTTGAAGAATAATATTTGGGAAAAAAATCTTATTGTATATTAGTAAAAGCAAAATTGTTGGACAATAAAATTTTCAGTTCAAACAAAAGCAGATATATATCTGTAGTCAAAACATACACAAGAATGAAAATACTGATTAAAAAAAAAAGGTAGCAGCAGTTCAAATCAGATTCAGGAAGAAAAATGTGCCTTTCTCTTTTTTGATGATGGGTGAACTAAGAAACTTCCCCAGCTGTCTGAAGTTTGTTTAGAATGAACCCATCACTAAAGCTGTAACTTCAAAGTGAAGCAAATGCAATATTTGATTGAATTCTCTATAGATATTCTCAAGGCTTTGACAAGTATTAACAGAACCCAATCTAACAGAGTGGGTACAGTAGCAGTCAGCCAGTCAGCAAAGACCTGACAAGCTTTCCTCATGAGCAATGAAAGCTGATGTCTCTGCTGTCAAAGGGACACAGCCATCCAGAGTAGTTGGAATGAAATTAGCTCTGCTTTGAGTAAGCAAGCTATCTTCATGGATTGTACTGGGATTATACTGAGAATGTGGCTTGTGTCTGTTTAGAGCTTACAACAAGGGTCCTAGACTTTTCCAGAAGTGTAAGACTGATAAACAATTTGTAAATGTGGCAGGTGGATTTACGTTGCACTAAATTACCGAATGTATTTACCTTTTTTTAAACATGTAGGCCCTGTGAAACAGCTCTAGCAGTCAGTCCCTGGTGTCAGGAGTAGGCAGTATTGAGTAATGCTACCTCACAAAATCTCTAGGAGAAATTAGGAGATATGAAATGTGCAAGGAGAATGTGCTGTGGCAAGTGCTCAGGACTTCTTCAGGACCTTTTCTTTCTGTTTGTTCTTTATTCTCCTGAGTACTCTCAGAGTTCCTCAATGCACACTGGAGAAATGCAAATTTTCCTCAAGCTGCCTCTCTTCATCCACATCTGGGTCATGATGAATGTATTCATATGGAAGTTTCATTTTCATTTGCTAGAAGTTGTGACTTTGGAGCTTTTTCCTGGCTTCTTCTTTTCTACAAAAATATTATAAAGAATTCCCTGTAGAAGAATCAGGAGGTTTCCTCCTTGCCTCAGATTATAGATTTTGATAGGGTTTTGTTTTGGTTTTTTGTATATGATTTGATTTCAGTTAATTCTGATTTTTAAAGAAAATTTATTTTCTCAAGAAGCCAAAGTTTTAAATGAGATTGTACTTCCTGATATTGTGTCATGTATCTTAAAATTTGGTTTTTGCTTTTATTTATTCTGCTATGTCTTCCCCAGTAGCAACATGGCTATATCCTATTCACTCCATTATGATAATAAACCACACATCATTCAAGAAACTAGTCAGACAGGGAACTTACTATGAAATGAAAAGGTGAAGTATGATCTTAGAATAGCAAATGTAATTGATTCAAACAATCTTAGTGCAAAAGTACTTGACAAAGCCTCAAATTACTTTACTGTTTTCTGAACTGCTTGATTTGCAGATTTCTATGCCTAAACCCAGAATATACCACATAAAATAATTTGTAATGCAGTTATTGTTTTCATATAAATCACATCCATTTCTCCTGCTGCTGAGTGAGAAATGTTCAATTTTTACAGCCAGTGGTATGTTCTCCATTCTTGTTCAGCCTTTACAGAGCCTGCGGGAGAAATGAAATGTTAATGATGTTGTAAAGACACTTTTTATAATGAAAATATATCCAAATTAATCACACCTTTCATTTATTCAAGAGGAATTCTATCATACTCTTTGGTAGTTTTGGATTGTCTGTAAAAGAATAAAATAGGAAGTAATTAAGTAGTTTAGTTAGCATATTGTGACTTTTCTGTGCAAATATCACTACCTAAAAATAATCCTGGTTTGGTACCATGTCCATTTCACTTTTATGGACAGTTTTCATGACATAGTTCAGGTGAGCAAACACTGCAGAGTCACTTCTCTCTGCTGAACAGTGCTTTCAGTTGCACCAATAAATATAAGGAGTGAATACTAGAAGCATAAAGTTTAATTTTCTAAGCTTGAAGATAGATATTCAGGGAGGAATTTATTTAGTTTAAATTACTAACTCACTAATAGCTCTGCTGGGTACTTCACAGGTAAGATCACAAGAAACAGAGGGATAGGGATGTCACAAGGGAATTTTATATATATCTGTTTTCTGGTGTGGCCAGAAGCTTCTTCTAATATACCTGACTATTCTCAGCCAGACTCTGAAAAGATATTTAGACCTCTGCTCTTCTATCATGCAATTGGGTCCATTAAGCTCAGAAAGGCTCCAGCCCGGTTTGCACAGTGCTGTGCTGATAAGCTCCTTGGAACATTGTGCACTGAGAGCACAGAACAGAGACATCCTGGCTGAGCCTGTCCTGTCCTATCAAAATCCACCTCCATCTCAGCTGTGACAGAGCACAGCTCTGTGCAGAGCCACCTGGACGCCTGCTCCATCACTTTCCCCACTGTTCAGCCTGTAGGGGCAGCATGCTAGTTCAGGTACTTCACTAGATCCATGGTGATGCAAGCTAGTAGAAAGGCACTGCTTTGAAGAAATCATCCCTCCCAATGGCACCTAAAGAGCTTTTACAAAGATAAAACAAATTATTATTATTATAAACAGAATAAAGAGCATAAATACACAGGGGAAGGTCTAAACCTAACTAAATGAACAGTTGTGATAAAAATATACTAGAAGTAAATCTGAAAGAATTGAAAAATAGAACTCATCAGCAAAGAAAAATTTACCTAGGAAGTTTTACACTCGTAAAGATCAATTGAGAGCTCCAAAATATTGAGCTCTAAAGCTGTAAAAGGAATGGGAAAATAAATTCTAAAATTATGTCTACATATCCAAATGAAGGCCTTGTTTCAGTTTTAAATTAGGAGGAAGATATAGAACACGAAAGCAAAATGAGGACAATTCATGAGTTTGAATATATAAAAAGGAAATAACTCTTGGAAACAAAACTAGGGAAGCTTAATGAGTTCAGCTTTGGGCACCCATTATTTAGTGTTCCAAAATAATGAAGTAATAAGGATGCTTTTATCCCTGGAGAACAACAGAAACTACACTTATATTAGATAAAAACAGGAAATAATTAAAGTAATTTGATGCTCATTAATCTGACCTTAGAATTCAAAAAGTGTTTAAGAAGTGAAGAAAATTTTAAAGTGCTCAGGTAAATAGGAAAAACAGTAAAATGGTTAACAAAAGCAAGGTCATTTCAGATTAAATTGCTGTCATTTCTCCATGGAGTAAGTGATTTTTTTTGACAAGAACAGTGTATTCTATTATTTATCATTACTTTAACAATTATTGCAATGTTTGAGAGAGATTGTGATAAATGCAGTAATAATGAAATATGTAAGGAAACAGAAGAAATAAATGACTTAATACAATATGTCTTTCCACTCTCAAGAAAAGGAATACAATTGTGTTTTATAAAATTAAAAGTAAAAAGGGATGCTTCTTAACTTCCTTTATATTGAAAAACAAATTGGTAACATCAAATGAAGGACGTTAGGTTCAAAAGAAAATTGAGTCCACCTACCGCATAATTAAAGTGTTAACTTTAGAGCTGTAGAATTTTATTAAAGCAAAAATTGGTTTTGGAGTTCAAAAATACTTGAATTTATGGAAAAATTTTAAAAAATCTTCATGGGCTGTTCAACACAAAAATCATATAAATTTCCCTAAGCAATTATGTGAAAGGGAAATTCTGGTCTCCTGCAGTTCACCTGTTCTAATTTTCTTGGATGAAGCTGATAAAAAACCCCATGGGAGTTAATATTAGACTCTTAGAGACTCAGTCTTGGGGTTATTATTATTTAACTTTTCTCTAATTACCTTGGCACAGAATGTTTGAGTGAAGAAATGAAAATTAGCTGATAAAGCTGAAAGACATTGGGACAGACATATCTGGATATAGTATAATCTTAAATAAATAGAATAACAGAAATTTAATGAACTCCAGTAATGTGAACAGCAATGTCATTCACTGAAAGGCTAATGACAAAAACCTGCTGCTAACTCAAAGGACAAGTGACTTAAGTGTAATTGAGAAGGAATAGCTGCGTTTGCTAGCCAGTTCCAGGGGTCTCTAAAGGATTGAGAAAGGAGGTGGTGTGCAATGAGAAATTCCTTGTTAGGGGGAAAGGCTTAATGCTGTTTTTGCAAGATGCTGATTAGATCCCCTCCATATAACCACAATATTACATACAGTTCCAGTCACCTATTTGCAGAAACAGGCAGAAAAGGCTATTTGAAGACTGTAAAATGAGTCATCTTTATAAGAAATAAACCAAAAGCTGAGAGGCATTAATATTGCTTTCCCCAGGCTGTCTGTAGATTGCATGGTAGCTGGAATCAGCAGGGAATTCCTTTTGTTCAGATTGAGGACACAATGCTGCTTTCAGACAGGCACAATCACCTGGCATAGTGAGGGAAGGATGGAAAGTTCTTGGTGTGTGCCAGCAGGTACTCAAAACACACTGGGGTGCACACCAGAACCTGAGAGAATAAGAGGTCAATTTCCATATAAACTTTGAGTTGTCAGGGATTAAACATTGAAAATCAGAAGCCGGTAAACTGATTGGCAAGGAAGTTAAGATAGAATGGGGAAAGTAACCATCGATTAATTTAGAATAAAAATTTGAGAGTAGATATTTTGGTATTGCTTCCTAACACAGCTGGTAGGAGTATCAGTAGTAGACTGTAGTACCAGAGTTCCTTGTCCTTCCTGTCCTAAACAGAGTAATAGATACATTCTTATGGTACAAAGTGAGAGAAAGAAGTTTAATAGATGCTTCCTTCCTTGTCATCTCTTGCAAAAGCAGAATTACTCAACTAAGTAAAAACTCACTAAGACTGGGTGTCGTTAAGTGCAGAGGCCTTGAAGGCCCAACCATGTGGGTGGGTGACTTGATGGGGTGAGGGAGATTGCTAGAGGAGACAAAAATCCTGAAAGAAGTGAGGAATAAAGATTTCAGCTTTTCAGTGTCTTCCACCTTCTATAGTAATTGAATCACAGATGAATCACAGAATATTCCGAGTTAGAAGCGACCCACAAGCATCATGGAGTCCAGCTCTTGAATATGAATGGCCCATGCAGGGACTGAACCCACAATTTTGGGATTTGCTATTAAGTAGTATTTTCATGTATTTGTTATTGTATTTGAAGCATTACAGAGATTTCCGTAGGAAATATTATTGCTAAATTAGACTTATTAATGTCATCACTTGTAAATTCAGACACAGGCTTAGACCTTGATATTTACCAGCAGATGTGCCCAAGACAAAATATTTTGCAGATGTAATTTGGTGCTTGCAGCAAGGAGATGAGACTGACAGATGATGCACTCATATTTACAGAGTGTGGTTCCATCAACCTGACACCTAGCATGATCTTCATTCACAACGAGTTTGATATCTGGTAAGTTTATATTTAAATGAGGTTTTATCTTTAATAATTTGAATTTGTGGTATTTTAACAGGTTTTATTCCACTTACATCACAGAGCATGCCCTTCATTTGTGTGGAGCAATGTTTCCTAATAGAGTGTATATTTGATATACCCTTGGACTTGATTGATATTGATACACTTACTGTAATTCTTTCACAAACTTATCAAACTATGTTCTCTCGACTTACATCAGAGAAACAGAGTGCTTGCTTACCAATATGAGTCACTGGTTTTGGGGTTTTTTTTACACTGCAGTGTGTCCTAGATGAATTATTTTGTTTTCTGGGAATCTTAAATAGTACTTTGTTATGTCCTGTTGCTGTTCTACTTTTTGTTTAAATATTTTAGGATAACATTATTTATAAAAATCAGAGTTCTTTTCCTTTATTTAGTAAAGACACCAACAAAATTTTTCATTTAAGAAGAAATAGAAATTTATTTCAGTTCTTTTCAACTGAGGTAAAGCTAGCATCTTTTCCCCTCCTCTTATTTATTTTGCTGTCAGATGTGGGTCCTTTACAATCATTCAGTCTTTCACACTGCCAAAAACCGAACACCCTTATTTCATTCTTATCACTGCATTTCATTTTGTTTACTACTTTGATCTCCTTAAAGATGTTGCTTGATGCTGTGGTAGTCCATTGACCTGTTGCTATTACAGTATTTCACAGCTCTCCTTTGTTGCTAAGCTCCTACGTAATTGAATCAGATGACCTTGGCAGTTTCCCTCTGTTAACACTGCTGTGATTTTTCCTTGAAATTTTGCTCTTCAAACTGTAGCAAATAATAGGTCTAACTAAATCTCTACATGTTTGTAGATACTTGTAATTAATTTGGGCTGTTAATAGACCAGCCAGGAAAATTAGGCTAAACCAAGTACAGCAGGGGACCCTGCTGCCCTTAATATAGATGGTTCAATAGGGGAATTGTGAGGAGGAGTTTTTTGAGTCTTCCTCAGACTTTTCACTAGTATAATGGAAAGAAAGGGGTATTCCATCTGGAGGTATGTGTTATGACAAGCTGTTATAGTGGTATAAATAAAGAACAACTTTGCTTTTTACAGTCTTTTTACTATATAATTAAAAAGTATTTTGGTGCGTCTTGTGATATTCTGGGGGTTGCTTTTCTCTGGTGTGAACTAGGGCAAAGGATCTTTGTCTTTAGCTCACCAGCATGTTTACTTTATTACGTTCTTGACTTTGTTTTTTCCATTTTTTGCCCTTTCCTCTGCCTCTTGCTTGCTTTCTACTGGATTTATTCTCAGACCTTTTTCCTTCAGCAACCTTAAGAGAGTTAAAGGCCTAGTGGTTGGGATTTTGGGATTTTTTTTGTTTTGGGGTGGTTTTGCCTCCTCTTAGAAATAGGCATTTAATTTTCTTGACTATTATTCAAAAAGTTGGTAATACAACATTTCTATTTTCATACCTGAGGGGTCTCTTTTAAAATGTTTTGTGTAGCTTTTGAGTAGCTTCTAGTCTGATATAAATTTGTAGAGAATAGCAAAACTCAAATGTGGCAATGGCCATGAGAGTCACTCTTCTGAAGCATCTCAGTGATTAACAGGTCCAGAGGGCTCTCCTTCCTCCTTCTCTTTTCCAGACTGTGCTGGCAGACACTCTTTCTTACTGTATTAAATGACAGTGTGTTATTTTGTATGTGCCAATCTGTTATCTCTTAAGAACAGGGGTCATGTCTTCTTAGAATTTAAAACTATGAATGGCAATGCAAGAATAGCTCATAACTTTCTCTCTCTTCACATATTAATTACCTTAGTACAATTTAAGTTGTAAGTGTCTCAGTATGTGTCCTGAACATTATTTTTACTGAAGTGTGTCAATTTTCATTACATTAAATGAATACTTATTTAATTTCCTATCTCACCTCTGAGCCCATTTTGTTAATGGCAGGATTATTCTTGCATCCCTCTGAGTCTTGAATACTCTGCTTATTTTAGTATCATCTGCAAATTTAATGGTCTGACTTATTACAGATTTATGTAGACCATTGAATAAAATATGAAAATCTGCTGGTATTAATCTACAATCCTGTGAGAATTCACTTCTCAGCAGCTGCCTTTCCATTTTCCATCCAATCCCCTGGTTTTTTGGGTAGTAAATGATACTTTGGTACTGCTCAAACCGCATGGCAGGGAACTGCAGCAGATCTGGAGTCAACTGAACTTATCACACTCTTACAGGAAAAGCAGATGCTCTAAAAGCCCAGACCCATCAAGGATGGGAAAGAGTCAGACTTCAGGATACAGACTTTCAGATGTGGATGCTGGGTCACAAGTGCTTGATACAGGGAGAAAAGTTTTAATAAAGATTTACTCCATCCACAACAAATCTTTCCTAAAGATAACAATGATCCATCATTTTGACTTTCCTCTGAACCTTTTTAAGACCCCTGCTAAGTCAGGACTCTTGGTTTATCTAGGCTAATAACATCTTTCATTTTTAAAAGTAACCAGATTTCTTTAACGTGATTTACTCTTTCCATATCCACAATGACTCATAATCATTAAATTGTGCTTATATAATTATATCCTCTAAAATGATCTATAAATGTAACATCTCTTTCTTAAAGATCAGACTCTGAGGAATAAAACTTCCTTGATTTATCTCTGAAGATAAAATGTTAGAGGTGTTCACATCAGGATTAGGCAAGAGACTGACAGCTCTGGAAAAAAGGTTTGAAACTTGGTACTGGAAGGGACTTCCATTATTATTGGAGTAGTAGGGAATACAACACTTGTAGATTCAAGATCAGAAGACCTGAGAGTTAGCTTGGTTTGTGAGTGCATGAACAAACTGTGAGAAAGAACTGTGTGGAGTATTTTTATGTGAAGATTAGAGATGTGAAATCATGGACAAATAAAAAAAGACAACAGGCCTTGACGTTGGAGGCTGGGGGGACTGTACTGGCCACCAGTTTGGTGAGCAAGAGTTAGGGAAGCCTGGATGTTAATGTAAATAAACTATATTATCACTACAAGGAAGAGGGAAGCTGAAAGGTTGAATATGAGCAAATTAATATAAAGGTGTGGGGTTTTTCATTTTCCCCTGAAATATTCCCTGAAATGTATAATCCCTGAAGTCAGGGCTTAAAGCTTGCCTTCATTTTTGAAGTCAATAATGAAATACTGTAAAATATGACCACTGTAGGTTTGATTGTAAATCTGACTAGATGGTGTAATAAATCATGTTGTTCCTAATAGCTAGAAAAGTAGTGCAAAGGCATGAATAATTTCTAAAAATGTCATGCATTCTGGTCTGGATGTGGTGGGGCTTTTGAGGATGCTATAATGTCTATTTTGGGATTTTTTTAGTACTGTACTTCTGCCTTTGAATTACAAGTGTCTGAGTTATTTTCTGTTACAAATAGTAAAAATCTAGAGAGCAGAAGTGTTCAATCAAGTGATGGACGGAAAGAAGACAACTTGGAGAAGAGACTTAACAATGATGCATTTGTAGCACACAGGCTCTGAGCAGAAAATTGCTGCCTTATTACTTCATTGTGGGGAGAGTATTGGAATATGATCCCAATATTAGCAGGCAGATTGTGCCTGGGCTCTTCTGACCCTTGCTGCTGGGCCAAAGGTGGCACCTGTGGTGTTTCATCTCAGAGACACTTTTGGCTGACTGGATGTTGCAGCTGGGCGCTAAAACAAGTCCAGGCTTGTAGAAACTCAGTTTATCTCAGGTGGGAAGGCTTCAGGCTAGGGTGAGGAGGAAAAGGAGACGGATTCTGTTGGAGAGTTTATATCCAGAGTTTATTCCATGGACACAGACGTCTGAATCGTAGGTAACAGCTCCAACAGAATACTGAGCACATGGTCCTTGCTCAATTTAAATCCCGCGACAGCGGGAGGGGAAGGGACAGGTGAGGCACCAGCCAGGTGGAAGGAGGAGGGTCTCAGGGACGAGGGACACTGAGACAGGCCAATGACCCCAGGCCTGAAGGGCATCCTTTGAACTTGACCAACCACAGGAGGCCTTGCTGGAATGTTAAGCCTGATTGACAGAACTCACTCAGCAAGGGGGCGAGGAGGAAGGGAGAGAGGTATTGCCACACCTGGGAAGGGACTGGGAAGTAAAACAGGAAATTGCACACACTGCAACAGGAGAGGAGGAGCGAAAATTAGCAAGTAGGCCACTATGTAGTCAGAGCTAGGTTCAAAACAAAACAACGGGGATGGTCTTTCACATATGTAGCTGATCTGTAGAGCCTCTAGCCAAAGAATATGCTAAAAACTCAGGTTAGGCACTAGCAATGAATGTCTCCTCCATGAGCTTGTTCCCTGTTCTTATATTTCCTCCCTTATCAAGGACCTTTTTTACCCATTTAGCTGGAGTAGTTGATTTGTGGTGTGTTCAGCTGCAAAAAGCCACAGCACACCTGTTTTCTTGGTTGTGGGGAGAGCAGAGATCTCGTGACTTCATATGTTCATCTGTTCCACTTTCTTGTTTGACATGACCTGTAAGATGTGCATTAAGGCCGTGGAAGTGAATATTTTATAGTGCTGGTGTTGGAAATTGCCAATATTAGATGAGGTTGATTAGTTGTAATCTTCTAAATCCTTCTGTAGTGAGGTTGGTTAGTAGAAACCCTTTAAAGGGAGAAGGAACTCAAACTGCAACTCAAATAGTTGTGGCTGATATTTTAGGTTTCTCTGTAGGCCTTTCCTAGTCTTTCCCTGTACTACTCTTTTCCTCGAGGACTGGTGTGCAGTTCTAGGCACCACAGCTTAAGAAGGCTATAAAAGTATAGACAGCATCCAAAGGAGGGCAACACAGATGGCAAAGGCTCTTGAGAGGAAGCTGTAAGAGGAGGGGCTGAGGTCACTTGGTCTCAGGAGACTGAGGGGAGACCTCACTGCAGCTACAACTTCCTGTGAGGGGAAGAGGAGGGGCAGGCGATGATCTCTCTGGTGACAAGTGGTAGGATCTGAGGAAATGGCCTGAAGTTGTATCAGAGGAGGTTTAGGATGGATATTAGGAAAAGGTTCTTCACCCAGAGGGTGATTGGGCACTGGAACAGGCTCCCCAGGGAAGTGGTCATGGTACCAAGCCTGGCAGAGTTCAAAAAGCATATGGACAACATTCTTGGACACATGATGTAATTCTTGGGATTACCCTGTGCCAGGCCAGGACTAGGATGTTATGATCCTTCTGAGTCCCTTCCAGCTCAGGATATCCTATGATTCTTTCACAAATGCAGCTCAATAGAGTTAACACAGAAAAGGAAAAATATTGGTAATATTGAGGGTGATGAATATTGAATGTGATCCAGGCATTTCCCAGCCTTTTTAGGGAGTCAGTAGCTGCAGTATTTGCTTTTTAGGAACCACCACCACACAACCCACCCCTTCTTTTGTATCCTCCATCTTGGAGGAATATGGCATGGGGAGAAAGTGGGCATTAAATCCCCAGTTTTATATCTTGCACCTTGCACCTTGGGAACTTAGAGTTTTGTCCGGATTTATGCCTCTGTGTGGGTGAACTCTAAAGGGAAGGTGTGGGAGAGCAATTTTACAGGGCTGGCAAACTACTGTTCAATAGTCTTTAGTCATCTGCAAGACATTTCACCAGCTGATATACCTTATTAACAGCAAAGGCTAGGTATTTATAGAGCCACTGCATCCAGAGATTCTTTCATAGACAAGCTGTTCATACTCTGCAGGAACCACATCACTTGGCGTAGGAGGTTGAGCAATCTTTATTGAGGCAACAGTGTGACCTCATACCCCGCTGCTAACAGAGGCAGAACAGCAATGGAAGATTAATTTTCTATTTCTTTTCCCCAAGGGTGTGAAAGTGTATCTCTTTTAGGTTCAGTCTCAAATCAAAGAAGGAGGTGGAAAAGTGCAACTCTGCTTTCACTATTCCCCAATTATTAGGTAGAGAAACAATTCTATTAACTTAGATGATACACAGATGATGAATCTTACATTTTTATCAACACATTTTTAGGTCACAATGGAGGATAAAAAAAAGTGTAAATCCTAAAGAAGAAGAGAAAAATAAGTTCTAAGATTTCATTTCTTGTACATTTACACTTGATATTAGCACCTCCTGCTTAGAAAACGCTCTATATATTTTTTCATAATGCCCTTTTCCAGTCTTGGGATGGACCATTCATAAAAGCCATGAGTTCTGGACACTTCTTGCACTTAGTTTAACCTAGACTTACTTACTAGTCTGGTAGACTATTTATAGCTAATGAAAGCAGCAAGAACAGCATAGCATATCCAAATGCAGTATTTCAAAACTGCATTGGTACAAATAAGATCTAGGTTCATAATAGCAGAAGGTAGGAGCTGATATTTGAGAAATATAACAGTAACACAGACCAGTGAGCCATCTACTGTAGCACTCAAAGATCAGTCCATATGCAGTGCTGTGGAAGCTGATAGCTTAAATTTTTACTTTGAAAAACAATAATGCAGTACTACTAATTTGTCTCATTTCACTCATGTTGGTTAATGTACAATTGGTTTTGTGCTGGAAAAAGGATAGAATGAAGAGGAGAAAAACTGTGAACTTGATACTGTTCGCTTTTCATGGAGGAGATCCAGAGATTAATTGCATTGTTTGTAGACCTCTGAGGCACTGCACTCATCAGCCATGCATCACAGCCTTCAAGCCATTCAGAAAAGTTCTGACAAACACTGGGAGATACTTCCAAACCTCTTCAAGCAACTAGAAAACAAAGTGCTTAGTCAGAAAACTGATTATTTTGGACTTTTTGTCTGCTTAGCTCTTGGGACCTCTGAGGCAGAAGCTGATTCTAATTCTCTGCTACTGAAATCCCAATTCAGTATTTTTGGTGTGAAAGAAGTTACAAAAATTCAGAGACTGTTTTGCTTATTTGATTCACTTCTTGGAAAACTGGTACAGATTTGCAAAATATTTTGCAATCACAGCTATGAAGTGCGTTGTTTATATTTTTGGGGGCTCAACATAAATGGAGAGTTAGTTCTCTTGTGATGGTTCTGTGAGAAATAGGTCATCATTCAAGATGACATTCTTGAAGATTTTCATTATAAATACTTTTTGCAATCAAAGAATAATTCTCCAGTTCCTTCTCTACTTTCTCTGGTAAAATTGCAAAGCAATCTTTTTGCTGACTGCTTTTAGAAATGCAGTGATTGACGTATTGGTGGTACTTTTATTCTAATTTTTATTCTTAATATTATACAAATCCTTTAGGTACTTTTAATAAATATTTTTTAAAAGAATCTTTTTAACTTATTGTACCTAGAAGCTGAAAGTGCCAACCATCCTGGACTCCAAAATTTCTCTGTGCCTCTCACAATAAGAATTTTGTCAGGGAAAAATATTCTGCTATGAACTGGTTTGGAAGTAGCTAGTTCTATAATGAGTGGTCATTAAATGGGGCCATCTTTAACCCTTATTCCTTACATCCTCCTTATTTAATGGGAATTGCACCCCTTGATGTAATTCTGTCAGCAAAATACATGTCATTAAGGTGATGAAAGTGTTGTGATGAGGATGACAGGGTAACTTTGTTTTAGTTGGAGGGAGCGGCATATTTACGAATGGTCCTTTCCCAAGTGGAGATACTTCTCAGTGAGTAGTTGACATCAACCAATTGTGTCTGGCCTGAGGTTACATGTGATGTAATGTAATAATGATGATTCTTATTATCAGCTCCCCAGATAGCTGGTGCTAAACCTTGGCATTTTGGAACAACAGGATGTTTCAAAACAAAACCCTGAAAAACAACATATCTAGTTATGCCTTTAACATTAAATGTAATTCCAGAGCTATATATGCTATTCTTTCTCCTGTTATGCAGCATAGGGAGCACAATGCCTGCAAACAGAGCATGTGCTTCAACCTGAGAAAACATTTCAAGAAAATAAATTAAAATTCTAACCTGTCTTTTGCTTGAAGGAGCACATTTTCAGGAGGTTTTTTTCTAGTCTAAGGTTATCGGTCAGATCCCTCTTGAAACCCCGGTGACCAGTTGGAAATAAATTCCAATGCCTCAGAAATCTTCAAAAGGAGGACTTAATTTTTTGGTTTGAAGGTTTTTGCTTGATGCGTAATAATTTGTGCCAGCATTGGTCTTATGCAAAAGATATTTCTATTTCGTATGATAAAAGTAATAATGTTGTTATATCTTAATTTATTTGCCTTTTCTTGTATGGTTGTCTTAAAATGTGCTTTATTTTCTTTAGTTAGAAAAAGTTTGCTAGAAAGGATAGATTAAAACACTGTAGTTTGAGAAAGTTGCACAACTACAACAGATACTCTCTGAAATAATGGTTTAGAGTGGAACTGATAAGAGGTTGGAAAATAGGCCAGCAAACAGGATGTCTGTAGTCCATCAAGGACTAAATGAGATCTATATAAAGCAACAGTGTAATTGTAAAATCAAGACAGTTAGACTGGAAAAGATCCAAAAATAACATTTGAAGATATGTCATAAACAGACCATGTGGTTCTGATAAAAGACTAGAATGACACTGTATTTAGCACATAGGTAAAGCAGAGAAGTCAGTTCTAAAGTCTTAATAGTTGCCTGATTACATCCAGTAAAAAACCAGTCAGCATGATTCCCTGTGTTATGAAATAGAGCCATGGCTTTGATATTTTTTATTCAAGCTGCAGGAGAGGTAGTTCCATGTGGTGTTTGGACCCGGTGCATTGGGCTATTCCTATTCTTTGTCATGTTGTCTTAAGGAAGGAACCCACCAGCTAAAGGCAGAACCCTAAGGACAGCTGAACAAATATGGTCTGTGGTTGGTCCAGAAACAGTTTTTCCTCTAATTCAATCATGGTAGTGGATTGGTAGTGGTTGAATTGTTGACATATTTGCTGCAGACTTTGGAAAAAGCAGACCCAAGAGGCAAGAAGTAACCAAAATGGAGCATCCTTTCCAAGAACTGCATGTTCTAGGACAATGTGGCTTCATCACCAGCTTTGACAGAATAATTACTCCATATTTAGGTATCAAACCCTGCCTCAGGAAGCATTTGGAAGCCACCAGACAAAATTTCAGATCATCTCCATGAATTAATACCTTTTCAGGCTCTGGTGTTTCTGATCCACAGATTTATCTGTCTCACTGTGGTGAGGGGTATCTCTCCAGACACAACTGTTCCTCAACATGTAGCTGTCTTGAAATGTCTTGAATCTGTCATCTTAGACTTACAGCTACCAAAGGGCAGCCAGAAGACTGCTACATATATTAGAAATCCAGAATGTATGGGTTTAAGATAAAATCAAACCTCAAACCCTCAAAATAAAACAAAACAAAGCCAAACCAAAACATCTCATCATCTGAGCTCCTGTCTGAAGATGCAGAGAGGACTAGATTCTGTATTGTGTAAAAAGCAGATACGGACAAAAGATGATGAAATACTTTAAATCTATTTGAATATTGTTTGTTCCTCAGACTTTTGAATGAAGGAGTATGTGCTTTTAGCTAACCTTAGTAATAACTACTGTTCTGAGTGATTTGTTCTTTGATTAAAATATAATTCTGGAAAATAATGCATGAAATTTCTAATTTCAGAGATTTTTTGCAATTTTAGGGACCATATTTGATCCATTATCATTAATGATATCTCTGAAGGTAGTTCATGTCTTATGCCAAGTGTTCAGGCTGCTACCAAAGAAGCAGCAAGATATTTTGACTGATGGAATAGAGGGTTTACACAAGTCTTAACTGAAGCTTCAGTTCTGACTTAAAGCATGACAAAAGCTATATCCATTTCATTAGATACAGCAAATAATTTCAGGATTATCATTCTATCCAGCTACAAGCTTTGTTAGGGGTAGCTTCACATCACTCTGAGGAGAGGAGAGGCCTCTTGCCTGCTAACCGCCTCGAGAAGGAATGAAAAAGGGATTAAAATTCATAAGTATCCTTTGAATTACTATTTTTAGGGTGTATAATCTGTATTGTAACTTCTTTAGCAAAGAGCACTTGAGAAGGTCAAGATCTATTCAGGAAGCATCAGAGCTATAGTTCTCATGGGACAAAACACAGCAATTCTTCCAAAAATAAACCTAGTTTAAAAAAGCAAGGGTTTTTTTTTATTATTATTATTGTTTAGGACTTTTTGAGCCCATCTATTAAAATAAAATCAGGTATGTTCTCCATCTTCCAAAAGCTCAAAAAATTGTCGTGGAATGCATATTCTCTCTAAATCGTTATTTAAATTTTGTTTTGTTTTTGTTTCTGTGAAGTACAATGACTTCCCATTAACTTCAGAATGTTGATATATCGCTTAAATCAAGAGCCAAGTATTTTGTGATGCTGTCTGTCCAAATCCCAGTTGGGCACTACGAATAATTGCAAGTATGGAACATAAATACCAGGCAAATATCCAGATAGTTAATCTTTTATGTATAAAGTCATTCGGCACTATAGAGGATGCAAATTCCCCAGGTATTCAACTTCAGCTGTTGTGGGATTTTCTTTACTGTTTGCATTTTGGGGTGGGTTTTTAATACATGTTTATAGAGAGGGAGACGTGCAAGCCTGTTCTGATCCAAATTTGAACAGAAAGATATTGTTGTTACATTTAAATTTCTTAGAAAATGTCAGCATTTTCGGGCTTCAGTTGGTCATTGGAAAGAAGACAGTGATCTTCATCCTGCTAATCTAATTTCTTTTATTCTGATGGGATTGCAAAAACTAGATTAGAGGGCACTGTTGGAAACTGGAAGTACTGTTCTTTTATCTAACTAAGGTCAATGTTTGAAGCGAGCAATTCCATCTGTTCTACCCTCATCTTAGACCAACCCCGATATTGCTGCCTGTTGGAGGAGCCTGAGGGAGTAGTTATGTTACATTCAGTGAGCCACACAGACGTACCTGAGCCCCAGAGTGATTTACAACAAACTGCCTGGCAAGGTTCACTTCTGTGCCCATCAGTGGAGGATGGACACACTTAATTTACTCATACAGGACTTTGCTTCAAAGGTTTTCAATGACATTTAACTCTCAGTGACTGCATATAAAATATTGAGTGTACCAGACAGGCCGGTTATCTTGATCCTAGAAGGCACTTTTGCATTTCTCCTCCTTTGATATTCAACTTCCAGGATTTCCAGTGTTGCTGAGTACTGAGAAAGTGTAATCCATTTGCTTTTGGTAATGCAGTATATGTGGAATGTTTTTGTGCGAAATAGTTTAAAAGCCAATGGAGAACTGGTGATTTTTTTTTTTGGTGGCAAAAGTTGCTTTATAATGGAGTACTATACAATAAGAAGCTTATGTAATAGTGTCTAAAATATATAAAACTAATATTATATAACTGGAGTATAAAAAATAACCTGACAGGTCACCAGTTAAACTTTAGAATCTGTAGTGATTCTTGCTAAATTGAATGGAATTGGCCAAGAATTTGTCAAAGAATATGAAGCAAATCATTTAGTACCAATACAGAACGCAAAAATTAGTTTAATCTAGTGGGATGGAAGAAAAAATATTTCAAATAATCAGATTTAAAAATGGCAGTCACAATACTTTGATGCAAAAAGTTACTAATAGCTACACACAGAGAGCAGCTCTAAAACCCATTTTATTTATTTCTAACACCTGGCTCTCTGCAGAAAAAAAATACACTAAAATAAGTCAGAGAAATCATGGATTTTTTTCCCCTAGTAGCTCACAGATGGATACTTGATCAGCCAGTTCTCAGAATAAAGATTTTCTTACTTTTATTTATAATGTATCTCTCACAGTAGCTCCCATTTAGGACCAGCTTAAAACTTGAAAAGGTGCAAGAATAAAACTCCCTTTTCTCTGCCCTTTTCCCCATATAATGACAAAGAAAGTGTTTTCTGAAGGAGCGTCTAGAAACTCTTCCAAGAGAAACAGTTGCCAAAAGAATATTAAATGTTTGGAGGAGTTTAAAAAAGAGGAGTGTGTGAACACTAAACTTTGCATTAGGGACAAATCTGACTGTAGCAGAGGCTCTTTATGTAACTTAACAGCATGAGCTTGTCATAAAAACAGTTATTCATCAATCAAAAGAAAGGGAAAGGAAGGTAGAGACTTGTGTCTAGAAATCTGTGCTGTGTTGTCTACATTTCATCTAGTATTTTCCAGGCAAAAATTGTAGCAATGGATCACTATTCAGTGATTTAAAGCAGACACATTTCCCAATCCCAGTGGGTCATAATGTTAAAATATTAATAGGTTTTTCCTTTCTGCCTTCTCTTCTGAGTTTTTTTGGGTTGTATGATAAGTTAGACACAAAAGTTTTTCACATTTAAGAAGGCCAAAGGATCCAGTAAGGCACCTAACTAAACGCACAGACAATATGAATTTAGTTTTTGTGGTTCATTCCCACCGGTGGGAGTTAATTAATCTGTGTTTTGTCTTTGTTGGTCTGTCCCCATTTAACTCTTGACCCAGTCATGTTCCAACAACCAATTTTGTATTCAAAGACAGGCATCTGACTTCATAGCCCTACTGAAAATACAAAGGCAAACATGCCTACATCAAGAGAGACAGTGGTGGAGTCTTGTAACAACTCAAGCACAAGCCAACTACGTGAGAAGCTGTCCAATACTTTTCTGTAGATTTTAGGAGGGAGGAGGGAGGAAGGAAGGAGCAGAGCCATGTGAAACTGGTGCTGCAACCAGGGCCTGCAGCTGTGTCAACATCATGTGGTAACTACCAAGTGTCTCTGTGACTGCAGAGAGCAGCTCTTATTCCATCTGGGAATAAGGAGCTATTTTTCACAAACACTGCTGCCCTTTTAATAAATGAGATATACTAGGATCTTTTTTAATGGTCTAATGGACTTATAATTTGTCTGCAAAGAGTATTTTTGATCCAGTTTTGAAGTCCACTGGGGCCAATGCAGCCACATTGCACATGTGAGTGAAATGACACTTCAGAGCAATGAAGCATCTGGAGAAGACCCCACTGTCACTATATTTGTTTTATGCCTTCTCCACATATCTCATGGGTATCGATAGTTAACTAAAGTTAAATAACATGCAGCAAAGAAACTTCTAGCAAATTTTGTACCAGATCCCTTGCTAACACAAACATAGCATCATCAAACAGCCCAGATTGGAAGGGACCTTGAAAGATCACTTGGTCCAACCTGTCATAGGAAATAGACTCTACATGAGATATGTAGCGCCCTGTCCAATTGCACCTTGAAAACTCCCAGTGACAGGGACTCAATCACAATCCTGAGTAGCTTCTTCGAGTTATGGATTCTTCTCAGTGTAAAAAAAAATTCTTACTTATGTCAAGATGAAATATGTGGACTTCATCCAAATTCATATAGATGTTGTAACAGATCAACCAGGATGAAACTAAGCTCAATGGTCACTGCTATTCTTGAGTCAGTTGAATCAGGAATAATGTAATCATCTAGACCTCTGTCCCTGTAATGTCCACTCCCACAATGTTTAGCAATGGCTATCAGATAATTAGGGATACAAGGCACATAATTCATTCAAGTATAATTTTAGATAAGTCTTTATTGAAAACACTTTACTTTCTAAGAGCAGTAAAACACTTCCCTTAAATCATCTTTCCTAACAGGAAGAGCCCTAGTAATGTGTATTTATTTCTTGAGCTGTCAGTACAACTTTTGTTTACGAGATTCACATTCCCTGAGCGGAAGATCAACCCATTGTGATATTAAGACAATATTTAGTTAACTGTCTTTAGACAATTGCTAATAGAAAGCTTCAACCCACTTATTTTTATTAAATGCTTCATTAGAAGAACACTTGTCATTCCTAGTAGTTTATTGATTGCTAACAATCTTGAATGGTAGCAGAACGTGTGATAGGGAGTCTTGAATTTCACATTTTTTTACTATAAATATAAAATAATGTAAATGAGGCTGCTAATTATGGTTAAAGTGGTTGGAGTTTTGTATCTTAAAGTTAGGGGAGATCTGTAATGTAGTCTATGCTTCTCTCCAGTCTTCTGTGGCATTTTGTGGACACTGTGTAGCCTTAATCATTTGTCAGAATAAGCTAGCATTTATGTTTATGTGTTTCCCCCTAAAAATAAACAGACAACATTTGGAATAACTTTTGTCTTAGTAAGAACCTAGTTTTTTTGGTTTTGTTTTGTTAAGTTTTTGGTTTCTCATAGAATGTTATTTGTACAATAGTGTAAATGGATCAATACAAGAAATTTCTATCTTTTCACCTACCACATTCATGCAAGGAAGGAGGCACAATCCAGCATGATGTCCTTTTTGAGTGTCAATTCTTTGACTGCTTAACAAGCAGTCCACTCATTGTTTCCTTCCCTTTGACAAAAGATGGCAGCCCAACTAGAACCACTTTGGCATAGCTTTCATTGCACTGCTGGTGTCTGGTGTTGGAGAGCCCTCAGAGTAAAAAGGCAAGGTTTGAGCAGTGGTTTGTACTACAAAGGCAGCTCGCTTCTTATTGCTTTGGAAATCTATTAGTTCTGAGAATTCTACTTTGAGAACCATTGGTATAGTCCATGGAACTGGTTTTATATCTTTCTGTGGAACTGTTTGTATGTATTTCTGTGTAAAATCTTTTTAAAATAATCTTTTAAGAAAAAAAATTGAAGTTGGTTTTGCGTCTTTTTTCATGGGCATTTGATATCAGTTTAGAATGGATTGAGTATCTAGATATAGAGAATAGAGGTTTCTCTTTTGCTGAAGACTTGCTCTTTGAAGGGCAAAGGAAGGGTTTTGGAGGAAATGCTAAAATGGTTCCAGCCTGAAGACCACAATGGAAATATTTTTTAAAGTGATATAAATGCTTTCAAGGCTAAAAACTAGATGCATTCAATTAAAGTTCAGATTTTTCTCTTTAAAACAAAACAAACAAAAAGTCATCAAAAAGCAACCTCAGAAATCCTCAACCAACAATCTCTTTCATGAAGTTCCTACTGCTCATAAACAGATATTGATACAACTTTTTTTAAGAAGCACATACTTTAAATTTTAAAAAGCTGCTCTCTTCAATTTAGAAAGCATGCAACTATATTGACTCAGAATAGCTAATAACAACAAATCAGCTTTGCACAATAATAACTTTGAAAAACTCTCAGAATTAGTGTTCTTGATTATATCTTTCACTTGTAATATTCTGAAGTCTATTTATACATTACTGAATATTAAAACACCTAAATCAGCAAGTCAGAAATTTGGCTTTAACAATGGGCTCAATTTCCTGTGTTATATCCAGCAAAGAATTGGTAATGAAGCACAGAATGTTTCACAAATACATACATACTTCATAGGATTGTCTGTCAGTGCATGTGGAAAAGATAAAAGTATTCTGGAAGAAGTTCAAAGGAAATACTCTAGTAACTATGGAAACAAAAGCCCTTCTGCCCTATGTTGAGAAGAAAAAAAGATAAAGTTAGACTAGATGAACATCTTCTTTTTAGCGCCAGTTTGGCTGAGACAGATTTGTCCTGCAAAGTTGATGAGGCTTTGAAAGAGATAATGATGAGATATCTCCATAAAACTCCAAATGCTTTTCTTATGACCTGGGGACTGCCTTGAAACAAGCACCTTACCACATCATTCACTCACATATGATTGAAATCAAGCTCCATTTCAGAAAAGCTCTTCCTTACAGTTGGCTGGAATTCCAGATTTTGTGCCAAATATGGGAATTGGTCATTTCAGTTTTAGTATGGATCAGGCTCTGGGCTTTTTATTGACAAATAAATAAATGAATTTCATAAATTCAGTATTGCAGAAATTACAACTCTGAGTCAACAAATGAGAAACATGAGCATCTATATTCCAGTCCTTACATAAACCTTTGGATAACATTTTATTATATTAAACATTACCTAATAATAGTTACATAAAGAGGATAATATAAGATAGTCTTACAAAAGAACTGGAGTAATTTAGTGTGAGATTTATACAAGAATTCTGGTTCATCTTATGTTCTTCAACCATTTCACCACTCTGTTAGCAATGGGCAGCAAATAGTACAATATTAATAGTACAAGTTTATGTATCCCATGTTACTCGGAAACATTTTTTTTATTAGTATTTGGTAAATCCCAAATTTTAAGTTTTCCTTTTAATTTTAACTTGAATGCCTCTTCGAGGTTCATTTATTTATTTCTCTTCTATTCAAAAAAAGTGTCTGTGTGGGAAACCTTGTTCACTTTTGTTTGAGTTATGCAGTGTCAGACTTGGGCAACTGGAAAATATTGCTTATCAAAGACCTCCTGTAAAAGGTATATTTTTAAAATTTTCTTGTTATTCCCTTGAATACAGCTCTTGAAATGCAACTGTCCTTTCCTTTGGCTTATCTCATTTCCTAGAAATCTCATTTGTCCATATGTGAATTTTAATAATTTTAGCTAATCTACCTTAACTTTGTGTTTTCATTAGGTGACCAACTCAGTTTTTACGTTATGAAGTGGATTAATTGCTTTGTATCTACTAAATGTAAATAATTTGAAGTACTGAATAGGAATTTTGCTCTGCATTGGTAGTTTTATAAAAATTATACTGTACTTAAAATGAATTGCAAGATATTTCTGTAGACTCACCTATACTTCATTTTTAAACTACGCTAACTGTTTTTTAAAACTTCAAGATTCACTGCAAATTTTGAACATTTTCTTCCTGTTCTAATGAGCTAGCAAGTATTATTAAAAAGTTCTTTACAGGTAACATTTTACCTGCAAGTTTTATAGAGATTTTTCTTTTCTGCTGTCTCACGGATTCTTACAAAGCACGTAAGGTTTTAAAGCTCTATGAGGATTGAAATGACTGCAGAGCAGTGATGTTACTCATTCCAAAAACCTCATCTGAGGTACTTAGGACACACTTTTGAAGGAGATGTCTATGCAAGTCCTATTTGCATTTTTTGATTCTGCATTATGAGCTTGCAACATGCCAGCTGTAATCTCACTCATAATGAATGGGGTTTACTGAAGGAAATATGTAACAGTAGGATTTACTTAAATTTATCAGAAAGGTTTTTAAATTAGCTAGCAAAAATACCTTCCTAGGAAAGTTCCTCGAAGAACTTCTTTAAGATTTCAGTAAATATGTAATGAGGCTTGGTTGCCATCTTTTCTGTGTGTCAAGAATAGAACTTAAGCTAGTAATGATATTGTTAGACTTCTGTGTTCAAAAATACAGTCAAAGGAATTGTATTCTGTTTTATTCACGTGTACTTAATTAGAACTACATGCCCCAATTATAACCCATGCCCGCAAAAAACTAAGAAAAAAACCCTCCACAACATACCTTTCTGGTCTTATTCTCTGTCCTTTTGCTTCCCTACATAAAATAAGAATTGTTGGGATTACCAGCCTTCTGCAGAAGACTTGGCAATTCAGCAGGCATAATGAATTGCTTTTTCCAATTTGGGTCCATGGCCCTAGGCAGAGATAAAGCTCGAAGATCATCCCATTCTCCTTTTCTACTACATAATTATTTCTGCTACAGCAGCACCTTGGAGCCATAATCAAGCCTGAGATTCCTTGATGCTACAGAGCATACAATTACAGAATAAAAAGATCTCTGCCTGACTGCACTGATGCACAGAGTAGGAAAAAGAGAGACATGAGATGGGCAGAGACTGATGGAACGGAATGAAAAGAGAAGTGATGTTAGACATGACAGTCAGAGATCTCTCTGTGTACATGTTCAGGTTTTTTCACATCAGAGGTTAGGTTTTGCAGGCTGGCTTGCAGAAGAAGAGAGAAGGGACTATTCAAACCTTTGTGGGGAGTTCTTTTCCAGTGCCTGTATGTGCCAAGGCCGTGATTACACTTTTAGCTCTCCAGCAGAGAAAAGCACTTCTAGCTGTTCCAAGCCATGCTGCTTTGATGGTTGGTTTCCTGAGCAAAGGGTGCTTAAAAAGCTGAGTTGTTTGTAATGTATTTTCTGCATTGCAGGACTTGAAGAAAGAAATCTCTGAATTTACAATTTACTTTATGTTTAAAAATCTAATTTATTACAGTTTTAAACTGTCCTGAAGCATCTTAGTATCATAGCACAATCAGGGTGTGCCAGCTCTGTTACACACAAGATGGTGTCTAAAGACACAAGCAATGCATTTCAAACTCAGTCAAAACTAATTACCAATATGAAATTCTGCTTCCTTGTAAGTATGCCTCTGCATATTCTGAGATCTTGTGAATACTATTCTGTATGTAATTATTCGTCCATGCAATTTCTTAATTACAGGAGGTGAACCTCTTAAAAGATAATTAAATTTACAAATTAACAAAAGAGTCCCTCTGACCAAATTAAATTTATTTGAATATATAACAGGATCACAGTACTTCTTGTGAGGTTTTAAAGGCAAATGGACATAGGCAGATTGTTTTGATACTGCTACTGTGCTTTCAGAGAACCCACAGGGTATCCCTGTCCATACTATGTCATGAATCTTTGCTTCAGTCTGAGTAATCTCCATTATCCAATGGTGGTGCACTAAGGAAGGCAGTGAACTTGTCTTCAATATCAAAACAGACAATAAAAATAATCTGTGCTTTTTCCAGAGCTATTTCTTGACCTTTATTTCGGCTGACTGCTTCTATCTTTACTTAAAACCTTAGTGTCAGCTGTGCTATTTCTGTGTGAAGAAATAGCCATTGAAAACTAGACTTGATTTTTACACTTTTTAGAAATATATCTGATAGTCTTTACTATTTCTTTCAAGTTATATTCTAAGCCGTAGTACAGGAAAATTCTATTATACAACTTTCCTACATAGCTCTAACTTGGAATACTTTTTCTGCTCCAAGTTCTCTCACTCGTGTATTTTCTTTGTGCTATTCTGGACTCTGTTATAGTGATGATGATATCTGACTGCTAGGTAGCATAGGCTTCTATCCCTTTCAAATTAAGTATCAATTTAGGAAAAGGTTTTATGGCTTTTCAACTTATTTGCCAACTAGTCAGATGCACTACGCTGTTTCAAATTAAACTTAATTTTATCTTCCAGTGAGGGAGTTAGCACTTAGAGTGAATTTAAACAAGATGACGTCAATGAATACATTATTTCAGACAGTCTCTTCCTTTATACCTCTTTTTGTTTAAGGAGCTTCCAAGTAAGTTAGGTAAACATGCCTTAAGGTGGGTGCAAAGCTGATGGGGTAGCTGTATCGAGAGTAGGGATCAATTGCTATCTGTCCCACTAAAGGGATGTGTTCATTGGAGGATTTCATTGATCTTTGATTCTGCTACTGTTCTGTATTTCAACAAGGACTACTGGAATAAATTATATGTTCACTGAACTGTTCAGCAGTTACAAGTGAAGTGTAGCTACAACTTTTTCAGAGGAGAGATTTGTAAATTCTAAAAGTATCTTAGTAAATTGGAGAAATAGTAATAGTTGATATATTATTCATAGTAGTCCAAGTATTATGATCACTATTTTTTCTGGGGGTTTTTGTCTTTTAAAATATTCTGCAAAGTTCTGTCTTTGGCAGAAATTATCAAATGTGAAGACACAGGTTGGGGAATTACTCCTAAATACTACTAGTTTCTGAGAAGAAAATCCTGCTTACTGTGAATTCTAATTGAATGTGAACCAAATTTGAGATGGCTGATGAACCAAGCATTTTAGGAACTGGATAAAGTAGCACATTCAGTGTTACATATCTATTTTACCTAGTACTGCAGCATTAGTAGCACCTGGAGTATTTTATTCCCTTTTGGGTATCACATTGCAGAAATGCCATTGGAAATTTTATGGATGAGAGCAGCAAAAAGTGTTGGAAACTTTGAAAACGTGACCTTAGATGAAAAGCTGAAAGAAATATTTAATCAGTTTGGAGATGAAAAAACTGTGGAGTAATAGAAGTCTTCCAACATCATAGTGTTACCTACAAATAGGAACGGACCACAACATTTTCTCTCAATTCTAATTCTGAGGAGGAATGAACAATAGGCAGCACCAATGCTAAATTAAAGCAGATTCAAGCAGTTTAGATAAGCATCAAATATAACTTGACAGTGGAGGACAGTGAAGAATGGGAAGAACCCAAAAGTTTAACTGCTAGTTTAAGCCAATGGGTCAAATGTACTATGAAGGATTTACACATAATTAATTCTGTCATGGAACAGGAGGTTGGACTGGCTAGACTTCTAGGATGCTTTTCATTGGGTTGTTTTTTTTGTTGTTGTTGTTTCTTTCCCATTTTTTTTCAAACATTAAGGTGACCCTTTAGCATAAGAAGAGAGAATAAGGTAAACTTAAGAGAAGATGACTTTTTTTTCCTTTTAAGCAACAAGTATAATTTGAGGAAAATCTTCTTAATCAGAAGTTACTTATGAAATGTGATATAATTGAGAATTTTCAGTGTCATGGAAGAAAAAATATATATACACAACTGTTATAGTGCAGATAACATTTGTTTGCTTGGTGTTTAAAGGCAAATTCTTATTTTTTGCCTTTGACAAAGGCACAAAGTAATTTTTTTTGCAGTTTGATATTTCCAAGTACGTTATAATTGCAACTAAATCCAACATATAACACCACGTGCCAAAGTCTAAGAGATTTTAACAGTTTGGTTCCAGTCTTTTTCAGCTCGAACATGTAGCCCCTACAGTAACATGAATATATAGTACATATACAGCTTCATTTTTTAGGAAATAGAGTAAGATGACATGGTTTCCCTACCAAAAAATTGAAGGATGGAGAATTTACAGCAGCAATAGTACAGAATAGCTGTTGCATGCCAAAAGTAGGTTAGCTAGCTTTCTCCACTTGCGAAATGCTTTCAGAGTATCATTGTACTATATAGGTGTAATGTAAGGCTTGGTCAACATTGCTGCACAATTCTTTCAGTTTGAAGTTAAGAAAAAAGTGCTTAAAATTGGAAATTACCTGGCAGAAGAGAAAAAAAATCCATAGAATTAAGTCAAATATGTCAGTGAAAAATCACAGAAAATTCAGTGAAAAAAATTATATTGCAATGTCTTTGTCCTAAAAACATATGATACTAAGGCACTGAAAAAATAGCCTGTACATGATTACCAACCAGAAGCAAAATCTGTTTTCTAACCCATGGCTTGCTCATGCAATGCCATATTTTATCCTTTCTTCCCTAGCTGGTGATATATGGGTGTGTCAGTGAGCTAATGATGTTTTCTTAGAAGAGGCAGAAGGTTTTTTCTTTTAATGGAACATATAAATAAAATAAATTCAGCTGCAAAAACAGCACTAACCTTAAAGTTATTACAGAATCAAAAATTATTTTCCGTTATTATTTTGACTGGACTTTAAAACATTTGTAAAAATGAGCAATTGTCCTCTGAAGCCCAAATGGACATAGTCAAGCCTGCACACACATGGGCAGAATCCATCCTTGTAAATCCCCAGCTGAGGTTTGAGAATGTTCAGGAGGAAACCATACATCACTTCAGCAATACTCAGTGAGGAAAAAGGGGAAAACATACCAGCTTTAAACCAATTTGTACAAGTGATCCTTTGGTTTCTCTGGAGGGCAAAGAAAGAAAGGGCCTTTTCCAGTTTGTTTATTGGCAGTAAAACTCCCCAGTGGCTTTCCATCAACACATTCCTAGTTTGCATCCTCTACAGAAGTTGCACACAAGTGTCTACCTCAGATGGTGCCTTTAAAAACTGGGCGATAAGAAGGGGGAAAAAAAATAAACTCTTGAGGAATAGTGGATTGCTGTCCAATTTTGTTTCTATGTAGGGTCTTACTGAGGTCTTTTATGCTCTTTCAGTTCCTTTGCTGCAGGAGTAGATAAAATAACTTGACACTGATTTACTGATGCTTGAATCTATCAAATTAGAAATCTTAGAGGTTTGGTATTTTTTTATACTGGGGGTTTTATTATCATTTAATTCATGCTACTTTTCATTTCCTAGGGAGTTGCAGATAGAAGCTTGCAGTTCCAGTGGTTACCCTGAAGGGGGAAAACTTCTGTGGTAAGATCGGGGAGTCCGAAAATTTTACTCAAACAGAAATAACTGCATTCAAAGAAGACGTACCTGTGCTCTTAGAGAACAGGATGTGTTTTCAGTATTGAAGCATCAAGTAGAATTTATGAAGGCAATACAGAAAGGAGGGAAAATGTTAAAATGGAAAGAGATATTTACTTTTATTTCCTTTAGCGCCTGCCTAGCTTCAGATTCCCTTGGATAGTTGATTTGCTCTCAGGACAACATAGACAATACTAGAAGATGAAAGATTCCTCTCAAGTATTTCTTCTCCATAAAGTGACCTGATACCAACCCTATCTCTTTTTAAGGAAATCAGGTCCATGTGGCTTTAGCTGAATCCGTTCCCTTTCAGCAGTAAGTTCACCAAAGCATCATCTGTCCTGAACCTTACATTTTCACATTCATCACCAAAGCAATTGCGAGAGATAATTTGCTATGGTAATGCTACAGGAAAGGCAACAGTGCTTTATTAGAGACACCAGAATAGAAGGAAACAACAAGGGGATTCTAGTATGCTAGATAGGAATTTCTGTTTTGTTCTTGTTGTTAATACAAAAGAGGAAACTGCATATCTTGTGGTTTAAACTGTAACATTTGGTTGTGATTAGAAATGCATTTGTTACAATTATTGTTAAAAGCTGGTAAAAAATCAAATGAAAGAAAATACAGAAATAATTTAAAGAGTCTGTTATTCTCACCTGATCCATAAGTGGTAAGGTAATGTTTCAAAAGCTCAATCTGTAAAAAAATTTTAATTATCCTCTTGGTTAAACTGTTGAAAAGTCCAAGTTTCAGCCTTTGGGTTTTGTAAATTTGTCTAGTCTTTGAAGCCCCTGTTGCTGTCAATAATTCAGTTCCTTTCTCAATCCAGGGGAAACTGAGCATTTCTCTTGAACCATTTTTATGTACTTAATTTCAATGTATTGTCAATATAATAGCAATAGATAGACTGAAGTTTTCCCTTGCATGTTCTTGAGAACATATTTACATGACTGTTCTCAGGCTTCTGGAATATTATTCAAATATGTAAAGGTAATGCAAGTGACTTTTTGATAGCTGGACTCTGTGGAATGTGAGGATTTTCAGAGATCATGTTGGTGGAATTTGTATAATTAGGCACAAAGGATCTGACTGACACACACTTATTTGACTGTAAAAATTAAAAATTATGCTGTGAAGTAATATTTTCAGATATAGGATGGCTAAATGCTATCTAAAAATTTATAAAGAAAATATTTCTAATTTATTTTTTTTCTCTGCTCATTCCTGCTTCAATTTTCAATCAATTACAACATGGCCAGTTTTTATAAAACACTATGGCAACAAGGCACTAAGAAAATTACTCAAAAAATTAAGAGACATGAAACAATGAAAACCACTATGATAATTTTCTGGTATTCTGCTGAGAGAGGAAGTGTCAGAATATGTAAAATAAGTATATAAGAAGCAATGTCATTAAGGTAGTAATGTATGCGTTATAAGTCTCTTATTTCCTAGAAGAAAGGGACCCTTTCTTGTCTCCTGTGCAGGCATTTATACTTATATCGAGCCAGAATGGTGGCACAAAAGTAGAGACAGAAATTCCAGAGCAGTCCAAAATGGAGCCAGGAAGTGCAATACCAAAGTTATCAGTGCTGTTGTTTTTGTTGTTATGGATGACTGTGCTGTCTGTGTCTGGACTGTGCACCAAGGAGCTGGGAGGGAACCCTGCTAAGGGCAGCAGGACAGGATGGAGTTGGTGACATGGTGTGGCACTTCCACCCTCTGTAATTGCGTACTTTACAGTGGGAACCCATCTGGACTTCTTGAGGAGAAGGGATGGAGGGAGGGACCTATTGCTTCCCACTGCCTTGGGAACCGTGTCTTGCCCAGCTCTCTGGACCACAGGCAATATTACCAGTGTACACATCTTCCTAATTATCGTCCTAATCCAGAAATCGACCAAATTACTCCCTTACTGCAAATTATATCCTTACTGTGATACAATGTATAAAAACATTAAGATGTAGTTCAAATGTAATTAGATGTTAAACAAAATTACTTTAGAGACAAATAAAAAAATCTTGATAATAAACTGGTCTCACTAAGTGTTGTTTGCTAATACATAGATGGGCAAAGAGAAAAACTGTGCAGAGAAAGCATGCATTAAATGGTGGCATTGGCATACTTGGTAGTAGAATTTCTTCTTTCCTGTTTAATAAACATGTCCTGTAGGATCAAAAAAGCTACTGGTTTTTCTGAGAAATACAGGGCTATGTTATAAATGACTAGGAGAGATAGATAAAATTATTTATTCAAGAAATGTCTTAAGAAATTTAGATGTAGCCAGAGATACATCTGGGAAGGAGAATTAAGAAGTGAATATAATGCTGTACAGGAATTAAAGTCTCTTTTTATCTTTTTTTTTCTGAGTTTCTTGTTTTAAAATATGTAATTGATAAATCATTATTGGGAGTAGTAAATTTTAGAAAAATTAATTACTTGGACCCAGTATTTGTTGTAATAGAGATCTGTATCTGTCTTTGTAGAACAAATAGTCAGTTTGACTAGCTGGGTAAGCAATTTAACTGTTTCAAGCCCTGCATACTCTAGAAATAGAAATCAGTGATGGAGAACATGGTTATTCAGTGTCCTATTCCATTTACAGGTATGCAAGTCCTAAAGTACTAAGCGATATTTTCTATTTGAGAAGCAATTCAAAGACAGACAGTATCTATGATTGTCAAATGAAATATACCAAATTTAATGGGACTTTTGTAAATAAATGACTGAATGCCTAAGGGTGCCCTGTGTTTGCTTTCTTAAACAGCAGAAAACATCTGGACTTTACTTGTCTGGAATATTAAAAGAAAAATACTGCATGAAAGACAAAACTTCAGAGACCAGAAGTTCCAGGCATGTAGCCAATTTTATATTACAAAGATTGTGTAGCTGATTCAAGGATTAGTGTGCCTCCAGGATATTTTTCCAAACAGAGACACAGGGGAAATTAGGAAGAATTAGCCAAAGGTGTGAAGTTAGACTGCAGTCTATTACATCTGAATGGACATTTCTTGTCAGAAGCATGGTCTTGAGTTATTTTAGTCAAGTAAACCTTTGTGTGAAATAAACAGCAGTGTAAGAATTGGATAATGCAGCTCAGTTCACACCTTCAATTAGTTCATTTTAATTTTATTAAATGTCCTTTTGCAGATGGGTCCGAATTTTTGGTCAGTGATGTCATAATGTCACGCGGGAGAGCAAAGGAGAAAAGGCAACAAACCCAGTTCAAGCATTTAAGGCTTAGTAGGGAGCCAAGTGAAGTCTCTAAAGGTGTTGAAGGTTTGACAATATAAGTGGGTTTCCCCACTTTATACATGAAAAATAATAATAATAAAAATCTGTAAAATCCCACATAATTACTAAGTGTATAAGAATTTATTGTCTCTCAGGGCTTTAGTGCTTTTGCTAAAGAAACTAAAGCACAATATCACAAAACAGGTTCTAAGTCATTGACTGAGGTGTGATGCACTCCTATTGTTTCTTCTCCTGGAGTGCTGGACTCACATCTTTATGCTCTTAATGACTACTCCCATTTCATAGATTTGTAAATGTCAGATTCTCTCATCTGTAGCAGTCAGTTCACAGAGCTCAGTTTATTTAACTCTGAAGTGACTGCAATCACTCTTTCACTGAGAATGAAAATATCAAGTACAATATAGTAACTTCTTTTTCAAGAAAATGTATATACGTTTTCTGTTGCCTAATCTCCTTAAGATCTATCTTGGTTTTTTTACAGTTACTATGGAGTCAGTTATTCCAAAGTATAATTTATTTTTTTTACACCAGGAAGAAAAAAATCATTTGCAAGAGTAGACTTATAACACTGTTTGAGTTTTGCATTTCCAAGAACATACTATCACATACTGTGGAAACATGAGCCAATTAGATAAAATCCATGTCTTAATTTGTTTTTTATTGATTTCCTCTGTTGTGAGCTGACCTTAACAACAGGGTTCAGATCAGTTTAAACATCCAGGATTTATGATGCTTTCACCTGTTAAGAATGGTAACAGAATGCAAGGACACTGTCAAATAGATGGACAGGAAATGTCTAGAAATGAGAGTGAATGGAATTAAAGTACCTTTATGGAAATTTTTTCTGCATCTCTTTTCTAAAGGAATTTAGAGCTGCTAAACAGCAGTTTCACTCTGAAAACCAGTGCAATAAGACAATAAATGCTGAAGTCAGTCATGTCTGCAGCAAAAAGTATACTCAAGGCATCTAAAAGTAATCAGCAAAAGGCCTATTCTATATGTTAGAAATACCTATAAATAACCTGGTATATTGGTTTTGAGAAGTTTAGGAGGACCTATTTTCTTTTCTTGTTTTTAATGGTGGAAGTTAAAATTCTATTTGAAAAAAAGTAACAAAAGACAAAGATTCTAAAGAAATTGACATGACCCATGTTTGTAAAAGCTTGTTAATTATTCTTCTTTTACTGAATTTGCACTCTGGCTATGGAACACAAAATATTCCTGAGATATCTTACTACTGCATTCATATGAACAGAGGCTGATTCAATGGGTAGCAGCCCAAAAAAGACATTTGATTGAACATGTTTCTCTTCACCAAATTCATTGTTCAGGTGGAAACAGGACCTTTACATATCCTGTCCCAGATTACTGAATACATAATATTGCTGAGAAATACTGTATTTCAGTGTCTGCTTGGGGACATGTTTTTCAGGTTTCCTAATTCTCATATGTGAGAGGAGATCCCTTATCTTTCCTGGCTGATTCAGTAATATTTGTTGGAAGAGAGCTGTTGGCATTCCCATTTTTCAGCTGCAGTTTCTCTCTCTTTTTCCCTTTTTTTTAAGGAGCTTAAAATCTCATTGTTTATGTATTTAATGCATTTTCTTCAACACAATCTTTATTGTATTTCCCCCTGGAAGTGGTGAACCACTCATTTTCTTTTGTGAGTCATTTAGTCATTTGTTATGTACATAAATAATATTTCATAGGATAAATTCAACATAACAAAAATTTTTTAAAAGTTCCTTCAATATAATTAAATAGGCAGTAATTTTCTAAATTGCTCTAAGGTGTCAGTGCAGTCATCATCATGGAAAATTTATTGTTTGTGTCGCTTAGAAATTGAAAACTGCTTTGCTCTTTTCTGCATGGATTCCAGCTTTTCTAAAATCTTCCAGCTTTTAGACTAAATGTGTCCCTATATTCAGGCTTTTATAAACTCACATATATTTTTCAGCAGCTTTTGGTTTTTCAGCCGGATATATAGAGCACACTTGGTTCTTGATAACCATACTTCTAGAAATTCGATGGGTTTGGGGGATTTTTTTGGTTGTTTTGGTGGGGTTTTTTTAATTTTTCCATCATATTTGAAAGGTATTATGCCTTTCACATTGCAAAATCAGATTCCAGCTCTGTAGGGAGACAAAATTGAGAGACAATGAGAAGGATGAACACAACAAACACAAGGATGAATACACTCTCTACCTTCACTTGTGCTATTATAAACCCTTCAGAGAAGCATCCAGATATTTTCCTTACCAGATAGACAATTCCTTGGTTTATATGTGGCTGTATCCCACCAGTGCCTACCTTGGTATTTCAGGCTAGTTCAGACTGGGGGGACATGATCATACCACTGCCAGCTAATAGTCCCTAGAGGAACTGAAGGGAAGATCTTTTCAAATAGTGGCTGTTTTGGTTCAGTGGCTGGTGAGAAATGTTGCATGGTGAAGAAAGAAAATATTACAGTTGTAGCTGGGCATCTTTTTCAGATAGAGGGGAAATATTTGCATTTATTTGGATAATTTCTAATATACTTCAGAAGTTTAAAAATTTTAGAAATAAAAAAGTATCAAAGTTGAAATATTTTCTTTCAAAAATGTCAAATGAAAAAAAATACTATTTTAAACTCACCTACCTACTTGGCTCATTTTTTTTCCTTTCCCTCTGTCTTTCTTTTCTTAACTTTGAATTTGCTGAAGCTATACCCAAATTCAGGAAATTACTTTTCTTAGAAAAGTTATTAATTCCAACTGGTTTTGCTTGTGATGTTGGAAACTAGTTGGCTGATTCATCCACCGACGAAATGATGAAAGTGACTCTATTTCCTTCATTACGTTGTCAAAGACATTGTGGATTAATTTAGTGACATACATAATATCCTGTACTACTGAAATGGGTATTCAGTGATGTACTCCTAAATACCCTAATTCTAACATTATCCCATTTTGAAACATGCACTTTCCCCCCTACATTGGCACTGTAATTTTCTGTAGTCAAGAACAAGAAGTCAAACTATTTTTCCCAAGTTCCGACTGATTTTTATCATCCCCTCTCTCTTACAGCTATGAAATGCCTATAAGTAAGTGCTAAATGTTCAGCATTTCAGAAGGAAAATATTTTCATTGAAGCAGATGTTTCTCAGATTCTTCAGGAGCCTAAAGCATTTCCTGAAAGTGTTGCTACTCTCCACAGGGTAAGTAAAAACTTTATAAAAACAACTATTTCTTTTAAATGGGTACTACTACCAGTATGATTTTCTGGACAACACAGTAAAATAAAACTACCTTTTATATGCAAATGAGTAATTAATGTACAGAAGACATTTATTTCTTCAAACTGAATGTTCTGTTACAATCATAAAAATGGCTCAGATGTTCATTAGCTTGTTTGTGTGAACATCTGATTAAATGCTTTCATCACATCAACCTTCCTACTATGGCTTTGATATTTACTAATGAGTTGGGGTTTTTAAATTTCGTAAGTCTCTGAGGAAGTACTAGAATATGAGACCCTATCATTAATATTTGGAAAATTTCACTGAAATGAACCTATGAACTAATAATTCAGCATTAATCATCCATAACATTATAGTGACATGTAATAGATCTCAGTATGAGTACTAGGTACTTACGAGTTGCAACCCATTGAAACAATGTGTCTTTCCCACAAAGATATAATATCTAATTAACTAAAAAATAAGTGCATTTTTTTACAGAATTAAACATAAGTGACATGAAACATTACAAAAAGAAATAAGTGGAAGGTCAAATTATGAAGTAGAGAGCCCAAACGTTATTATGTGAAAAGAAAAAGGCTTAGAATATAAAAGCAATAAGGAAATAGTATAAGTTTTGTCTGTTCACTTTGTTAGTTTTACTGAAGCTGTTGCTTGCAATATTAGCTAGTGATCCTCTACAAGACACACTGCATTAGTTACCTTTATCAACCCCTCAAAAATACTTGTAGGAAGCACATTAAGACATCAGAAACAGCTCTCTTACAAACTGAAATGTTTATTTTACTGTTATCACTGTAACTCAGTTTCTAGATTCAGACTCCTCCTTTCTTTTTAGACACCTTAGTTTAATTGAGAAAGATTTCAGACCCATAAAGGCAATAGCTTTGAACTGTGAATGGAAACTACCTTTGTATCTACTGGCATTGCATTGCTGAATGTTATTATTCTGTTATATTAGAGATCGACAATTAACAGGTTATACAGAGGCTTGACTATAAACTTCTGGTTTATCCTCAAAAAGCTGTAGATGTTTTCCTCCTTTGTCTTCTGCCCCCCTTTTTTTCTTCCTATTTTAATTTGTGTTTTCTCAAAGTTCCTAGTAAAAGATGCTAAATTCTAAGAGCAAAAGAGGAATTTTATGCCTGGACTGCTCTAGGGCCAGTGTAGATGCATTAATTACATTAATTGTAAGTTGACAATCCTAGTCCTTAGCCGTCTGGGGCCTTATCCAAGGCTCGCTGACGTCAATGGGAACGTTTCCACTGCCTCCATTTTGGCTCAGGTCCTAAATTTCTGTGGCAAAATATAATGCTGTGAGCTAAGCTGTCACAAAAAAAATATGTACTGCAACTCTTCGAATCTCAAAATAGCAGAGTGTATACAGAATTCACAGTCAGAATTGTGTTGCTGTTCTGAGATGCTTAAGCAGAGAGAATACTGCTGTTTTTACTTCCAAATTACTGGCTTTCTTTTACAAAATAAAATAAAGTACCTCAGTCACATATGTTCTGTATAGGGAGAACAAATTCACTTTAAAACTGTTCCATGATGCAGCTTCTTAGGCAATTCTAATGAGAGTAAGAACATTGAAAGGATGATGAAATAACTCTTGTGCTTCTCAATAGTAAATTCAGTAGAAGAATTAACACAAATGCTTCTCTGCTCAGTTGCCATAGAGCCATTTCACAAAAGTGAAGTGCAATTTTTCCCTCGCTGTTTCTGAGTAAAATGATTCATGCAGTCAGAGAATTTAAGGATAACATGGATTATTAGTAGTGTAGCTTCCTGAGTACTATACCATTCTATACCAAAATTCCTCCTTACTGCCTTTTTATTCATTAGAACTTTTTAATGACTCATCTGAATCTGTGCTTAAAGTAACAAGGCTCCTGCATTGATACTTGCAATCTAACATGGCTCGTCTGTTTCATCAGCAACCACTAATTAACAGTAATTGTTCTGTATTAAAAAATATAACAGGAATACACTGAAAAGGTCATAAAAGATAATTATACCTCAGATAATATATATAATGATAGCTTGTTAATGTTTTAACATGAAGCTTACAAAAATGTAACCTGTTCAGCTCACTCTATGACTAAACTTGTATATTGTACAATTTCTGGCTTTCAGGAAAGACAGAACAGATCTTCATTTGGAAATGAAGCATCTCATGATGAAAAAAATTTAGGTGAGGCATTTATGTCTGACATTATGGTAGCTTTGAAAGACATGTACTAAAATTGGATCTGCCAATAAGTATGGGGTTTGTCACATTTCTTTCCACTTTAGAATTGCAGCTTTTTGGAGTCAGTGAGTAAAACATGATACTTACCATAGGTAAGAAACTTACTATCCTCTGGGCTGGAAAAGGGTGATTTAAAGAACTTCCAGTGTTCTTGTAACCACAGGAATGTTATTTAACATAATTTAGCAAACTGGGGAGGATAGCACCAAAAATGGGCAATGGTGCACAATGGATTTGGGGGAAAGAAACAAGGTTGGGCTCTCAAATTCCTGCATGACTTGGGAATCTGGCATAAAACTCATTTTTTTAACAAATTGGAGACAAATGGAGTTCAAGAGCTAAACACTGCACATGATGACTTGGCATGGTATTACGCACAAGCTGTGACTCATGAGGTACTATATGAACCATTTTTAATTAGTTAATTATTTTCCACTCACAGTATATGAAACTTTACAGTTTCAGAGCATGATTCACTCACTTTCTCAATTACAGTAAACCAAAAATGCAAGGTTTCATAAAAAGATCAATAATAGCAAATAAGGAGCCACAGTTCCCCTAAGAAAAGATAAAAGAAATCCTCAGATATTTTCTGTGAACATTTTTTTTTTTTTCCATTTTAAGGAGTGGGTTTTTTGCAAGTGTTCATTCACAGGCTGTGCAAGCTATTTATAGCGATTTTACTGCTGTGGTAACACCTCAGCAAACACTTTTTTCTTTGAACATTTCTTTCCTAAGCCTGTCTGGCCTATTTTAGACCACAAATAACTTTGCTGCAGCTGTGACCAGTTTGTCTCCCACGCACTCTAGTCTCAAAAGTGCAAACTATTCTTTTTCTGCAGAATTTTCCTGAGAAAAAGTTACCAGTACATGTGAAATAGGGATGCAGTATCCCAGAGAGGGATGCCATGGATAAAGCAGAAAAGAGTTATGGATATGAACCTTTGTTTCCATGAAATACCTCAAAATAGTATTTCATGTATCAAGTTGCTCATGGGAACAATGTAAGTGGAGGTTTAAGGCTTTCAGACATGGTCCAGGAACACTTAAGCATCTGTGGATTTAGAGTAGATCCTCAGAAGTCTGTTTTCAGAAATAATATGTGTGTGTGTTTTCATTCTGTGAGTAGGAATTTGTAAGGGTCCAATCTGGTGCAATAAAGAAAGCAAAAAACCAGATCTGATACAGAAGTGGTTTTTTACATAAGGATGTTGGTCCTTTTGTCAAACAAACAAATGCTTCTCAGAAAACAACTTAAAACAAGAATGATAGTTTACAGGGCAGGAATTTGCTTGGGTCAATTAAATCAGAAACCTATCAGATTATCTGTTTTGGCTGGGTTTTCTCCCACTTGTTCTCCATCTATGTTACAAAATTAAGCTCTAAACCTAAGCTTTAAAAATAAGTCTTTTCAAATTGAAATGGAAAAGTGTTTTTTAAATGATGGCTTAATGTTACTGAAAACTCATAGGCATTAAGGATGCCCTTTTTCCCTGGGAGAAGATAAATTCATGCTGAATTCACTCTGTTTCTAACCAGCAAAAGTGCATTGGCTTCTGTTTTTTCAATCCTGATTTAGGTGGTTATATCCAAGATTATGGTCATATACTTAACAAATAGAACTGTAGGTAAATCTAAAGCTTAATTTTTGACAAGTAAACACTAAAAATTCAAAGCACAGATATAACAATTATAAATTCTGTGGAGTAATGGTCTACAAATCTATAGACAATCAAATATGACAAGCATCAAATTTTAGAGTAAAATATGCAGCATTGAAGTTACACTATATTGATTTGCATTCCCAGGCTGTGTAAGTCAAACTGCAGGGAAATCACTGATGATTGTTTAAAGGCTTTTTGTTTTCAAGCTAGCTGCAAGCATACAAAATCAACTCTTGATTGCTCCTCTTGATACTCCACTTGTACTTAATCTTTCAATGAACAGCAGTATACAGGCAAAGTAATGTGGGGAAAGCACTTTAGTGACTTATCCTGTATTCTAAAATGTGAGACTGAAAAAGAGTTACAGAAAACATTTGACCATTTTGTGGGATGACACAGTGATTTTAAATTCACAAGTCTTTTGGAGAACATAGCAATATTGTATATGTCAGTGCTGCTTTTATTCCCAAAGAGCTAAATATAAGAATATTATTTTCACTGTAATGAGTTTTTGTCTTTATATTAACTCAGTTTATAAACAGTAATATAAGTCTTTGCTGAAAATTCTCCAAGGGTAAGATAGAAGAACCTTGAACATTTTTGTAATGGGGTAGGTTGAACTGATGGAATGAAACTCAGGTGGCTTCACTTTATAATGTGGGATCCTGAACTGGCAGCTTTAGAACTGTCTAATAGTCTGAGTGTCAGAGTCGTACCTTGGAGAGGATCTTTTGCAATTGCCTCCAAAAACAATAACACAGATAGAATGGCAGTTTGGATATGTGACTGGAATGTCATTTCAATGTCATTTTGAGCATTCCATACAAGATCCCTCTGTGGTTTTTAAAGAAATTTAATTTTAAACAAATTTCTTCCATCTCATAAGATTTCTTTTAAAATACATTCTGAAGTCTTATTTCACAATTGACTGAACTGGTCAAGGTCTGAAAGAATGATGTTTTAAGAAACCTCTTTTACATGATTGAAAACTGTTAGGAAAGCTCAGGTTTCTGTAAAGTAATTCTTATTGAGCAACATTTTCCTAGAGAAATCTGAGGTTCACGAGGGGATAGGATATTAATGTTATCTGAAGATAACTAGACAGATTTAAGAGAGGACTTCAAGAGTAAGTGTGAGAAGGCAGAAAAATACTGCATTTTTCCAAGCAGAAGGTAAACCTGATCCAAGAATAAATTTAAAATACTCTTCTGGCACAAATCAAAAGTTTCATATATTAAATACTTGAGGATAGACCATGACAGAAGTGAAAGGCTCAGAATGTCTTGAGTCATCGAGCCTCCTCTCAAGAGCTTGAAGTGATGAACTGTGGCCACAGCTGAACTTTGGCGCAGGAGCTTGTTTGTCACTGTCCATGGTGCTGTTGGACAGCGTCTGAACACGTCGTTAACCAGGAGGATGGGAATCATCACTGTTAAGAGCAGTCATTCTTATTTTCATTAATATATTATGACTACAATCTTCAAATAAATAATATATTCCCATCACAATATGTCATTCGCTTCCTTTTAATTTTTTTTTTTTGTGTCAAACATACTGCTAGACACTGCTTTGATTTCTCTATATTCAAAACATTGATTCTTTATAAAAGTGTCTAAGTTTTCAACTCAAAGGCTTTTAAGGATTACTATTAAACACAAATCTATGAATCTAATTAAATGTCTTTATTGACATCAAATGTCTGTAATTTACTTTAGAAAACATATTTTATCTCCTCTGAACAAGGAGAAGGCAAGAAGAGGTGGAACCATGGGTGTTTGGAAGGGTATTAAGTAAATGGAGACTGAAAAGAGGGAGATACACACAGGAGAAAGCATAAAGATGAGTGGAAAAGGAGACAGAAGCTAAAATAAAGAGATGGCACAAGAGTAATGAAATTCTAGGAAAATAAAGAAAACAAGAATAGTGCACTCCTCTGCCTAAGTACCAGGTTCTTCTAGTTCTATTTTTTTCTATTTTATTTTTTCAGTTGCACCAATCTCAATATCTCTTCACTCCTATCACCTGTCAGCACTACCTCTCTGTGGCATCCTTGATCCTTCTGTCCTCTTAAATTTTCTTCCTAGTCCTTTCTACCATCTATTTCCCTAAGACAGGTTAACTCTTCATCAGGACTTCTTGGTTTGTGGCAAAGGTGGAGACATAAGCAAACACTGGACTTTCACTGGGTTTGGGTGTGTTGGATACACCAGTCACCATGCTCATTGATGAAACAGATGGGAGATCATGTTCAGAAAACACAGAGTGAAATGGATATGTTGTCCAAAGAACCTGGTATAGAGTGCTCTTGGGAATGATTTCTTGCTGCCCATTTGTTTTGTTTCCACATGGCAATTACAGTAATTTTCTTCTGAATTCCTTCTAACACTCTGAGAAAGAGACCAAGCCTTTTAGCTCAAGGACTTTCCCAAATTCAATCTGATAATGGGACTTCAGTACAAGCTTGTGCTGGTTTTTCCAGCCTACAGACAAGTTCAGTTCATGAATGTTGGAGATTACTCATGTGTTCATTTTTCTTTCTAAAATTTGTCATTATTTCACTTTGAATTCTTGAAATATATCTTACTGATTTGATGGCTGAAAGCCAGTTTTATACCCTTTGTCATCCTCACTGTCTTATATCAATGAGAACTATCAACAACAGCTTACTTCTTTTTCCCACTAGCCTAGTTTTATGGTTTATGTCTTTTAGATGCAAATCTTGATGGCATTATGTTCTCTTTTAGGTTTTTAGAAGCAAACAATTCAGAATGTGAAACATTTAGAGGCTTAAGGTTAGGTACATGACACGTTTGTAAGATCTACTTTTCCTTTGAAACAGCTCAATTTTTATTAAGCGCTTGAAGCCATTTGAGCCCTACATAACACAGCAGGATAGTACCTATAAAATCAGATGATAAATGGAGCTGGTTCCAAATATTTCAAAATACATTCTGATGTAAAATTGATCTCTTTAAAATCAAATTATTAAAATCTTGTGACCTTTCAAATATCTACAAGGACATGTAGCATGTTTGAAAACCATGAATTATTAAAAAGTATATTTCCACCATTCCTTACTGGAAACCAGAGTTAAAATGATCCCTGAAATCACAACAGTAATAAATTTAGGATTCTTTTTGAATGTATCTGTATATTACCGATTTAAATACTTGTAAAATGCAAGGAAATGTATAGTTTGTATTTTGTGAGAGCAGAATATTTCAGAATTTGTGGACACTTTGCGCTCCATTGGACTGTATTGCATTGTACACTGTTTAATTGGGACATGAATCAAGCCATGAAGTGTGGCAGTAATAAAATTTGTTACTGTATTGTCCATTTTGTTTTGCAGTGTTCAGTCTCAGAGGTTCTCATTATAGAAACAAAAGCTCTGTTTTGCTTGCCATTTAGCCTTCCAAAACTCTTAATTAAAACAAAAAAAGCTGCCAAACACAGGTTGTTTTGAGGTTAGGTAGCCCAGATGGTAACCAGTTCTGAGTTATGGCCATTTTCCTAAGTATCAAAGTCAAGGCTTGAAGCACAAAATGAAAGCTGTGTGTTAAGCATTTTACAGTCTTGTGAGACATTCAAAAGACAGACACACTTAACACATTAGACAGCACCAGGGGAAGTAGAAAATGTCATGACAAAAATGTGTCTGAGAAAGCAGAGACATTGTGGAGTTTACCTCCATTCTTCACAAGAAAATAGAATTTGGAAGCATTTTGTAGAAATCCTAAAGAAATGCTGGATTTTGCCTTACCACTTTCTTGTCAGAACAGTTACTTATCTACAAATACATAAAGTTAATTGCAACTCAGCAAAGTGGCTATATTATTAAGGAGCAAGTTCTTACACCTTTTTCTTTCCCAATGTTATTTGTTGATCTAGTGGAAATAACTACATTTTTTTCATTATCCAGAATTCAACCCACACAGAGGTCACTCACTTACCAAGTTTCCAGAGGACATAACTGCAGTACTGTGTTTTGATTCTGTCTCTGACAATGAGAAGGATAGGTTAAGAGGTGACAAGCAAAACTGTGAAGAGCATCAAAAATGGTAAAAGAATAATCACAAATGCTGTTTGAATCTGGATAAAGTAGCCTGCAGTGAGGTTGAAATCATCAGATTCCTAGTTATCTTGCTTGATGAAGCTGCCCTTGCCAAAACATGTTTGCAGGCTAGCCAGGCATTTCAGTGTAGAGAGGAATATCACAGCAAAAGTGAATTTGATCACCCCACATCTGGGTACCATCAGATAAGAAAAGAAGAAAAATCTGGGAAGGGAGAGGGTAATTGCTGAAAAAAGTAAGAACAGACTAGAAATCTGGCTGGGCTGTAATTTATGGCTATTCTAAAGGAACATTAGTTTTAACAATAACTGTCAGAAGCCTTTTGTGTACCTATGTAGTTCAAATCTGAAATTATAACTGAAGCTGAAGAAAAACTGAATGTGGCTTGAGTGCATGTTTCAAGAGGACTGTTTTCTCCAGTTGCTATTGCACTTAAGGTGCTACCTGATTTGCCTCACCTTAGCTCTAGCTCCTTCACATGAAATACATGGATTATTTTTATTCTCAGACACTTGACAGCTCTTCTGTGAGGAAAAAAAGAAAGAAGAAAGTACATTTTCAAGTGAAACCTCTTCACACTGAAGGCACCAGTAGTTTTACATTTAATTCAGTGCAGCCAGATGTGAATGGACCCTTTTTCTTAGTTGGTGCAAAAAGAAGCAAAACTAGGGGTTTGTGCATGAAAAGAAAAATTCACTGGTTCATGTAACTTACGTGAAGAATTCCAGGTAATTTGGTGAATACTAGGACAAAAACCATACAAGGAGTTTTATGTGAAGTTTGAGTGTCATTGTCCCATTCCTATATTCCATTTCATGAGAATTGGTAGTTGCTGACCATCAAAAACTGTTGTGACTGTACGTGATCTGATTGTATAACTGAAGACTCTTTGTCTTCTTTCCAGTGTATGGTCCTGTTTTATCCAGAGTGAGCTTGTGCTCTGCAGTGATTTAACATTGCCTCCCATAACAGCACATGGGCAGATACACAATTTCTGTCAGGCCCACCTTGCATTTCAATCATAATTAAACATAATTAAGAAAGTTCTGATTTAAATGTGAATTGCTCCATGTTCAGAATTAAGGATAAGAAAATTGTATTATTCCTGAAATATCAAGTGTTAGTGCAAGATTATGAAGATGCTTACTGCAAAGTGCCTCTTTAATTGAATGATCAATGACCTTTATTATTTATTGATTTATATTTGCATGTGTGTGTTGGTTTCAGCATTTCTGGGAAGCAATGAGTGTTTTATAAATGTTTTAAGGTGCAAGAGACATCTGAATTCTAGAGAGAAAGTACACTTAACCATTTATTCGATTTACCATATTCATACTACAGGCCCAGATGTCTGTGTTTGACAAGAAAAATGTATTTCTCCTTGCAATAAAACACAATAGATTTATTTGGATACTTTATGGCATTTTTGTTAACCTCAAAAAATACAGTCCTTTTTCTAGCTGAGCAGATGTCCTGTGCATGTAGTATGAAACAAACAAGACAAATGTATTTTGTCTTTTTTAACTTAATCATTGTTTCTTCTGTGGAGATTAAGTTTGATTCATGCTCAAAACCAAAGGTGACCTAACCATTCTTCATGTATTTTCTTCAATACACCACAAAATCATTAGATCTTCAGTTTCTAGTAAAGAAAAATTTTGCAAACTTAACTAGATATAAGTGAACAACCAAAGACCTGTAAATTTTTTTCAGTCAGGAGATAATTTCAGCCTTCTGCTACCAAAGTAACAATGTAGGGAGGAGAAAAGTACTTATGAATTAGTAATAATATATTTATATATAAATAATATGCTTTTATTATCTCTCTTTCCCTTGTTAGGAAGCACGGTCATCAGAATGTTATCAAACTGATGGTGCTTCATTAACAATACAGAAAAGGAAAAGCTTTAAACACTATCTCTGCCTTATCTTCCCACTGTGAAAGGGCTTAGAAGCTGGCTAATTTCCAAGAGACACTTAAGAAAAGTGTACATGAGTAAGCAATTACTGAGCAAGTTACTTCTCCTGAACTGTGCTGCTTTGAGTGGCAGAAGTGCCCTTGTTACAGCAGGAGACAGAAGAGGTCTGTAGTGCAGAACTTCTCTGAAAAATCTGTCTGTGGTGTCATGACAAACTTTACAATGCATGGGTAAATGATCAGCCTAATTACATTTCTTATATCCATCATAGAAGCCTCATTATTTCCTTCTTCCATCTGTCTCTGCCCATCTGTTTTCTCTTATGGTTGGTGAGTAAATTCTTTGGGGCAGAGGGTTTTTTTCATGTCCATGTACAATATCTAAGGGGATCCTGCTTTACTACTAGGAGTTATAGGCAAAATGATATTATAAATATTTCATAACCAAACATGCATATGTAAAAAAGAAAGCTATAACCACTTGAAGACCTGAAAATGTCAGATTTCAAGCAAATCAAAGGATCGTCTTTAGCATATAGATAACTTCTGATTCTGTTTAACCTGTCCTTATAACCTATGTATTTTTCCTTATGTCAGAAGTGCACAATACAGCACATAACTGTTCTATCTGTAAGCCTATCAGTCAAGATTGTCACAGAAGTGTAGGATTATTGTCACCAAGCATTGCTTCAGAAAACATGGGATGCACAGAAAACATGGAATGCTCCTTTGGGATTTCTGCCCAGTCTCCTGCCCTTGTCTGTTTGCAGCATTCTGGGTAGGGTGTATTTCCAATACCACACAGCCCACTTTGGTTTTTTCATGAAGACATGTAGATTCTACTCCCTGTCTCAGCAGGGAGACTTAAGACTTTAGACTCTGCCTTAAGTCTGGAAGAGTTTCTCTCTCCTATTTTGAGATTATTGAGGTTTCACTATGACATAAAAGTGTTAGAACAGTCCAAGCAACAATCTCCTGTTTTCCCCTAGAGTATTCTTATTTAAAGAAACAGTGATGTGGAATTCTTAAAGGAGATCAGATATTATAAATAAAATACCTATGGAATAGAATTGTGAAAAATGGTAAAAATACCAAGTTGCAACTGTATAGATGAAGACAACAGAATGCAAGGCTATTTTTTACACATATATCTTTTTTTGATAATGAAATTATTGATGTAATAAGTGTAAACTGGGTCTTTAGGATTAAACTATGCTCTCTTCTAGCTCATCCTTCATTGATTTTTTGTGTGCATGTGTTTTCATAAGGTCAAAAAATTTATCTAGTATTATAGAATTCTTGACTTTAGGATTTGCATCATCTGTGCCACCTGCCTCTGTATATATGCTTATTTGTAAGTACTGTAGCAACACTGCTCACTTGTCTGGTTAGAAAATCATATTTCCCCTTACATGAGTTTCACACATATTTTCTTTAAAATTTCAGTACAATAAAGGGTGCCAGAGGAAGTTTAGGGGTTCATAACAGAAGCGAGAAGAATTGGAGTTATGAATTCACAACAGAGGCAAACTTGTAGATATCTTTAAAGCCTGACTAATAGAAAGCTGATTATGAAACAGTAAGCAGGAACCCTTAGTCCACAGCAAAGTAATTTTTCTTAGTTTACCCTTTGGTGCAAGATATTTATATCAAGCCGAATTACCTCACTTTTGCTTTAACTTGGGCACCTCTATAGGAACTCTTTCCATGTCTTTTCCAATAATCGAAATATGTTGCATGCTGAAGCCCCTGATCTCTAATGCTATTGACATTTAGTGACCATTAATAGTAATTCTCTGGTTGTAGCAATTACAAGTATTTTTATAACTTTGTCATTTATCTGAGAACAATATCTATAATTTCTTTATTACATAGCAATTCTGTGAGAACTCCATTGAATCTCTGGAAAGATCCAATATATATTTCCAATCTTAAATTTATGTGTTGTTTCTATAAGAAGCACAGGAGAGGTTTCTGTTAAGTGCTTTCTCAAGTGGAGTGATGCCTTCCATGGTGTACATCAGAGTCCTGATCCCCTGGTATTGCAACATACAGAACATGCCCTGGTGTATTTTCCATCCCACTCTGGCTTTCCTCCCAGTAAAGCAGCATGCACCCAGCAGTGCTTCACACCCACCTCTGCTTCAATAAGCTGTCAAGGAAAGGCAACAATTCAGCCAGCAGGGATTCAACTCACAGGGATTCCTTGACACTTACTGCATGGTGAGATGTTCTGCCTTTCCCACTTCTGCCTTGGAAGCCTTTAAGTGCCTTAAGTCATATAAAATTAAAAAAACTACTCTAACAAAGGCAAAAATCCAGCCAGACATTGCTTTAAATGTGCAAAATAAAGTATTTCCAGGTAGTGCCCAGAAAAGACAATTGCAGCTTGTAAAGGAGAAATTTTTTTTGAGTCCTTTAAAATTACAAGGAGCGATAACTTATAGTATAGTCAGGAAAAAAAAAAAAAAAAGATACTTTTTCATGAAAAAAAAATTATTTCTAGGAAATTTTTATCTGAGGATATTTAGGATCATAAAAGAGGATTTTAGCCATTCCCAGTTTGGCATACATGAATACGATAAATAACTGAAAATAGGGATACAACAAAAGGTAATTTTTTCTCTGTGTGTGGAAGGGACAGATCATTGTCTTGAAGAGAGCCTTGTTAGTAATATAAAGCAGGGGAAAATAGATTCACAATTTTTGATACATACATTTCACCACTGTCCCCAAACTCTTATCAGGAAAGATATTTATTTAAAACAAAAAAGAGATTATTTTTCTTTTAAGTCTGGTCACACTTTTTCAGGTGGATCTTTATAGTGCATATGGGATTCTATTTCCTTGTATAATCCACCTGCTTTTCTCTAAGTACATAGGAAGTAAATTATAATGGACATATTTTGTGAAGAAAAAAAAAAACAAAAACAAACAAACAAACAAAAACCACCCCAAAACAACAACAACAACAATAAAACCCTCAAAACTCCCAAAACAAACAATAGAATAGCTGAGTTTTAATGTAATTGGAAAAAAACTATAGTTTATTCCATTTTCTCCTTTATATTCCATGTAAATACAAGTCATTGACTGGTGAGCTGTACTTTTCAGAAAGAAAAATACAGCTATATTTAGGCATGTGTATTTTTTACTTAGATGTTTGTAATGAAAACCCTCAAACATCATTTTAATTCTTCTTTAAGAATAAGGGGTAGAACTAAGACCTAAAATTTCCTACCATATTTTTATGGTTTTTACTTGTTTTAATTTTGTAATGGGAAATAGTTCCTACCATTCTCATACAGGTGAACTTTCAGCTTATAAATAATGATACATAAGTGATTAAGGATAAAATAAGCAATTTAAAGTTATTTCTGTGTCTTGCTCTCTGGAGCTCTGTGATTTGTGTAACAGTCCTTGTTAACCATGAGAGAGACTAACCAGAGTGACTCAAAAGGAACCAACACTTTAATAATTAATGCAAGATGCTGAAGACATAGACCAATTGTGAATAATTCATTTCACTTCAGTTCATTATTTGTTGATGAATAATCATGAAATATCTGGAATTAATTAGCTAATGTATGTTTATGAATAACAATTGCCTTTGTATGTTTCATGATTTCATGTCTGTTTAGACTGCTTCAGAGGAAGAAAAAAGGAAGAGGAATGCTGAAGAAAGATGGACCACAAAGATTTGTGATTACTTCCAGAATGTTATATCAGAAGTGACAAAAACTTAGCAGTCTACCAGTTCAGTTCTCTGATGTGATTATGTGAAAAGAAATATAAAAAATAGGCCCTAGTAAAGCAATTTACAGCTACAGAAAACCCCAGCTGAATGCTCTGATTGTTAATGTGTTTGTACCTTTACAAATTTTAATTGGATAATCTATCATCAAAACTTATTCCATGTATGGCAGCAACCGTAAAATTAAAGCTAAAGGTTTCAAGAATGTGAAACTGAATTTCTAGAAGACAAACTGCTTTTGATGTGAGGTATATCTGTGTGTCCTTTTGTTGCTCAGCTCACTGTCATTCATGTCAGGGAAATACTTTTTGTTTGAAGTTATAATAAACATTTCACATCTTTTCATGTCATGTACTTGTAAATAATTTTAAATGTCTTTTTAAAAAATTCTGCCTTTTTTTCCATTGCATAAATGTTGTCTTTTATTACATAGAAATATGTAAATCCCTTTAACAGCAGTTAAGGTCAGAAAATCTGTTTACATTTCATAGGTTATCTGGCTGCACATCCTCTAAGAAAATGGAAACAAAGTCTAATCCTCCAACAACTGAAAGAATTATTTTGTGGTCTCACAAAGTGTTTATTTAGGAGACGAAACATAAATCACTCTGATGAAAGCGTAAATTAACTTTAAAAAAAGTGCTTTTCACGTGAACCCTGGAGAAATTAAGTTTGATACCTCAGGATCTGCAAAAAGCTGTATATTGTGTTCCTAAGGCATTGGACTTTCTTTCAGAAGGATAGGATAGCAGGATTAATGAAGAGTTTAATGATCTCCTGGTGTGATGGAGCCCAGGAAGCAGCTGCTGTAAAAGGAGATGTTCTGGTACCAGCTGAGGAGCATTTGTGGAGGAGTCATGGAAGGTATTTTAGCAGGGCAACTTAGGAAGGTCATAGGGAGGGGGAAGGTGTTGTTGCTCGTGTCTAGGTCAGATTTTGGTCTTCTTGCAGAGAGGAAGTGTTTGGACTGGTTCAGATTACTTCTGAAGGCAAGCAGTGGCAAGGATGCCAGGACTTAAGGCATCCTATATTTCTGTATAACCTAGAATTACCTGTAATTTCCTGCCTCTCTGGGACAGAAGAGTTATTCAAAGCATTATACCAGCGGTGGCCTAGGGCCCTCTGTGTCTTCTTCAGATACTGATATTCCCAGATGTTTCTCAAACCAGGGTACAGAGTCTCTTACTGATGGAATTATGGACTTACACATATCTGATGCCTTTGGATGTGACCAGCAGCTGCAGATGTCAAGAAGATATGTGGTGCATCTTTTGCAAAAATCAGGTACTGTTGATGGAGTTTAACCATGGTAAATAAAAAAGATCCACTGACATGAACTGAGCAATGCAGGAGTGCTGTGGGTACTGACTGTCCTTTTCTGACTGCATACCAGAGTTGGAAGAGCTTTTTCACAGCTTACTGCTGTCTAAATTGTCTTTTTTTGTTGTTTTTATTTGGGGCAGGGTGTTAAGTGGCTATTTCTTTTAAAACATAGAGAAAAAAAAATATAACCCATTTAACTTAAACTTCAGTATGTAAAAATCTACAATGTTGCACTAAAAATAGTTGAAACCAAATTCCTGACTATATTGCTTTAATAAATACTTTAATATACTAGTATATCTTAAGCACCTAATAGCTCATCTTTTACCGATGTCTTATGTTAGTTTCAAAGTTGTCTTGAAGACACTTGAAGTTTAAAGACTTTATATACCTATATATATAGATGTTGTGTAACCTGTAGAACATTGGTTTAGGTTTCTTATAGGTAAAATTAGTTCTCATTTTATAGCTAAAATTAACAGAGGTAAACAAAAATTGAGACAAATTTTGAGCTTGGAAAATGAGGGCAGTAGAATCTGTGGGTGAAGGACCATCCAGTCATTTGATAAGCTAAATACCACTCTAGGTAATTTAGTCCAGTTCAAATTTAAGTCTCTGTTCCTGGGCTAGAATTTAAAGGATTTGAACACTTGAGGTTGTATTTAGAGGTTTAGCAGTGCTTCAGAATCCTACTTGACTCTTATTTGTAGTTATCTGTAAAAACTCCATCAGGTAAAATAAACTGCACCAAAGTGTTTGCATTGTTTAGCCAAACCCCTGAGGAAAACCCCTTTGAAGAGAGGATGGCTGCAGGAGGACTAAAAGAAGGCTTAGGAGGAGAGCTTCAAAGGAGCTTTTCTTTTCCAAGGTTACAATAATTTTGAAGTAATTAAGTTATGTACTAGCAGAAAAATAGGCATATGCTGTGAAAATTGCTTATTGCCCTGTTTGTACCTGCCTCTTTTCTATCCTTGGCACCTTTCTTATAGCTTTTCTGTGTCAAATCTGTTTGTTTCTCTTATCCTGAGGCTGCAAACTGTGTGTCACAGAATTGTTTCTTTATAGTTGTATGCTGCAAAATTAATATGATTTGAATCATACTCTAGAGGTCAAACACATTTTAGATAAAAGCTGTCAAAAGTTGTTTTGTTTTCTTGCTAAAACTCAACTTTCTGGAAGATTGATTTCAATGTAGTTATTCTTGAGTACATTTGTCACAGAAGAATTTGCATTTCTTTTCTTAATTAGTACCTCCTGGTAAATGGTGCACATGTAACTGCTCAGGCAGCTGTCATGACTTTCCACTGTGGTTTGGGGTTTTTTCCTTAGCTTTCTTGGTTTGGTTGGTTTTGTTTTGGTTTTTGTTTGGTTTTTTATGTTTCTTCCAATCGTGGAATTGGTGTGAGCTCCTCCTCCTCCAAGTGGGTGGAGGTCTCAGGTGAAGTGGGTCACTTGAATCTTTGTTGGTGCACTCAAGCCCTCGGCACAAGGTTCAAATAAATATTCATAATTGCAATAACACAGAAGTGCTGCAAATATCCCTCCACAGTCACTTACTGATCAAGGTTTCCATGGTATTTTTGGTCTGTAGTGTAGGCCATAGCTCCTCCACTGGTGAGAGGCTACAGAGGGAAAATGTACTGTCATGTGCTAAGCAATGCCATTACTGAGGTAGTTATAGCAGCCTGTTGAAGGCAGAAATATGGCATGTTTGGCTCACTATGTATAATAAGTATTTTAGCCCAGGTGTCTGTGATCTCCAGATGGCAAGCAGGAAAAAAAAAAAAAACTAAGAAAAAAACAGGGGAAAAATATGATGTAGTTTTGGATTGAAGAAGCTTCCAGATATGGCTTCAATAGAAGTGTTTTTAATGAGATAAGCATGAAAAATGAAGGAATATATATACAGGGAGCATATGTGAGGAGTATAGCTTGTGTGTCACAAATATAGTTATCACAAAAAGAACAATAGTCTCTCTGAGTATTTTGCCTATTTAAACTATTTAGGGCTGTCAAAAGGCACAAGTCTGTGTCTTTAGTGCAAAAATAGCATTCTAGTCATTTTCTCCTGACTTGACACCATGGCTCTCATGCCCCCCAGGGATCAGTAACACAATGTCCAGCAGAGAGGACACCGTGATGATATTACTGAATATTATCTGTCTGAGGCTCAGCCTTGTCTTTATCTCCTTTAGATAAATTAATAACTTGTCTCATATTTCTTTCTGTAACTGCGAAGTGCAGTTGGAACTCAACACAAACTTACTGTGGAGGTGCTACTGATTATTACAGGTTACTCACATTTCCAGCCTGAGGGGAAGGATATGGGAAATACACTGTCTTGCTCAAATTAAGATCTTATCTCTGTCACCTTGTTTGTCAGCAGCTGAACTTTCTCATGAAACAAGGAAGTGTATCCTTCTGTTATTTTAAACTGGTACATATGTCTGCCTGCTTTTTAAAAGGAATTTCATGCTGGGAGTGCATGCTGAAAATGCTCATAAAATTCAGTGGCTTGCTGGGCAGGGTGAAGATGTTAAATTTAACTTACTTGAAATTTTCAAGGTTTTGGCACTGCAAAATATTAGACAGCAGAGATAATGCAACATGAAGTACTGTTAGGACAGCTAATATCTTGCATTCTGTGGCTTCTTTATATATCTGTATAACTTCAACTTTGCAATACTTCTTGTGAAATTTATGGGTAGTTCCTCAGGGTGAGACCTACAGAATGTTTCTACGCTACCAGTGATCTTCAACATTGTGCATATATGTAGTTAGAAATACATAATGTTGATTGTTGACTTTTTTTTAAAGTCTCTTCCTCTGAGGAAGTGTCTTTTGTAGTGCTTAGCAGCCCAAGTTGTGACTGTTAGAGTGGAAGACAGATTTTGATGCAAGACTAATGAAATCAGATGAATGCTATTGAAACACAGTAGTAGTTAGTTAATTTTATAATCTAACAGTTTGAGACTCTGTTAGGGGAACAAATACACTAGAATTCTCAGTGTGTGAATTTAAATTTTACTAGAATAAATAAAATGCTTTAAAAGTCAAAGTCTTAAACTTAGAGGTCACTGTTTTCTGCAGTGATTCCTCAAAGGAGATTAAAGATTGAATCTATTTTACTCCTTGTTTTACAGGGTACTTGATCACTTGCTGGTAACTGAAACTTCACTTTCTTTGTAAAGGCCTAGAGAAATGCTTGATTTTAAATGTGGTTCAGGTTTTGCTCTTGTTTGGTAGGGGTTTATGGCTGTTTCTCCATTATTAGCAATTTCTTTTCTCTTAAGTACCCAGTAAATTGACTAAAAGGAAAATAAGCAGAGGATGATGAGCTATAGGGAAAAGCACTGAGTATTTTTCCCTGTTTAAGGACTGTAAATTATTGGGGGTTTTTTTATGCACTAAATACTACAGACACTGAATTTTTTGAATTACATCAGTAGAAATGCTGATAACAGAAAAGAGTCTCTTGTTTTTCTGGATATATAAGATAGAGAAATGCAAAAAAAGGATGCAAATAAAGTTTAGCTGGGAGCAGATATTCTTAAGGAAATATAAAAGTGATATTTTACAAAAACAGTGTCTTGCCTAGGATTTTTCTCATAGGCTCTCATTCTTAACATCTCACCAAATGTACAGAGTCTACAGACATTATTAATAACCATGAAGATATCATACCAGACAGGCTTCACTGAAGCTAAAGAAGAAGTTGTATGGGCCATGCTTGCACAATAAAAATGAGAATTTTTAGATTTTGTTCATTTCAATGCATATTTAAACAAATGGAATGTTAGAGTTTTATGGGGGTTTGGGTTTATGGGTTCTGAGGTGTGTTTCTGGATTTTTTTCCCCTTGAGTTCTCTGTCAGGAAACAGGTGATAACAACAAAAGCAAAGTCAGCATTGGACTTGATGGGAAAGATTGATAGATGCGGCAACAAAGCCTTGAAAGAAACCTGAACATTATTTTGGTACTTTTAAATAGGAGTAGCACCTCGGGAATAAGTTATTTAGTAAGGGGATTGATGTTCAGGTACACTATCTTGACCCTAGAAATATTCTTTTCCATATCTTTTTGTCCCTGTAAAAAGGTGCAAGTGAGTGCAAATAGTCTGCCAATTAGAATTCATGATCTTTTGTCTGGTGAAACTGCTATAAACATAATTTCCTAAAATGCAAACCTCTGTTATCACCCAAGTACAGCAAATTACTTGTAGCAGAAATTCTAACAACTTTTGTGCCCTTTCCCAGCCCTGAGTGAGTAATTCTTATTTCTAAAAGGAGTAAATTTACCAGGGTTTTGATGTTTCTGGTTTTTGCTATGGAAAAGTAATTATGTTTTGTTTTTCCTTATGACTCTATTTTGAGGTTAACGTCAAGGCATATTTGAGTTGGAAAATGGGGTCAACTTGTCGCAAGTGAATCTGGCTTCTTAATTTTTGCTGCCAAAATCTTTCACTAGAAAAGTTTTTTGTTGGTTTTAAAATTATCTTCGTGCCTCCTCCTCAAACTCCTACTCCCTAACCCTTACTTCTGGAGTGTAGTGAAATTAACCACTTGAAAAAGGAAAGTAGTGGAAAGCACAGCAAAATGGCAACAGTCTTGATGAAGAGAAATCATATGGTGTGCCCAGACAGTGTTTAGCTTGGTGGCAGATTACACAATAAACCCTTTGCCCTCTAGTTTTAAACTTGCTGGTTTGATGTCAATGTAGTGTCTGCTTTCTGGAAAGCATAAAGCAGAAGTTTTTTATTAGCTTGTCTTTGCTGGGGTTGCTATTGGAAGCTATCATTCTGGAGCACGTAAATTGCATGTGTGGCTGCAGATAATGAAATTACTTTAATTCATTAGATTACCAATCTCTCTGAAGAAATAGCACTGGTATTTTCCAGCAACTGCAGTTCAAATAACACTTCATTTTTACTGGTCCAATAGTACAATTTTAGCTTGAGGCTCGATTTCTGCTGGGTGAACTCAGCTGATTGCACAAAATAGAAAAAGTAAGAATTAGTTATCCTTCAATGTATGTGACCAATGACTCTTCTGAGAGGAAACATAGTGGGAAGGGAGAATTCTAAGTAGCAGACATTACATGGTGCAAAGAAGAATGAAAAATAAATACTACTTATGTTAAATTTAGTTTGCTTAAATACTTGATTTGCAAAACTGTGTGAAACATTCAAAGCACTTTGAGTGCCAGGGGGTCCATGAAGATGAATCTTAAAAGAGACTGTAGGCAAAAGAGTAACCACTTTATCAGTTTAAACTGGAAAAGTTTTTATGCTGTTAAATAGGTCATAATCACAGTTAATAAGAGATGAAGCAGGCATTGTTTTTGTATTCCAGAGATTTTAAAGAGACTCTCTGTCCAATTATGCACTAAAGTACCTAAAGGGAGAAGAGCAAGCTATCCAAATGTGCTTTATTTTTCTTTTCCCTCTACCTGAAATATCAGCAGGAGTTACACCTGAACTTCCCTTAATTCCTTGACCTATGGATTGCATGGTACAACTTGTCTCTTGATTGCTATGGATGCTGGAAATTCTTTAGACAATTACATTAGAAAACAAGGAAAAAACACATAAAAGAGAAGTTTTAATTATTTTAATAAGAATATATTGCTCAATACCAACATCTTTTCTTCAGAGTGTTTCTGAATGCCAAATAACTGCAGACTGACAGAGTTATTTAGGAAGTTTTGCTATCTAAGCAATTCGCTCATATAAACTATTGTAATACAGGGCAAATATCTTACTGTGCTGAAGCAGAATGTTGAAGTAATTAATGCTGGAAACAGTCTACTTCATGCTAGAAAGAATAGAAGATATGAAAGAATTATGATTCACCAAGTGAAAACACTCATTTCTCCTTTATGAATGCAATAACTCATAGGTTCCAGGTAGTTCCTTGTAAAGTTGTTATAGAGTTCAAATCAATCAGACAAACTGTAACTGGGTTAAATTCAATATATACAAATATATAAACGATATATAACATTTTCCTTCACTGTTAACCTTTGTGGCATCAGGTGAAGATAACAAATTAACTTTAGTTTAATTACCTCCTTGATTATTTTCACAAAATACTGCCATTAGGCTCACCAGAAAAGAGCTCCATTCCTTGATGGTTAGCCTGGAGAATTAATTGGAAGTCACTTTTTACAGACAAGTTAGTGTGTCATTTTTAATATTATTTCAAAAACCGTATGGGATCACAGAAGACCAGAATAAAATTCTGGTTGTGATGTGGGAAATCAGCATTTTTGTGTCTTCTTATTACGGGCAATAAAGACATGAGGAATTCTGGATCGCAGTATGTGGCAGCAGCTACCTTGGCCTTTTCTCAAACCCAAAAAAGGCCTCTGAATCTCCCACATGTGCATGGACCATGGCTAATCACAACTGCTCTGTAATGTCAAAATATGGGGATAAGCCTTTATGAAAAAAGCTCTTACCTTCAATGAGAATTTATATGGCAGAATCTGAGGGTGGAAAAGAACCCAGCAATGGAATTGGCATGACAAAGCTGCATGGGTGCTCTTACTTGGTCTGCCCAAGGTGGTTGGATGGTTCACTGATCCTGCTTGCCAGGTGTGTGAAGGCACAATCCAAAGGAAACGTGGTTGAATTTCAGGGCTGTGTGCCATTTGAGATGCCTTCCCAGCATCGTGAGCATGAGAATTTTTCATCTTGCATTGCTACTGATGGATCCCCTGCACACTTCTTGTGAGCTGAAGTTTGGGGCTTTGATGTAGAAATAAACAGCTTTGAAATTCACAGTAATTTGCTGTATAAGCTAAATGTAGTTGCTATGGAATCCCAATGAAGAGAAACTTTGCTGACACTTCTTGCTCTCCTCAGCTGCCTGTTCTTTTGTTTAATTCAGGTTTGATTCTTTCTGTGTCCTTGATGGAAAGAATCTTTCTTGATGGAAAGAGTCTTTCCCTTCATTGATGGAGGGAAATGACCATTAAAAATAATTCTCCTTGTGATGTTATCCAGCTTATTATGCAGCATAATTATAGAAAGTTGTGATCTGACACATGAAAAGAACACATAAAAAGTAAGATGTTCGGGGTATTTTTTTTTCCAATGCTAACACAGGCTAAATGTCTTATTTCATCATTGGTGTAACTGTTGTTAAAAAAAATGAAAGGAATTGGCATCCTTTTTTTTTTTGTGAAGAAGGAATAGTATTTATTGGGGGAAATAAATACTACTTAAATGTAGTAATTAATTGTTTCATCTTTGGATTTACTGAAATTTCCACTTATATAGCATGGAGAATACTATTAGTTCATCTATGTAGGATACATAATTTGATAAGCAGCTTCCACTGACTATTGTAGGAACTCTGCTTTTTGACTGCTGTGATATTTGTCTTAGCCAACATGATGGATACTATTACATATCTTAAATGTTATATTAGGCCACAGTTTCTTGTGAAGTATAACCTTCAAAGGCATCATTTATTCATATGTGCACATAGTCATGTGTTCTTTAAAATTCCCTATAATTTAAAAATAATGGTGACTCATACACTAAAGCAATTAAGAATAAAATGGCAAGGATGTTTCCCTATGAAATATCTGTAAGGGAGTCTTGGCTCTCATAAAAATGAGAGTAGACTGTAAGACTTTTTTTCCCTACTGTTTCATGACCTGCCAAAGACTCAGGATAACTCCTTATTAAAAATTCCCCATCATAAGAATTAAATTATTTCACTTAACTGGAAATCTATCTATCAAGCCCAAACCAAAGTGCAGCCAGAAAAATTCCTTCACTTTTTTAATCTTTGATGCCATTTGTTTCTGATGCAACCAAAATAGAATAACTTTAATGTATTAAAGTTGTTAAAACAACGGATAAATGGGTATTTTTACTTACAAGAAAGGAGACTAGGGTTATATTTTTAGTCTTTATTCATGGGAGAATGAAATTCTGTGGGGTTCTTTTTCATTTAAAATTACTTTCTTCTTTGGCAATAAAGCTTGCTTTTCTTTTAGAGTGGTTACAAAACTGCTCCCAAAGGCTTTTATCTCTTAATTCAGTTTGCAAATTTTCTCAATAGGCTGTAAACCACCAACCAAAACAAATTGTTGCTGCTGCTGCAGCCAGTCCACCTTCACTGTCATTTGATTAAAAATGTTTCAGTGGTAGTACTGTCTAAATATTTCTCTAATTCTCTTTCTAAAAGAGGACACTCACTCTAATGCTGCAGGGCACCATTTATTAGTCTTGTTAGTATACAGGTAATGCTCTTTTCAGAGAAAGTTCCCTTTCTCTGTCCTGAAAACTTAAATTAGTCAGTATTTGGGTTTTTTTAAAGTGAAGAGTAGGAGTCCATGTATTAAAAACAACGCTAACACATTTTGATTTATCTTTCCAGTTGATCAACAGGTTTGGCTTATCTGTTCCCTAATGTTAGTGGGTTAATGTGTTAACAAGTAATTAACTGTTTGCTTCAAGATTTTTTGTTGGTTTTGACTATATATTTTATTCTTCATTGAAATTATCTGCCAATTTCAGAATCTATCTACCTCTTTGTCATGGATGTATCTCCTGACTAAATAATAATTTTTTTGCAGTTCCCAAACATAAGGTTCTGTTTTCCTCTGGCTTCTTCATTTATGTTATTCCTGGAAGACAATGCCTTTGAAGTTAATAGAGCATATAGGATCCAAAGAGGTTATAGGCTTTTGTGTGCAATTTTCCTCAGTATTTCTTACTGGCTATCTTTAATAGCACTTGGAATCCCTTATTTACAAGCTAGGTGCCCAAGCTGGATCTTTAGGGTTCCAGTTTGGCAAGCAATGTAAAAAAAATAGAAACTCCTAAATGCTAGAGTACTTTAATAAATATATAAAGAACATGTTATTACTTCTCACATCCATTCCCATCAAAAAAAGTAGCTTTTCCCTCCGTGAATAACACCATAAAGGGTGTGTGGCAGGCCTTTATCTAGGGTCTTAGGAAGGTGGTAGCAGGTCAGAAAATGTGAATTTATATCAGAAATACAAGTCTATACATTTGCAATTTATATGGTAATCTTCAATGATCTCTCAGATTGCCTAAGTGACTTTCTGTGACCCTGGTTTCCTTCAGCTACTGGGACACCTATGAACTGCAGTGCTAGACATTTCTGGAGAATTCAGTATCGAGAAAGATATTAGTCAAGCAGACCAGCAGGTTCTCAACTTTCCAAAGTGTTTTAGATGGTTTTAAAAAGTGGGCAGAATTTCCTCTGCAAATACTGAATATTAAGAAACTGTTCAGACAACTGCATGCTGACTTCTTTTTAAAATATATGCAAGTAATATTACTTCATTCAAGATAGGATAGTGTAAATCTTTGTCATTGAATCTGACTTTTTGTGTTGTTGCTTTATGACTTATTCTTTTTATTCATGGGTGGCTAATTGTGTTATAGTCCCATGTGGGGCCATTTTTGGGGCACTAGAAGAAACATAAATACTTAAAATTTTTGTTGTGAATCTTTTATTTTGATCTCTGAACTGCAGTATTATGGTTTTGATTTGGGCCGAGCCTGTCCCAAAGACTGCCTGACCCAACTGAACCTGTTTTACTGTTTAAAAGAAACTTTAAACTTATGCAGGATTTATTTCATAGCAACCACAGAAATGTCATTTTTGAAAACCAAAAAATAACTATTTTGTTAACATAAAGTATTCAAAATGAACTTTAGGTTTAATATTATATTTAGAGGCCAGAAGAGTATAATCTGGGAAGTGCTAGATATTCTGCTTTCCTTTATTTCAGAGAGAGATCACTGATACAAGATAACATTAGGATTAATCTGTCTGTTGAGAACTATGAATATTCAAAGTAAGCCTAATGAAAAGGAGAAAATAAAGCAGGTGGCTCAGTACTTCTAATATGTTTTGGCACTGAAGCCTCAAATTAAAATGCATGAAAGAAGAGACAACTATCCTTTGGCAAATTCTGTGAGGTTTTTTTGTTACTTTATCTTCAATAATTGTTTTAGCTATTAAATTTTTAATCTTGAGTGACTACTGATGCAATTAGTATATTAAAATAGCCATGACTGACAAAACCCTCTGTTTTATTTTTAACCAAGTGAGCAAACGTGCATATCAAACCACCTCAGTGTATTCAATTGCCTTACTTCAGTCAGAATTCAGTTAAGGAGGACAAGTTTAAGCCCAAAGGTGCAGGTGGGCTGGTGATTGTGGATGAGATTGGGGGCATAGAACCTAGAAGACTCAGGACTTTTTTATTCAGCTGGCTCCCTTACTTGAAGATCTCTCTACAATGTGGAAGAAAGTAGTATGTAATAATTTGAGAGCTAAAATATATAAATAAACCAAATTTCCAGAGAGATTGTGGAATCTCCCTCACTAGAGATATTCAAGGACTGTCTGGATACAATCCTGTGCCATGTGCTCTAGGATAGCCTTTGCTTGAGCAGGAAGGTTGGACCAGATGACCAATTGTGTTCCCTTCCACCCTTACCCATTCTGTGGTCTGTAATCCATTCGTTTCAGAAATCCAAAAATGCCATCCTCACAACTATGTTCACCAATCTGACTTAAAACAAAGACTCTTTTGTCAGGACAAAAACTTCAAAAGAAAGAAAAACAGATCAAATAAGTATAATTTAGAAACTGATGGATAGTGGCCTTTGGCCAAAGTGAGGTGTGTCCAGTTCCCCTAATGGGCTTCCCTGATCCTTTGGGCAAAGGAAATGTTGCAGATTTAACAGCAGCCATTCTTACAGCTGAGCAAGGATTAAGTGGATTGAATAGCCTTGTATATTGTGAACTGAAATTAAGAAAACAGATTCATTGTGGAGTAATGGAGAGAGATGTTCAGATGTCAGAAATAGGTTGCCATGTCCCTGTTACCTAAAAACAACAATAAAAAAAAATCCCCATTCCCCCCACCCCCCCCCTAAAAAGAAACCCCCATCCCCAAAAAAAGAAAAAATACGCAAAACAATCAAAAAGGAAAACAAAAAAAACCTGCTGGAAAATTACTTTGGTCTCCAGGAGGGGAGGCATGCATAGCCATCTATGGGAACAGCAGTTGCAAAAGGGCAGGTAATGGATTTTTGCCAATAAATTTTTGCATGTTTATATAGACATATATATTAAATGTTCCATTTCCCTGACTGTTTCTTTTCCTTTTCTGTCCCCTTTTCCATTTTTTCACTTTCCTTCATTGCTCTTGCTTATTTAACATTCTTCTCCTTTTGCTTCTTTCTTTATATTGCTTTTCCTCCTATTACCTTAAGCAGTATGAATTTACAGATCTAATCAATGTAAGTAATAGTAATTATATATTGTTGGAGTCATAGTATAGTCAGAGATTTATTTTTGTATTTCATAACTAAGTATAAATAATTTCAATCAGTTACATAATATCCTTAAGAGAAACCTATTAATTTAAAAATTCTGAAGAACCCTGTACCATATTGATATTTGCCCTTGTACAGCAATATGTTCAGACATCTGCACAGGCAAATGCTTCATAAACTCTAAAGTACTAAAAATATATATATATTAAAGTGATTCAGACTTAGTCAGATACATAAGGAGGCAACCACAAAAACATGAGGAAAACAAGACGTGCACAGAAATAGAATTTCGGGGTAAAACTTACAGTATGCATCGGAATCACTTTCATGGTGAATTTAATGAGATTAAAATTTAATCCCTATTCTTTTTGGAAATGGAACACATGCAAATCTTCAAGTGCAAACTTTTACAAAAGTAGAATGCTACTTTATTTATTAAATCCTCTCCACTTAACTGAATTTCTGAACTTTCCTGGAAGATAATTTGTTTTACATATTTTTGGTTAGACTATAAGGTCAGTTCCAACAAGTATGCAAGAAGAATATGTCAGCAAGAAACAGTAACACTGAGGCTTTTATAACTGATTTAATAAAGCACAGAAGGCTTTATTCTTTATACTTTCATTTTAATAGTCTCAAAAGCTTTTCTTCACATTGTTTTCTAAATTGAAGCAAATAATTTTGAATTGCAATTGGCTAAGTTTTCTTTGCTTATTGCTTGTTTTTATCTTCCTGTTTCCATTCACGAAGTTCTTGCATTCAACTTTCTCTTTCCTCTTGAGTGATTCTTGCCCTGAAATTTGATTTCAAAGAGCTGCATAAGAAAGGATGAAGTATTTGCTTCATGAGAACAATGTTTGTCAGAAAGCCTGAGATGTGCTAAGTGCCCTTCAGTGTGACAGAAGCATTTTTCAGTGCTGGGTGACACAGCACAGAGACGTCAACAGGAGTTCTGTTGGCAGCAAAATGAATTAAGCATGGTTTCATAAAAACCTGTCTCTTGGTTGAATTATCTCACACTTAATGTAAGTGAAAACTATCATTAAAGGGTGACTGTCTCTGTTCCTTCCCCTGCCCCGTGGTTGGAGTTTTCATATTCTTTCTGTTTTCTTTTGGGAGTTGAGCTCAGTGGGAGACATTAAGGGGTGTTTCCTCTAATTAACCGTGAATTTCACCAATCTTTTATGCATACAATATTATTAGAGTTTGTAATTCTTTGGTGTAAATCAACCCATGTATTCAGATGCAAGTTAAAGAAAAACCTATGTATATTTATGTCTTATTGCACAAACAATTTCCTAGGAACCTGGCCTAAAAGTGTTTTTGTCAGGCTATTTTGATGCTAAAATTTGTGCACTAGAGAGGTCAGTCAACAACATGCTGCCAACAGCAAGCTGTGGGCTGAGCTGTAGACAAAATGAATGAAGTGAATAGAGGCCACAGCTTTAATAAAAGCTCCCCAACTACATTCTTCTGCCTGCAGGGAGCTATAGCCATTCTTCCCCTATTGACAAATTGTCTGACACTTTTCAGATATAAACTGGCTCTGCTTTGAGGTTACTGTCATACTCCTCAGACCTGGTGAGGAGTCCAGCTGAGGGTTTTTTCCAGTTCTGTAATATCCCCCTATTTTATCAGTGCTTTTTTGGAATTAACTTACTGAAAGCAAAGATATTTCACTGCTGGTCACATCATTGGGGGGGTTGAGGAGGGAAAGAAAAGGATTCAGCATGCAGGCGAGGTTCCACTGATAGAGCACAAAGGAAGGGTTCAATCCCCCCAGCCCTGTTTCTGTAGCTGCTCAAGAGGTTTTGACACTTCAACAAGATTAACACTATGGAGCCTTGCTGAGTATATACATACAAGCAGCTCCTGGACTAAGCTCATCGAAGGCAGAAAGATGAAATAAACTCTTTGCCCTCATTTCTCTTAAGGCTTTGGAGTCAGAGTAACTGCAGTTAAGGAATGGCTTCAAAAACTACATTATTTACCTTCCTTTTTTAAAGCCAGAAACAGGGTATTGAAGTTTTTTAGCTAGGAAGCTGAGAAAGTGCCTGGAAAATCTTCAGCAGCTGATCCAGGCTTTAAACAAGTGCACAGCCAGTGCTTCAGGAGTGCAGGCAAACAAACATCATAAGTATTTTGGACACGTAGTTAATACAATGTTGGAGAAATCTAGTTACCACAGTCAGAGAAGGGCAGAGAGACTGATGAAAACAAAGTGCATGATGACAGTGGAAAACAGGCATGAAGAGAAAAAGCTGACAGAAAACATTTGTAAGTTGTGCTGACATTGAGGAAAATAGGATGGGAAGGCAGCATAAACCAGGCCTGTTTTATTCTGTGTCGTTTTAATAAGCTCTAAGGTCCTAGCTCTTTTGAATAAAAGGGCTGAAAATGAAGTTTGTTATATGATAGTTTTCAGAATTAAATTATGCTACAACTGGCTTGAACGGTGCTGTTACCTCTTTTGTCTCTGTAGATGATCAGTATATTTTGATGTGAAAAGAATGATTTCCATGGTGTGTGTTTGAATACCTGTGTGCTTCACTTGCTAATGAAAAAGCAAGGAGCTCTAGTGCTAGCACCCAGTCCGGTCTTAGAAAAGCAAAGAATTTGTGTCATGTTCTCTGTGTGTAAGTCATTAACAAGTCCTCAAAGCAACTTAGGTTGCCTACACCCATAACACCTGGTTTGACCCAGGTGTCTTTATCTAGGCTGAGGTACCACTGAATTGAGTGTTTCAATTGTAATTTCTAACACACATGCATTTCCATATATACATCACAAATAAAGCAAACAAAAATCACTAGTCGTTAACAGCTGCAGATTTTTTTTGTGCTCAAAATAGAAGCCATTTAAGTTCATACTTTCTGAGTTTGAAGCCTTATTCATGTGGGTAATTTTTGGTCTTCATGTGAATTTCTTTGAGATTATTCAGATTCTATAATGTAGAGTTTTAGCTACTTTGGTATGCAGCTAGACCTCAGTATTTCAGTTCTTAGCTGGGAAAACCTTTAGTGTGTCTAGGTTTTATACACTGTCTCTTGCTGTGATTTTTGAGTGATGTATAAAATATGACTTAGAACAAGTCTTGTGAGCCTTTGTTTTCCATTCATTTCCTCTATATTTCAGCTTTCTACACTTTTAATAGATGTCTTCTATTGTTAACACAAACTGCTTTGAATAGAATATTTGTTCAACAGAACATACAGAAGGTATTGGCTTTGCAAAAAAAGCTGGTGTATATTCTTGAAGAATGTCAGAATTGTGCAAATTCCTAATAACTATTAATTTCATCTTTATATTCCAGTATATGACCAAAAATAACTAGCTAACACCTTCTTGCAGACTCTTGGTGATTCAGTTCTCCTAATGAAAAGATTCATTTGGCATTGCTCATTTGTTTTCTTACTTGGAGATTCCAGTATAAAATAATATAGTAGAAGTTCAGCTGGACTAAGTGCCTCATTTCATTAGCATATCTGGACTAAAAGTAGTTAGCAAAACTGATTATCTAGATTGATAATTTTAAAATAAACGGGTCTGAAAACCTCACCCTATCCTTGAAGTCTGGGAAAGAAAATTAAAAAAAAAAAAGTTAAAAAGGCAGCAAGCTGTTCTAATGGTGTTAAGGTAGCAAACCCACAATTGTTAGGCAGATTAGAGAGCAGCTATTTCTTTGCCCATGCTAGTATGCTCAGCCTACTGGTTCAGTAGTCCAGGGGTGTGGATAGGCTGGAGCACAGGGCTGCAAGGGGAAAGCAGGGACAAATACTTCCTTTTGAGAGTTTACCAGTTCACAATTTTTCTTTTTCCAAAAAAGGGGGTTGATAATTTTAATTATATTAAGTATATTAATTAATTAATATATAAGTATATTAATATATTAGAAGAAATTTTTTTCAGTTCAGATTCTCTCAGAGGCTGCAACAGAACCCAACTATTACTCAAACTTCAAAAGTGCATTCTAGTTTTATTATAAGAAATCCCCCTAACATTTATGAATTTGCAGTTTCCTTTAAATATATTTATGAGCTTATTACTGTAATATAAGCTTGTAAGACGTGGACTTGTTTTAATGAATCTGGTAGCATTCCTGCAGGGAAAATGGATTTGCCTCAAAGTTTTTATCAGGAGGAAGGGAGGAAAAAGCTATCAGTAGTTCAGCAAGCCTAGAAAGAGTTCCTGGAAGAGGAGACTAATGGGATTTAGCCTGTACTGAACATCCTGTAGAGACCTATGGCAGATAGGAAAAGAGACACTATCACAAGAATAGTTGGCCTTTCTGGGAAAGATGATAGAAATTTCTGTTAAATTGAAAATGAAAAACATTGCAACACCTTTTTTTACTTGGTATTAAGGTTAAAGATTTTGATATTTCCAGTTCCATTGACTGTGCATTCCTGGGCAATTCTACTACCATATCATGATACTATAGAGACACAAGTCTTTCATGGACAATGCCCATAGACATGCCATTTGTGCCTTGAATAAGTCAACAGTAGTCTTAGGTCATAGAAATTGTGGTTTACATCTTTCCTGCATAGCTTCAAGATTAAACTTATAGATCTACATCAGCAAAAATCAGAAATCTTGCAAGAAAGTAAAGAATTATATCTGTGTAATACTAATGTCTTCCATCTCTGCCATATGCAAATTTTCCAGCCTAAACTTGGTTCTTCTATGAGATTGGATAAGACCACAGCCCACTGTGGTTTGGTTACAGGCTGAGACATTTGATCCAGAGATACACAAAGAAATGTGATAAATAGCAAAAAATTCAAGTAGCTCTGACATATAAGCACTCTTTCAGCAGGTAAGAAATCCCATAGACACAGCCTTCCCCACTACAGCTTTGTAAAGCACAAACAGTAAGAGCAACTGCTGTGGAATATAAATTAGGAAAGCCTCAGGGAAAAAAATTGCCTTCATAATGTCTGAGGGTTTTGATACTCTATAGCAGACCAGCCAAATAATAGTCTTATAAGCTACTTGATTAGAAAGAGTTTTGGTTTAAATGCTCTCTCATTTACAATTAGAGGTGTTAATTCAATGGCTAAAGGTCAGGAATTACTCACTGCTAGCACTGTGTCTCAGAAGCATAGCCAGGAAATGGTCATCAGCTCAAATCAGAGGTGTTAATATGCAATTAAAGGTCACAGTGCCTTTTGCTGAATGAAACTAGCTGTTCTCTAGATTAACTTTTTCTGAAGGGATGGCTGCTTAGTTGAGGAAAGTATGCCTTCACAGGAACATTCCAGTTAAGCATCTGCTTTTCAGAGGAGCCAAAGGCTTTGATGAGACAGTTTTTATACTGCTGAGGATAGTTTCAACATTTCTTCCATTGTCTGGGTAAAGATGAATTTAAAAAAGAAAAAGTGAATAAATTCATTGTAGTGAATTTTTTGAGTGTGGTTAAAAGAAGATAAACTTAATAAAAATCAAAGTTAAATTCAAGCAAAGGTAAGCATACTAACCTGAAGCTGTAGCTTGTAGGTCTAGTGCCTAGAGTATTTCACATTGATGCTCTGTAAATTACTTTTTTTGTAGCTCAATGCCCCTTGTTTACCCTGTCAGTACCACAGACATTGAAAATACACAGAATTACCTCATCAGTTGTTTCTTCTGCCTGGGCAGAAATGTATGCATGTGGAGTCTTAAGCTGATTATGTCCTTTTAGACAGCTTGTTCAGGTTGTCTTCCTCTTTTTCTGCCTTAAAATCATTCTACAGCAAGTCTTAGACTTCTCCTAGTAAGGTGCTGTCTGCAGAGACAAGGCACTTTTCTACTCTGTTGACCAAAACATCGAGTAATCCCAAAATTCTTGTCACTATTGAATGTTGTAAAAATATGGAGCAGAATGAGAGTCAGGACATATCTGTAAGAAATTTGATTCAACGAAGCTTTTCAGATTAAAAATGAATCTGATAACTACCAAGATTAGTTTCCCAATGAGTTATTAAATTCATCCAGACTGCATGATATATTCCTAAACACTTAGATACATATTCAAAACAGTGATTTTAACCAATTCAAATACACAATGAGCAAAGGAGAGGAAAGTTCCCGGGAATCTCGATGATTAAGCACAGCTTATTAAGTAGATCACTAATTGAGCTGTAGTAATTTATGTGTACAGGCTATGAGCCTGTCATCTCCTGCTGTAAATGAGTAGTTTTATAGGCAGTGTAGCACATGTAGGCAGTCAGAAATTGTGCTTCTGAACCTTCAGTGCTACTATGAATTTTTTTTTTAATACTTTATGTTCAGCCCTGTTGAATTTTTCTCTTCTCTCCTAGTTAACAAGCATGGTTGAAAAACATTTGCAAGTTCACTCATTTTAAAGGGTGCTTGCATGACAGAAATGTTTGTGTTGGTGTTGCAGCTGCTCACAAACCACATGTCTGACTTACAGGCATATAGTGAAAACTAATTTTTCTTCTCAAGTGTGCTAGTGTCACAATCTCTGCATGAACAGGCGTGCTGTCATCAGAAGTGTTACTTTGATATCAAGAATAGTCTTCAGGAATTACATTTGATTACATTTTCTCTCCTCAAAATGCTTGTCTTTCCATATAGGAGTTTTGAACCTAAAAATGTCCCAAATTATGAAGTTGTTCCATACATAAGAAAGCACACAAAGGTGCCTACAGTTGTTGACTTTTTTTAAACTTTCCAGTATCTCAGGGGGTAGCTACCTCCAGCAGAAGAGCATTAGACTCTTCTGGCCATCTGCTCCATTCCACCAGCATCCTTCAGCACTCACTAGATGGCTGTGCATCCTTAGGAATGCTGCCTTGTAAAGTTTCTAGGAATAGTAGTAATCCACTCACCATTTGGGGGTTTTCAGGAGTAGTGTGCATTCCAGTATATGGCTTGCTTACTTTTCCATCTAGGTCATCCTTCTTTTACTTTGGCTAAAGTGGCCATTGAGTTAAACTAGATTCTTCAGCTGTAAAAACCTGTTGAACTCTCTGTTCTGAGTTTTAAAATGCTTCCTCAACCAACCTCAAATATCCTCCCTCAAACAGAATTGAATATACTGGCTTCTCAGCAGGAGTATTCTCTTTGCATATTCATTGTTTGGAAAAGAAAAATAGCTAATTATAGCTCTTTATCCTCTAATATCTCTACTGTGGTAGTTTTATCAGCCTAGGGAGGAATACAAAATGAGGCAGTCTTCAAGCAAACATATAAGCTCTTGAAAGCAAACTGATAACATGAGTTTACACGCTGCATTCGGAGAGAGCCCTTAGTTAAACACCTCTGTCTGGATTGTGCTCTCGTTGAGCTAGTGCAGCCTAATACAATTTGTAACCCTGCTTGTTAACTGAGCAGCTGAAGCAGCTGAAGCCTTGTCATACTTGAGAAGCCCAAAGACAAATGCATTTCATTATTGGCCATACCAGCTACTTTAAAACAGCCACAGGATACTCCAAAATAGAAAATTGCTTCAAGTAACTAACAATTGAAACATGACACAGGTTTCCTTCTAAATTTTTATATAGTCTTTTCCTGATTATATATATCAACCTCTTTTCTTTTTTTTTTTTTTTCTGTCATAAGTTCTTCCCTGATATATTGAAGCAATGCATTCCACTTCCAAATTTAGGTGAGGGGGAATGAGCATTTCTCCTATTTGTTCTTTTAAGCACGTATTTCTCTTTTATACAACAGTAAAATACAGCTTTCAATCTTTGTACATTTTTATGTAACTTCTATTCTTTTTTGCCTTGTCTTTCTACAGTGAAGTCCAAATATACTTAGCACTCTTCTGATGTGAAAATATTTTCCTACTTTTATCAACTAATTTTAGTCTAGATGGAATATGTTTTTTGGATAATTAGCTGAAAGTTAGCCATATAAATGTGTTAAACAGGTGGACTGAATATCTTTGACTAACATCATATTAATCTCAGTTTTATTTACTATTCTTCATGTTACATCTTAATATCTAGCTTGTACCATTCTCAGTAGATTACTGAGTTTTGAGTCTAAATATCTACATCACTCACAGTTGTAGAGTTGTTTAAGATACTTAGCTCTGGTCCTGCATGCTTGACTTCAAAGAGGACTGGGCAATCACCAACCATATTATGTTCAACAGCGGAAAATTCCAGGTTCTGAGCCTGGCATGGGGCAACCCTGGATGTACAGACAGAGGAGTGAGAGGCTGGAGAGCAGTGCCAGGAAAGGGACCTGGGGGTCGTGGTTGATGTCAGGTTGAACACGAGCCAGCAGTGCCCTGGCAGCCAGGAGGGCCAACCCTGTCCTGAGGGGCATCAGGGACAGCATGGCCAGCTGGGCAAGGGAGGGGATTGTCCTGCTCTGCTCTGAGCTGGGACAGCCTCACCTCGAGTGCTGGGGGCAGTTTTGGGTGCCACAGTATAAAAAAGACATTGAACTGCTAGAGAGTGCCCAAAGGAGGGCAACAAAGACGGTGAAGGACCTTGAGGGGAAGCCTTGTGAGGAGCAGCTGAGGGCACTTGGTCTGTTCAGCCTGGAGCAGACAGGGGAGACCTCACTGCAGTTACAACTTCCTGTGAGGGGGGAAGAAGAGGGACAGATGCGAGGGAATAGTCTGACATTGTGTCAGGAGAGTTTTAGGCTGGGTATTAGGAAAAGGCTCCTCAGAGAGGGGAGGCTGGCTGGGCACTGGCACAGGCTCCCCAGAGAAGGGGTCACAGCACCAAGACTGACAGAGTTGAAGATTTTAGACAACACTCTCAGACTCATGGTGTGACTATTGGGGATGGTTCTGTTGCCAGGCCGGGAGCTGGGCTCAGTGATCCTGGAAGGTCCCTTCCAACTCCTCTGAGTCTGTGAATATAATGCCCCAAGACTTATTTACTATCATTCTCTCTGATTACCTAGTTAGGCTAAGGATCTCTACAGCTCCTTGATTTTATTTGGATTTTTTAATTGGCTACTTGTTTTTCTGTTGGCTTATAGTATAACTGTATAGTGATTAGATGAATTTCCTAATGCTCATCTGTTTCTGCATTCTGAAACTTCTAATTAATTAGAAGGGCAAAAAACCCCTGTGTCCTTGAGACAAATAGGACACCTTAGCTCTTCTAATTATATTATTATAGAAAATTAATATATGATGACTCACTGTTATTTTACACAGCCAAAACTTCTGTCTCTGATTGCAACAGTGGGTAGCATTACTTTTGAGATGAGCCACTTTCACCAGTTCATTTATATTCTACTTCCCCAACTTCCATATTGTCAGAAATACCTCTTTTATCCCTGCCACTAGTAGGCTAGAAGAGGATAAAAGCTCTTCCAAATGCATTGGAAGGAAGAGAGAATTGATAACCTCAATGTCTTTTCATATGAACATGACTAAAACAAGCACTAAGAATGGAAGCCTTAAAAGGACAAAAACTATTTAAATCCACATGTTAGGTTTGAGTTTACTAAAATAAATAAATAAACTTCTACGTAGCAAAGAAAACATCTCCCAAGATACTCAAAATCATAGAAGGTCATCAGAAAGCAATAAAGGACAAGACTTGAAATTTAGATTAACTTTTTTTTGTTATTATGTGCATCACAATGAGTGTGGTTAAAGCTGGAGTTGGATGTTGTGTGTGATGCAGTAGAGTATAATTGAAAGGATTGAGTGGTTGGTTAGAATCAGTGGTTAGAGCAGGAAAAGCAGTCAGCTGTCTGATGTGTGCATGTGTTCATACTTCAAGCTTTAATAAAACAGTAGGGAAACACCTTAGGTGTTCTCAAGTTTGCTGCATACAAATTTTTAATAGAAATATATGCTTGATTGTCATTCTGAATGCTAGCAGAGAAGACTGAACCAAAGGGATCTTGCTTTCAGTGCTCCATTTAGAAGATGTTTCTTTAGGTTACTCTCTTGTCATATGCTGCTTGTCAGCTCTGTCTCTTCCATTTCTCAAGCTTCCCCCACACGGCGTGTTTTGTGAGCGTGAGCTGCTGACAGGCTGATCTTTACAGTCTGAGATACCTGTTCTGAGCTCTGGTGTTGCCTTGCATGTGCTCTTGGCAGTGTATCCATTGACCCGTGAGGGGAAGGAACCATCATCACAGTTAAAAAACTGGTCCCAGACTCAAAAGCAGTTTGTCTTTGTGGACTTGGTTACTCAGGTCCTATGTTTGCTCTAGAAATGGTAACTAAAGGCAGTATAGGCCAAATAAAACCAGCCTAAATGTACTAGGAGTGCAAAGAACCAGTGTTTGTCAGGGTTGTTTTCTTGCATCCCAGCAACAAAAACCTGACAAGCTTCATCGTGTTATGTCTGGATTATCATTTAACTTTAATCACAACTGAAAATATGTTCATTTACAATAAATTCCTCTCTTCAGATATGGGTACTAAATTAAACTTAAAGAGTGGAAAAAGTTTAGTTATCCTGTTACTAAGCAGCAACACCAGTAATGGAAACACTCTGCTGGATGCAAAGGAATACTTAGTCATTTTAAGAGACCTGGAATAGTCTGCTTTAAACCTACAATTACCAGAAGCAGCTGGATCTACCTTAATGTAATATTCCCATAAATTCATCTTTGCCCTACAAGTTTTTTTTTTTCTACTGTCTATTTTCTCTGTAGTTATCTCTAGTCCAACATCTGACTAGAGAATTCCCTCTTATTGCGTACAAACTCAAATGTATAGGAGAGAGGTTGCATTCAAGTACGAATTAGCTGGTTGTGTCAGAGGCCTCTGGAATGTAAGGCAGGGATTTGAAGACACCTGCATATCTTCACTGAGCTTGAGGAAGAAATAATATGTTTTAAAAACAAAGTGTAAGCCATTCCTATATCTATGATGCAATATTGCAAATAGAAATTTTCTGCAAGGAACAGTCTAAATCAGATTATTTACCTAACATATAAAAATATAGTAGTATTAAATGTAATTAAATTTAGTAGTAATAAACTACTAAAAATGTAGTGCATTAGCTGTGAGTTTTAAAGAAGCTACATGGGCGCTGGAAGTATTTGCTATGGTGTAGTATCTTGAGCAATTTCAGGAGATGCTGTTCAGCACCCTTATCAACAACGGTTGTGCACACTGTCATATGTGAACTGTTTTGCCATGGAATAGTAAGGAATTTCTCTAAAATAAATTAATTCTGACCATCCTCTATATGCCCTGATTGTTGAAATAAAACATGGTACAGTAAGCATTTTATTTCTCTATTGAGGTGTTTTGCAGTGAGCAAGATGAAAAGTGCAATTTCACCTTTTGAAAACTAAATATCTGGTCTCTGATAGCTATTGCAAGCACCAAGCAGATAGATTTTCTTCTTCAGCACACTGACCACAGTGTAGGACAGTGGGTTTAGAGCTATTGTGTAAGATAATAAAAATAAAAAGTATTTAAAGTCTATGGAGTCATACTGATGTGCAGTATCAGTTTCCTATATTGGGTGACTACAAATTCAGTAGCTTTCTTAGGGATCACTGATATATAATGATATGAGATTGATGGGGAATTATCAATGAAATAGAACTGACTTTTACTGTAATTTTAAATTTTTTTCCTATGCAATTTATTTCTTCCCAATGAAATTTCTTAACTGGACTTGTTTAGATTAATTTATTGTAGATTCATAATCTTTACCAATATCAGATTTTTTGTAAGAGGTTCTTATATGATATTTTATTATTATGATTTCATAAAAAATACAAGGTCATGAAAGGTTATGACTCAATAAAAGGCCACGAGGAAAAAGCTTCATGTTCTCTGTCCGTTCTTTAATTATAGAGATTATGAATATCTAGGAGAGCAGGTACCTTCTCTACTCTAATTCATTATTACATATTACAAAATCTATTACTTCAGTTCTTATTTTCTTATTAAGCTCTTTTTAAAAGCTCTTGTATTGCTTAAGAAATAGTCTAACTTTATTATTTGAAGATAGACACTTTTTGTATAACCAAAATGTATAACCAAAATATATAACCACTCACAAATATCTACTTGCAAAACTGCATATAAAGCTTACTTGAGTTAAAAAAGGAAAAAGAAAGTAGATCTTCACATTAAAAAGTGCATTCAACTTTCTTTTGTGTTATAAAAACATGTGTATGATCATCCCACATTTGTTTAATGTAAAATTGCCGTACATTAATGATCTTCAAGGGTTGTGTTGTTTTGGTTTTACTTTTCAGATATTGGTAATGGCTTATGATTAGAGTTCTTGAGCCTGTGATAAATACCTTTTCTTTTTCCCAAAAGATAATTAAGAGTATCCCAAAACAGGACTGGTAGAAGGACTGCTCTGTGATTGAGAACAGGTCTGCTCCATCACACTTGGTTTTGTATTAAAACTTGATAATGATCTTCATTTACAGTAGTGATACCCAAACCAAAGCATATGGACAGAATGAGATGAAAGAAAACTTAGGCACTTCTGGTTTTAACATAATAAAAGATGCCACAACTATTTCTGAGCTGTTGCATTTTGTTGCTTTAGCACCTTTCCTAACTAACCCGAATGCCAGGCAAATTCTGTTTAAACTCTTGGGGTTTTTTCCTACATTGGTCAGCTAGGAGGCTTGCTGTCTGATACTTCTATGTACTCTTGAAATAAAATTGACTTGTGTTTTCACTAATGTGATTTGTTCTGAACAAGTCCATTTAGATGTGCTTGTTACATGGCAAGTAAGTGGTTTCAGCAAGGAAGACATGCTAAAGATTTAAGCATTAAAGTATCAGTGAAGACTCAGGGAACTTATGGCTTCTGCTGTCCTGTATATTTGGGTTTCCTATTATTTTCAGAGTTGTTCTTATTACTTTGATGAAAAATTGTTTCTAATATCACCATGGTGTTTAAATGAGATCATTTGACTTTTAAAGCAGTCAATCAGAGAATAATGTCAGGTCAGTACTGAGCCTCTGTCTTGTATTGTTCTGTAAAGGAATGGCATGTTATATAATGGTAACAATGAAGAACTCAGTGTCAGATGATTAAGAGGAGCAGCTGGTAGATGTTGTTTCTCTGTTGGCCCTCTGGATGAGAAATTGGCAAGGAAAGGTATCAGCTTTGAAGAACAACTTTAAAAAAAAACTACTAAAATATTCCAATATTTATAATGCTATCAACAATATCTTGCAATTTAGTAATCCAAAAAAATTTAAAGAATCTTTTTCCTCCTGTAAGTTTAATTTATAAGGAAATAAAACTTTTTTTTTGTTCTGAATCTTTAATGCACTACTTAGACTACTTATTCACAATTTGCATGGTTAAATCAGTGCAGCTGGTTTTCTACTTAAATATATGAACACTGTGATATAAATACACCTGACTTTGTGCCAAGTACCAACTCACAGGACAAGACTCTGATCTATTATTCATCCTTTATGTTATAGCTCTGGTCAAAATTTTCAAAGCCTATAATATAATCATTTAGGGTTAGTCATAAAAGGCCTGAGGCAGTCAGGCCTCCCATTAACTGCTGCTGATAGCAAAGAGCCTAAGTCTTGTTTATCAGGTTGTGCAGTAATTGCATTTCAGAATGGAAGGTAGCCTTTCTGCTGAGTATACCCTTAAAATTAAATGTGGCAACATAAGCACTGAAACTTGAATTGTTCTGTTTGTCTTTATTTATTATTTATTAGGATGTTCCTTTTTCTTAGCAACATCCTAAGAAAAAGGAAGAAAAAGGCTGTGGTCTGACCACTTGAGAGTAGCTGCTGTTTCTTTGTGAACACATATATTCTGAGTTTTAAAGGCATTTATTGCTTATGAAGTCTTTGATTAGAGGTATTTGGCTAATTATAGATAGTAGTAACTTTTCTCATCTAAATCTACTAGCTGAAAGTTTGAGTGAGAGTGTGTATGAATCCATATATGAATATATGAACCCATATTTATTTATGACAGGATGAGCTTTTAAAGAGACCCAGGCAAAATTATTTGTCTGTTTAAGATAACTATAGGTTATGGTAGAAATAACTAATGTAGATGGTAGCTAATGGAGAGAGAGAGGCACCTTTGAAGGATGAGTAATTCCAGTTAACAAAGGTGTTCATATGGCAGAGTGAATTGCCTTTTCAGGCTGAGTGGACTACCGTTGACTAACCTGAACTACAGACTTAGTTTGGCTAATATTAAATTATAGAAAATGCAGCCTTTTTTTTTTCTAAAAGTTATCCCAGTTTCCTGTATTTCTCTTTTTTTGGTTGTGGCTTTTATTTCAAATGTTTACAATTACTAATCCATTAAATGTTCAAGATATGGGAGCATACTGGACTTATTTAGTAGTAGAATATTATTTCCTTTTTGTTTAGAAACTGGAGACATGTATTGGATTAATTCCCACTTAACATGTTGAATAAAAAGGAAAAACAGGTGGTGTGGTTCAGAATTCAAGCTATTTGTGAGTGGTAACATCAGAAAACTTTTTTTTTTGCAATGCAATTTGAAGGAAGAATTTGAAATAAACAGCAAATTTTCATTTATTGTCTGAAAATTATTTATATTATCAACAGAGAACACAACAATTAGCAGTAACTTGTTGCCTTGGCAGATTAGATTGGTAAGAGGTGAACTGAAGATTTTTCTTACTTTTAGCGCAAAAAAAAGTGGAATATACACTTTGTCTTGGGACATAAAGTGCTATATGATTGTATGTCGTGTAGCAATTACTGACAGAAAATGTGAAAAGTTTCAGGAGGGTGACAAGTTGTGCATTGAAAATAGATGCTATAATGATGTGAGGAATGATCATGAAACACCAGGATTTTAGTGGACATACAGCATTTTCCCAGAAAAATTTACTTGAAACTGAGAATATATCACCTTTTTCAAGGGAACCATTTTCTTCTCCTTTTGCTGTATGTATAGTACTTTACACTGTAAATAACCCTTATTTGAAAAAAAGATTATGAGTATAGAGTCAGAGAATCAGATCTAGGAGGTCTCTGTTATACTAACAAATAACAGACTTTAATTTGTAGAAAGAAATTTTGTGGTCAAACTTCTTTGGTTTGTATCCTTTCAGTTTTGTAATATTTTAGTTTCAGTATTTTTGTTTGTTTGCTGCTTACAACCAAAATGATTAGTGCATTCTCATTTGAATTAAAGAATAGTGCAAAAATAAATTGTCTAATGAGACTTGAAAAGGAAGTCAATACAAAATACACTCAGGAATCAACACTGGTGTTGTCTCCAGAAAAATTGCTGTACTGATTGTCATGAAGTATATTGATGTCACTGTCACTATGACAACATTGTGACAAGAACTAGACACTCTAGGCTACCTTGTAGAAAGGATCTGTCATCTATATTTTTTTTTATAAAAAGTAATAGAAATGAGAGCCTCTCCCCCAGCACAGGGTTTCATTTAAGGTTAGATGAATTGTTACGGGCATCGGATCAAGGTATTCCTGAACAAGTGACAAGCTGGCTTTTCAAGACAGGTAAGAACAACATATTCAAATATAAAAGGCTTTTACTTTTCAACTAGTAAAAAGAAGAAAAAAAAATTCTCTCAAATAGAAACACTTGTATGCAGAAAACTGATGTTTTGATATATTTCTCAAAAGTATGGCACGATTTTATATCCAAGAATGTAAGAAACATATGGAAGTAGTGTTTGTAATGTAACTTATAAAAAGGATGGTTTTCTTTTTCTTTCTCCTCTTTTAATTTATAACAATCTCTCCAACTTTATGTAATTCTGGTTCTGTGTTATTTTAATGAAACCACAGAATCTGTGATATACGGCACATTTTCTTTCCTTTTTTTAAACTATTTTTCACCCACAGAAAGAGTTTATTTTCTCATTGTTTATTTGTGTGATCTCTACTTTCTCATTGATTTGAATGTTTGTGTTTTCCCACATCAGACACAGTACTACTTTGTGCCAGCATAACTTGAGAAAATTGCACTCTCTGGAAATACTACAATATTAAGAATATTTCCTGTTAATCTATGTGTTACTTTTTTTTCAATTATGTTCATCAACTATAGTGCTTTTTTATATATATATTTTATATTAGCTGTTTTAAAACAGAGATTACCAACATGATAGCAACATGAAAAAACACCTAAATAAAATTTTCCCAGAGGTATTTGAATTTCTAGTAATTCCTAAGCAGATCGTAAATGGGCAGTGGAAGTTCTCATGTTTGCTTTGCTATTATCTAACTATGCAAGACTAAGTGAGATGATTTATTATTAAGTCTGGGTCTCTTGATCTTGATTTCAGTTAAAACAATTAGCTGGTTTTGTTTTCTAAGCGACATTGATAGGATACCATTTAAGACTAACATACTTATCTTAAAATGGTTATTATTTCAAAATAAAATTTTAGTCATTTATCAAATGCAACATTCATTAATAAGAACAATGAAAACTTTAAAAGATTTCTTTTTACATTAATAATTATTCTGTTCTTCAATTGCTCACCAAGTGAGACTAATTTAATTGGAAAAGTGGATAAAACAAAAAGTTGTAATTTAGCTCATATATATTCCTGGGACATAATTTAAAAGTACTATATTGAGACAGGATTTTGTATTTAAAGTTTGAGGATAGGCGTATGTATTCAGGACTTAAAAAGCAATCCCATATGAGGGGAAAAGCTATCAGGTTAACAGCAGTAGTCACTACACCCTCAGTGCTAATTTCACTGAGATCAGAAAATCAGAGTGAGTTCTTTCTCCTCTAAATACAGGCTTGAAAAGTTTCTGTAATGCTGTGGAGCCCAATGCACATTATCTTCTGAAAAAAACAAACAAAAAAAACCAAATTAACAAGCAGAAACTTTCCTCCTCTACATCCATCAAAGAAGGGAATAGGTCATCTGCTTTTAAATTAATTGTCCTGAGGTCTTGAGCAAATTAGCTGCTCTCTTCCAAGTCATATAAGTTTATTTAGGTTTTCTTGACTGCAATGTGATAGATTACTTACCTTAAAAGCATTTTAAGATTGGGTGAAATTTCTCTTGAAAAATGCATGTTGAAGAGCTGTAAATTTTCACAGCACAATTTCATTTAACAGTGCAGTGCAATTAAGTCATATGAACATAAACTTTTTGCATAAAGTGATCAAGCAGCAACAAACAAGGGAGATGATGTGGTCCTTTGCCTCTCTTTCACTCTGCATCATGTCAGATCACTCTACAATGCTTTGTGTCTATCTAGAAGTGAGTTATAAGAGAACTTCTCCTTTTCCCAAATGAACTTAAGGTTCGGCTTTAGCTGAAAGATCTTATCCTAGCACCATAAAAGCAGAAGATGGGTAGTTGCTCTGTGGATGGATTCTAGGCACAAGTGAGGTAGGAAGGCACCAGGGCAGGAGAGTGCAGGAGCTGGCCTTTCCCATGAAGAACCTGAGTTACAAGCAGGCTGGGTGGCAGGGCCCAGAGTGGTGGTGGAAGGTGCCACATCCAGTGAGCCGATGGTCTCTAGTGGGCTTGCCTGGGGCCCAGCACTGGGCCCAGTCCTGTTAGATACCTTTGCTGATGGTCTGGATGAAGGGATTGAGTGCACCCTCAGTAAGATTGTGAATGGCACTGTGTTGGGTGGGAGTGTTCATCTGCTGGAGGGCAGGAAGGCTCTGCAGGAGCTGATTGTATGAGGTTCAAGAAGGCCAAGTGCCAGGTCCTGCAACTGGGTCACAAGAGCCCCAGGCAGTCCTACAGGCTCAGAGAAGAGTGTCTGGAAAGCTTTCCAGGTATTAGTAGAAAGTGACATGGAGTTGCTGTTGGACAGCCAGCTGAACAGGAGCTCTCCCTGTTCCCAGGTGGCCAAGAAGGCCAATGGCAGCCTGGCTTGTATCAAAAATAGTGGGGCCAGCAGGACAAGGAGACGCTGTAAATGAGCATTGGTGATGCCACACCTCAAATCCTGTATGTAGCTCTAGGCCCTTCAAGAAAAATATTGAGGTGCTGGATCATGTCTAGAGAAGGGCAGTGGAGCTAGTGAAGGGTCTGGAGCACAAGCCCTGTGGGGAATAGCTGAGGGAGCTAAACGCCTGGAGAAAAGGAGGCTCAGGGGGGACCCCAATCACTCTCTACAACCACCTGAAAGGAAGCTGTTGCAAGCTGAGGGTTGCTTTCTTCTCCTTGTCAATCATGGACAGGATATGAGGACACAGCCTCAAGCGGCAAAGAGGAGGTTCAGATTGAATATCAGGAAGAATTTCTTCATGCAAAGGATTGTTAAATATTGGAACAGGCTCCCCAGAGAAGTGGGGTAGTCACTATCCCTGGAAGCGTTCAAGAAATGACTGGATGTGGCGCTTTGTACCATGGTCTAGCTGACAAAATGATGACTTGTCACAGGTTGGACTCAATGGTCTTAGAGGTCTTTTCCAACATAAATGATTCTATGTTTCTGTAAAAAACCCTTCTGCAGCCAGCAGAGGCTGGGGGTACATTGGCAAGGGCAGAGAGACTGTTCCCTCTGACAGGACAAGTTGCCTTGTCTTCTTGTCATCTTCTACTGCTGGCTTCAGAAGTTTCCAAGTCCAATTTCCTTGGGCTCCATCCTTGGTGAAGCATGTTCCATTTCAGGTTGTTGTTCATGTTCAGGTGTTGAAGCCTTGTGTCCTTTAGAGAAGAAAATTTAGTTTTGGCCATGTTGTTGAAAAACCCAGAGCTGGTTCCATCACTTCATTTTTTTACTTCAGAGAGAGGCTACTTTAACTCTGATGATGTTTCGTGATATAAAGTTTGACAAATGGTTGCTACTGACAGGCAGTGGGATTGAGGCCTTATTAAAATTTAAATCCTTTTTAAAACTTGCTTCATTATCTGACCACTAAAAAAGATAATTTATTAGCTCTAATTTATTAGATCAGTATAAATGAGAAAAGAATATGTATCATGTGCAAGTATAAATTTTGATTTTTGAAAAATAATTGCATTAGTGGAATGACCACATTATACCAGTGTGCGATCTCAGATTCTGTTCATGTTTTGAATTCTGGTAGATCTTAAAATATTTTCATGAATTTAATATTGGAACCTTCAGTACTTTAGAAAATAATAAATATTTGCAAAAAAATATAGAACAGGCCAGCATTTTCAGACCCAGATTTAAGTAACTATACCTATCAATTTATAGTAGTGTAAACAGTAATCTGTTTAGGAAAATAGAAAACATAAGTGGTAGTCGGCACTGACTCTGATGTTTTTATGATTTTATGGTTATATTGTATATTCCATTAATGAAAAGTATTTTGTAAACAATGCATAAAGGATTAATATTCAGATTAATTAATATTAACCATGTGCTTTTAGAATATAACACAAATGTGAAGCTAATTCCTTCATTAGTGTTTCAAAATAAGCTGATTTTGCATTGTTTTGAATAAAGTTATATTCTATTTCCTCAGTTGAATATTTTCAAGATCATATTAAGAGGTATAAATCTTTAAAACAGCATTCTGAACAGCACCACTGTAAGACTGGTTCCTTTTTAGTAGGCATTTTCACCTGCTGAGTATACTCTAAATGATAGTTTGTGTTCCTCTCAGAAAAGATGATTTACTGCTTTTAATCATGTACGTGACCACACCTGAGGGAGTGAAGCTGATTCTCTTATTTCTTTAACACTTCAGGGGAATTAGTGAAACCCTAAATATATGCAAAAGCACTAAATAGCAAAGTTTTAAGCAAGGATATCATACAGATTCTGTAGATAGTGCTGCAAGCTGTGATACACAGTTTGTGTAGAAATCAGTCTGAGCCTCAGCTACCTATAGGTAAACATTGTGCATAATAAAAAATTAAAAATACCCGAAACAAAAACAAACAAGGAAAAAAAACACCAATCAAATAGGAGGACACAAAATACATTAATTGCACAAATAAAAACCTTGGTTTGATAATTATAAAGATGGAATAAGAACAGATTTTTTTTTTGCATTTAGAGTTGCGCTTCTATACAACCAGCCTCATTATTTACATGAGTAGGAACTTATTCTGTGGGACTTTTCTCTCTATGAATAGTAAATATGTGCTGGAGATTTTTGCATTGTGCTTTTTTGGTGGGTTTTTAATTTTTCTTTTTAGATGCTGGTAGGTTTTTTTTTTCTTTTTAGTTGTTTTTTGTCAAGGAATTTAGATGATATAAACATTCATGTAATATGTCTTTCTGATTATGAATTATGTATTTTGTTATTTTTATACTTTTTGCTGCAGAGGGATTTTTTAGAAAAACAGCTTTATTTGGAATTTAATTTTTTTACAGTGGCAACTTCAATTTTAAATTAATCGCATCTTGGCTTTAGCTCAGATCAATCCTCACATAACAATCATCCACAAAGGGAAAATTGCAAGTTCCCTTTCAGATTGCTTTTAATATTCTTCCATGATTGCCTCTTCAAGAACAAATGGGAAGATGATCCTCTATTTCAATTTCCCACTCAGCCCTGGAGTAGCTTCTTTTAACATGGTGGATACTTCACACAAATCTGCACTTTTTCCACAGAAGTAGTTGAGAAAGGCATGTCTCCACATTTCTTTTACAGATGGCAGATTTGCTTCTGGTGTTCTTATCTTCTGAAATAACTGAGTGGCTAAAGGAGAAAGTCTTTTTCCTTGTGTTACTATATTCTTTTTTGAGCTGACGCCTCCTCCACGATGAGATGGAGGCAAGCGAAACCGAGCATTTATAAAACATGTGCAATGTGTAATGGAAAATCTGAAAAATCAGAAATAAGGGATAAATTATCTGTTGTTCTGGTTACCATCAAGGGCCTTTGTGGCACAAATGTTGTGTGCTTTGTATGCTGCAGGAATACGGAGACTGTTGCTGCATGCCGGGAAGTACACACAGGAGAGATCAGATTAAATATCCCGGTGAACTTTGCACTTAATCAGAGTGTGGATATGTAGTATTGTTAGGCAATTTTTCCCTAAAAGGGAAGAATAGTTATTCTAGGTATTGATGGTTGGTAATTATGGGACAGTCAGAGAAAATGGGCTATAGCTGTGTTGGTGAAGCACTGCTGCTCTGCTTTGCACAGTCCCCTCTTTTATTGCTTCTGTCCCAAAGCCTGCAAAGCTTGTGCTGTCTTGAAATGCCATTGCAAGGAGTAGTTGAGGTCTGAGATAATGTTGGACACTTTGACTGTGCTCTGTTCCTCAGCCCTCTGGTGTGGTAGCGTGTGCCTGTTTACAGCCCTCACCCAGGACGTGGGTCCCTTGATGGTTTGTCTTGCCAGACTGCTTGTGAAGAATGTGACCAGGTTTCTTAGTCAGATTTGAATAATTATTTCTGCAGCCACAGTTATTTTGTGGTATAAATCACATCACATACTCTTCTTTTCCCCAGAGGAAATATCCAGGTAACATCAGTAATACTGACAGTAGATTTAAAGGCATCCATAAATAAAACAAAGGAAAAAAAAAGGACTTTTACTTTTTGAATAATTTTCTGAGTGCATATAAGCAGCAATTTTCCCCAAATATTTATGTCTCCTCCAAATCTGAAAACTAATGATTGATGTAAGCTATATTGCTACTGATGAATCAGTGCAAAACCTGCCAGATGTACTCACACAAGACAGAGGTCATAAAGAGCCTTTCCATAACTCAGTCCTGCCAACACTGGCCTCTTGATATTATTGTCTTTTGAGATATATGTACTTGTTAACACAACTTAAATCCAGTATGTATCCCACTTTAAAAAATGTTGAGATTAACATTATTTTTAAATAATAGCAAGGAAAAATCTACTTTGAAGTAGATTGTTTTGAAAATCTCTGATAACTTAAAATTTATATGGTGTCTTACACGTTTAAAGCACCATGGAAGTACTAATTTATTTTCCACTTCTAGCTTGTAGCTAAACAATGCACCAATTTTATGATATGGAAAAGTGGGAGAGCAAAAATTAATAATGTAGTGAAACATTCTAGATAAGGTTTTAGGAAATATGTTCCCAATGCTATCACCAGTCATACAGCATGCACTGATTCTAAGATTGCAGTTTTGACTATAGCCTTGCTATAAAGAAACTAAAGCAGAAATGGTATAAAATATTTAGAATTCCTGCTAGAAATTGTTAGTTGTAAGGGAAGACTTAAAATATATTCTGTGTTGTGAGCTATGTGGGTTGTTTATTTGTATGGTTTGGGTTTTTTGAGTATTTTTTTTCTGATTATTTAAATAGTATAATTTCATCAGTTTAATCAATGACATCATTTGATAATAAATAAATAATAAGAATGACTGTGTTTGGTGTACTATCTCTCAGGATTTCTTTCCAAGTAGATACAAAGGCCTTTGGATGGTCTAATTGCTCGTAAATGAGAGTTAAATTTCTGATTGATTTAATGAACAAAATTTTAGGGATTTCTGTTTAAATGTGAGCTTGCTAGCCAGGTAAGCCACTAGATCTTTTTCCATATTCAGTCAGCTTTATTGATTTCTGTGAATTATTAAGGAAGCTTTTTTATCAATTTAGCTACATGCAATTCTTTCATCTGTGAAAATATATTCACAGAGCTCTTGCAGAAATAAGTCATTTTTTTTTTTCCAAGGGAAAGCCTCTTTGAATTGAATTTCCTTTTTTTTTTTTTTTTTGTTTCATTTGGGTTGGTTGTTTATTTGTTCTCTAAAATTTTACTATTTAGGATACATTTATACTGTGCTATATTTCAGCTTGGTTGTCTAAAACAAGATTTCCAAGAATCTGGAAATTACTGAACAGGGTAGAAGTAAATGATGAAATTATCTTATTGCTAACAGCAGACTCATTGTGAACACGTTTTCTTTGATTTCTGTATCAAAAAAATATATCAAGAACTAGGGATATCCAAATTGTGGTCAAGGATGGATGCCCCAGTTTGTGATCCATCAGGTTGCAACAAGCCCTGCCTGTGCTCCATCCTTTCCCTCTTGCAGGAGAACATTAGTGCAGTCTTCCCCACCCATACCACAGCTACATGGTGGGAACTGCTCTAAGTCTCTTAACTATTTAACTATATCCATATTTTCTGTAACTTATGCTGTTTATATCTACATGTGAAAACAATGTTATAACGCATTCAGTTATCTTACACATTTAAGTACATTAATTTAATGTTAGTATATTTTAAGTGTCATGTGAAATAAACACCTTAATTCTTAATGCAGGTGTCTAGGAATTACATGCTCAGCGTTTCCAGTTTTTCCTGTGTTTAGCCACAGTTGGTGAATGAAATTACTGAGCAAAGTCAAGTTTTGCCATTTTTCCCTAAGACTTGCATTATGTCATGAGCCAGTCTCTGTTCGTTGTAACAAAGTCATTTATCACAGCAACGCGTATGACAGAATGGTGTAATTTTATCCTGTGTATCATCTGTGGGCAAAGAAGCTATAAAATGCAGTGAAGCACATTAAAGTCTTTATGTGAAACAGGTAAATACTGGTAACCTCTGATCAGGTTCTGCATCTCTCCTGCTTCTCATGGGGATTGCTGCTGAAGGTTGCCCGATCCTCTGAGCTGGAATCACACAGAGTAGCCTCCTTGGAGAGCTGTACTTTGGCAAGGAAGCCTCCAGTCCTTGCAGATGTTGGGTGGCTGTGCTGCCCTCATCTGCTGCCTGGCTGAAGAAAGGGCTGTAGCAGCTCCAGTGTGGGCTGCACTGGGGTGGCTTTGTGGCACTTAACTCATGCACAGACAGAGCTTCTTCCAAGCAGACCTCTGCAAAAGTGTCTTGGAAATGACAAGGTTACGGGATTACAGTGCTCTGTCTACCTTGCTGTCTTTTGACAACATTATTTCATGAAATTTCAGTGAAATCCAGAAATAAGTTTGTAGGAAAATTTGTTTTGAGATGGGAGTTTTGATTGCAGTATGACTTATCTGAACTGACAGGTGTCTTTCAGAGGGTTCAGAGCTTCCCTCTTCTCCTACAAAAGCAGAGAGAATAATAGTGGGTTGAATGAGTATTAATGTGGCATGTAATACATTCTTTGTGACAGAAGAATGACAATATTTAGAGATTAAAAAAAATACTAAAAATTGGGTGAAGGGAAGTGGCTGGATTAAGTAAACTAATTAGGAAAGAACCTCTGGTCAGCAAATAAAGTAGTTTTCACCTTTGAAAAAGAAAAATACACTGCAAAAGCACCAGATAAATAATAAACAAAGTGAAATACAAGTAGAAGATTTGAACCACAACTCACACGGAAAGAAACCAACATTGTAGATTGTAAGAACCCACAAAGATAAGATACAGAATAAGACATGGCACACGTGATCACTTTGATGTTGCTTTCACTTTTTCTTCATGAAAGTAAGACCTAAGGCTTGCCTGATGTTCTGAGATGCAAGCACTTCATGGTGTTTCCTTTTAATGGCTCAGAAGTGAAGGCTAAAGAAAATTGAGACAATTGTATACAACTTTTAGTTGTGCTATTTCTTTTGGCAATTTCTTGCTCACAAGAAATTGATAAGCTTCAAAATATGTTGGTAAGAGAAAAATAAACGGGTAAAAGTTCATATCACGTGGAAGACCATAAAAGAAAAAAAAGGTAAAAACATCACTCAAAAATACATTTATTCAGTTATTGGAGAATGAGAATGATGAGGTTGCATTGACCCTGATATTTAAAAAAAAAAGTGTGGTTTTATTATACTTAAAGAAATCTTAATTTTTGTACAGAAACGATGGTGATAAAGGAATGTTAGAAGAATCTTTGAAATTTAAGGAATTAGAAGCATATAATTTAAATATGGATGTATATATTTTACAGATTGTATATATTTATATATAATCTGTGAAAGACATAGACCCTTAATATGACGAATTCTGATTTTAAAACATGCAGAAAATTACAATAGCTTGATATGTGCTATATATGGGCTCATAAATAAACAGAGGATCTTAAAGACAATGATAAAATCACAACATTGTCAAAATGTCAGCCATCTACAAAGAAAAGTAAAATAAATCTGATTGGTATTCATTAGATTATATTTTAACAATGGTTAAAATTTTGAGTGTTCTTTGGTTCATAAAATTTATAAATGAAGAGCGCATGTTTGCTTTATTTTATTTTGATTTAGGAGTTTATATTGATAAAATAGCCATTGAGATAAAATGTAGTAAAAATAAACCTATAAAAACCCCTTCAATTCACAGAGAAGGAAAAACATACAACATCCTCCTTCACAGTTGGTTTTGGAATATCTTCAGGTGTTGCTGTCTGCCAACATGAATAGTTAACATCTTGACAGCTTAAACCATGAAGCATAGAAAAATTAAAGTAAGCAAAACTTGAGTGATCTGGAGAAAACAGTGTTTACCATAGGCACAGTTGTCAGATCCAGTCAGTTGTTTTCCCTCATATGTTTTGCATTGATAATAATTTCATTATGATAAAATATGTGGATTGATGTAAACGGCCTGGAATTTGCACTGTGTTCAGTTTGTAAATCTTGCTGATGCTCTAGGCCTGATAGCTAGAAGCTCAACCAGCATGCAACCTTGATATAATTGTCAATGTCCAGCAGTATAAAATGTAAAAAAAGAAACACATAACCAAGTTTTAAGCAAGGACAAGTGTGAATATATGTGGTGGTCCTCACTGCATCTGATGGTTGCAAAGGAACTGAAAATACTTATTTTTGGTGGCACTGTGATCCAGTTCCAAGCAAGGAAAAAGTAGCCTTTTGCACAGAATAGGGTGGCACTGTGGGAAGACTGCCTTGAGCCTAGGTGGTTTGTAGATTTTTCTCTTAGGGAAGATAGTTCTCTTAATGCTAAGCTTCTGTGAAAGATTGAAGTTAACCCTCTTTTTGTATTTTCTTAGCTGAGTATTGTAAAGTAACTTCACCAAGGCCAGAACATGCTGGTTACATCTCTAAGGGGCTTTACTGCATAGTGTTTAGATACTAAACAGCTTTAGGCTGATTCCAGTGGAGATAAAAAGCTCAAAAAAGGCAGTCACAGTGCTTAGGGACATAACCCTCCAATGTCAAGGTGCAAAAGACACAACTGAAATAGCAGAAATTCTGCATAAGATTCTTTCCTCTGAGGGTTCTCAAACACTGATGTGGCTTGACTAGGGAGTTTGGGGTATCTCCATCTTCAGAGTTAGCCAAAATCCCACTGGACACAGCTTTAGCAATCCTGTTTGAGCAGGATGTTGAGCTAGATGATCTCCATGGGTGCCTCCCTGTCTCAGCCAGCCTGGGTTTTGTGTTGTGTTGTGCTCCTAGAGAAGACAAAATTTAACCATGTATAGAGGACAGAGTAAGAAACACTTTCTAGCAAGAATTTCAGATCTCACACAGTGCAATGAAAGGTGGCATTGAAGATGAATCAATCACATCCTTCAGACATTTAAATCAAGATATTTCTTCAGAGAGAAATTGTGTAAATTAGAAAAGAGAAAAGAAGGGTAAAAGAAGAAAGACCATAGAACCTCTGTAATATTTAGAGCTAAGTTTAAATGTTTTGTTCTTTTTCAAGGCGGGGAGGTAATGGTGCCTTATAACATTTAATCAAAAACATTATCTATAGAAGTTTTGTTCAGGATTTCAATTTTAAAAAAATCTAGAAACATACTGAAAATTTATCCTCAAAAATGCAGGATGCAGTAATGTTATTTTAGAAGTGTGTTCATTTCCAGAATGGATATTTTTGAAGAATTGGAAGAAATTCAACATTTTTATAGCGCAATTATACCTAGGCCAGGTAAATATACAAGATTCTTGAATACTCCCTTAGGTTGTAGGGGTTTTTTCCCAAATAGAGCAAACAAAAGAGATAGATTTTCAATAGTGTTTGTGCATCAGTAGCTTTAACAAGTGAATTATTTCATTAAACACAACGAGCTGTGAAAAACAAACAAATTAGATTCACTATTTGTCATTGCATAGAACTACAATCCACTTTTCTCCAAATATTGATGAGAGAAAATTAAAGGGCTCTAAATCTAAATACTGTGTGTTTGCCACAGTAATATCAGCTCTATAGTCCTGTACTCCAAGAGCATCTGAGGGATCAAATGGTATAATAAATGAACAGGATTTTCTGCCCTCTACAAACATGTTTTTATGCTATTCCCAGGCAGCAATTATTGGTTTGCCCTGAACATGTCTGTGGCCTTTTTAAGCTAAACATTTATTTGGATGCATGCATACTACAAATAAACAAAGATTACATCAGTGTCTCTGACATACAGAGAAGCTTGGATGTAGTCAGCACTAAATAGATATTGTAAAGTAAAAAATGTTTCTCTTCTTTTAGATTACAATGTTATTTAACAGGAAAAATGAAAACTTAGAGTCTAAGTCTATGGAATTTAAGATGTCTGTTCCTGATTGTATTGCGGTAAAACCAGATATTTTTCTAGTTGTGCATTTTGGTATAGTGTGTAATTCTCTGAATCAAAGGAAGAACTCCCTGAAAAAAATGTTAAACATTCCAAAGAAATATCCCTTAAAAGTAAAAAAAATCTAAATCAGTCTTGCAGTGAAGAAAATCTTTAGGTTGAAATTTTTATTCTAGAAACTAAATCAATGCTCAAAATAATTTGGCTGTTTATAACAGCTACATGTCCTTTTAAGTATAAGCAGAGTCCAACAAAGAGACTTCCCAAAAGGATTTTTGTCAAAAAGGCAAAAATGAAGATGTACTGTTTAACCCACTTTTTGTACTACATGAATGCTGCAGATGTAGGGTAGAGGATTGCTGCTCACCAACCAGGGCTGCTTTTCAGGTAAGTTTATAACGTTTCTCCACAAAAGATGACCTCTGCATACCAAGGGCCATTTCAGAAAAAGGATTATATCAGCCAGCACTTGGTAGTTCAGACAGCAAGCAGGAGGATAAAATTGCCTTTTCCCAGATCTTAGCACCAGCTGGGGTGATGGACACAGTGAGCACACTCTCTGCAAGGTTGATGCTGCTGGCACTGGAAAATGAGACTCCTGGACACCACTGCAAGGAGAAACAGGGAAAAGCTGTAAATTTTACTGGTTTTGTGGAGATGAAGAAATGTTCAAAACAAGGGTAGCATTATGTTTTCTTCAATCGGCCTATTTTCTTCAGCTGGCTCTTGCCTCTGGGTCTCGGAATACAGAAACAGTTCTCTCTTGCTTTATGCTTTAAGAGCTTTAATCTTCCTGCTGATACTGTGTGTTTCATCCTCGGTGTTAACTTCAGTGTGAGAAATACTAGTGCTTAAAATGTGTGGGCCAAAAGGGATAAGAAAACTGGAGAGACAGCAGAAAAAGGAACAAAGCAATGCAGAACAGCTCAAAGGCCAAAAAAAGAGCATCACAGCACCTTGGTTTTAGTGTTGTCAGGTTCTCTGTCTTAGTCTGTACTCTCCCAGTAAGGAATGTGTATTTTTATTCAAGAGGTATATCTTGTAAAAGAAAAGGCTGAATTGTATGCTCTGAATAGCACAGATAGCAAGTTGTATAATGAATTCTGTTTAAAATTTTACAGGTATAAAACCACTTCAGTCAAAGTGAGAAAATAGGGCCCTCACATAATAGAAAAATCAATTCTTGATGATTCCTGTCACTGGAATTGTTTTTCAGGGTTGACAGGTCTGAGAGACATTGCATTCTGTCTGCAACCTTGTCAGACAAAACCACTGGAATGGAGGAAAACACTATCAATGGAATGCTAATGTTTTCTTTGCCTACGTGAAGTTCACATTTCCTTAATAGTTGTGAAATTGTGTGGCAGTTTGCTTTCAGTGTCCAGTAGCATTCATATCGCCAACTAAATATTTCTCTCTTCTTATCTCACTGAAGGATGCTAAACTTTTTAAAAAATAGATTGATGGTGATTGATGGCATCAGAAACTTCTTCAGATGCAAGATAAATCTTCCAAAGCTGCTTCTACTTTTGTGTCAAAATGTTATTCCCAAGAGCTAACAAAAATTCATTTAGTAGCATCTCCAAGTTAAAAATTGTTTTGATGCTCTTGTGGAAAAAATGGGTTAAATGTTAGCGAACTGTTTATAAACTTCACCAAGGATTGGTAGACATAAAAAAAAAAGATTATTTCACTCCTGAAGAACTTTAATTGAGGTATTAAATTGTGGTATTTAATTGCTTCACCTTTCAAAAGGTGATAGTTTGGGAATTATCCATTATTGATGTTTTTCTTTATTTATTCTTGATTTTGAAAAAGTTGGGGTTTTTTATGTTATTGCACAAGGTATTCTTCCCAGCATTTTTTATAGTATTATGTAGACTATTTTCCATCAACACGGTAACTACAATGTGTGTGCAGAAGCACAAAATTAGAGAAGGAAGGAAAGTAAATTATGTGTCAATACTACACTGACTTTGGCTCCAATTATTTTGGAAACTTCTGCACATCCATTTTATGAAATATGTTTATACAGCTATGCATATTATTTGCTAAGTATCAGTGAAGGCTAGAAACTCCACAAGGTGAAAAATGAATGCCAGTTTTTGTCCTGTCTGACAAACAGTAAAGTCAGATTGGTTGTTCAGTGCAATTATAGAAGTATTCTTTCTACATGGCTTCTTCCTTTCTGTCAAAATGATAGAGGCTTTTAACAGGAGTTTTACTGAGAGTATTGTGTGAAATATGAATTAGCTGCATCATTCCATGGTATAGATCTAATATATAAATGAGATTTCAAGAGAGCAGCGGAGAAGACTCCAGTGAATTGTCTCTCATTAGAAAATTTGGATTAATTTGTGCTCTGATCTTTATTTTGACAATTATTCTTAACCAACATTACAGCAGTGATTGCAAAAAAAAAAAACCAAAAACGAAACTGTGGGTTTGGTAGTTGCTGGAATATATACTTATATATAAGCATTTGCTCACACTGAGTATATTTCTAAATTAAACCAAAGGACATATTCATATTCTAATTTATTTATGTAGTTAATTAATGATAATGGGTTATAGAAAGTGATTTCATCATATTTACCACCATATCCCTTATAATTACAGAAACAATTGTCTATAAATAATGGCATAGTATATGACTCATCAAATGAATCCTGCCATACAGGTACTTTCCACTACTGTAAGAGAATGTTTTGATTACAGGTAGGAATGGGGGAACGGTAGGAATGGGGGAACGGTAGGAATTCAGAAAAAATAACCTGATACACTTGTTTCTCATGTCATATTAATAATTGCTGAAGATTTCAGGGCACAGACAGACCTAAATACTACATAAAGTTCTACATGATATGCCTTGTTTTGAAACATAAACTGATTATAAATGCAGTAAAAAGTTTATTTGTTTCTTAAAACCAGAGCAGAATAGAAAAATTTCCTTTCACTTTGATTTTTTTTTTAACTGAAACTATTTTCATATGCAAATGCTAATACTTTTCTTATATTGTTAAGTTCAACATCAGGCTTAAACTCTAAATTTTCTGACTTCTGTAGTCATTTGCAGGATATTGTGTTGTTATAACTTAAGGTCATATGTCTTGATGAATTCCTGTAATGAATAGTTGCAGGAGTTTTAATGTCTGAGATCCTTCCTCTCCTTCCTCTGTAGGCAAATTCCCATGATTTATATCACATGTTAAAAGTTTGGGTGTTTATAACATGCTACGAAAGCCTCCCCTGTACTCAACTAAGACAAAAATGCAACCCATGAGGACAATTCATACTAGCCTGGAAAAGGCCAGATGACTGAGCCTCTGCTGTTCATATCTAGAGTAGGAGTCCTAGTAAAATATATGTATTGTATAAGTGGCCTTGCCCTGATCCTAGTTGTTCTAAATGGGCTGCAGCTGTGATGTGTTTAATTGGGTGGCAGCTGTGGCTAATGAAGATAACTGGGATAAAAGGGGGTGGGTTGGTTGGTCAGGGAGAGCCTTGGAGGAGCCCTGATGAAGAAGCAGGAACAACACTGCTGTGAAGAGCTGCTTGTGAGAAAACCACCCTGAGGGTACGGGACTTCAGAAATATGGTAACAGCAATATGAATACCACAAGTGATGACCCCTGATGTGATAGAAGATAGGACAGCTGAGAGTTGTGGCAGCCTGAGAGCTGGGACTCTAGAAATATAACAACAACAAGTGGTGATAGAAGATAGGATAGCTGAGAGATGTCAAGAAACATGGCCTTTGAGTTGAGGAGCTGTGACAGCCAGGAGCTGTGAGAAACATAGCCTTTGAGCAAGGAGCTGTGGTGAAATACGGTCTTTGAGTCATGGGGAAATGTATGTATTGTATTTGAATATCTGTAAGTAAAAGAAAAGGGGGAAATATAGTAGGAGTCCTAGTAAAATATACATATTGTACAAGTGGCCTTGCCCTGATCCTAGTTGTTCTAAATGGGCTGCAGCTGTGATGTCCTTAATTGGGTGGCAGCTGTGGCTAATGAAGATAACTGGGATAAAAGGGGGTGGGTTGGCCAGTCAGGGAGAGCCTTGGAGGAGCCCTGATGAAGAAGCAGGAACAGCACTGCTGTGAAGAACTGCTTGTGAGAAAACCACCCTGAAGGTACGGGACTTCAGAAATATGGTAACAGCAATATGAATACAACATATATCCTACCATTAACTGTGGAAGAAGGTTTGCAGACAGATTTTGAAGATTCTTATCACCAATACAAATTTAGACATTGTAATGTCATTTATTTCAAATGCATTAAATGCTATTCCAGTGCATATGAATCTAAATGACTGAATGATAGGGTTAAATAAGCAGTTCGGACTGTGAGGAAAGTTACAAGTGAATGAACTTCAGATCATGCAGACAAGTGATGGAAACAATTTTTAATAGTTAGATTGGTATAGTATTTTTTTAAACATAAATTGGCTTAAATTAAACAGTGCTTAAAATGTGATGGCCCTGTTGTGAAGTTTTCTCATGCCAGTATCAAACACTTTTTCATTGGTTTGTAAAAACAAATTCAAGGGTTACAAATTTGCCAAAGTCAACTTTATGCAAAACTTTTTTTTTGGTGAGAACTTTCTCACATGATCTGTTTCACTCATATCACCGGAATTCCTCACACGAACATTTTCCACCATGTGAAAAATGTTCTTCTCCAGTCTTTGAGTGAGAAACCAGGTTGATTTAGTGAAGTGTATGGATCAATTCTTGGCGATTTGATGATGGTAATATAAATTCCTCTAGACTGTAATTAGCTTCTGATATATTCTTAATGTAGATAGTGTGAAGATCACAATCCATATATTTTTCTTTTTGCATAGAGTGTTGACTCATGTAAGTAATCCCACACAAGAAATTTCCAAAGTAGTTTTGAAATCAAACCATGCCAGGACAGTATTTGATATCCTAGCTGTTCCACTCTTAATATTTGAAGATTACAAGTTTCTTGAAAATTATTTTATATTTGTTATATTGTTGCTTTTCTTATGAGACCAGGGCTAGAATCCCAGTGTCATAACACCTACAGCACCTGCTGTTCTATCTCACATATGCTATCTTTCCTGCCAAGCAGGCAGTGTTGGAAATCATAATGCTGTCCTGCTATCAGGTGGGAAGATCTTGGTTCAGCAAACCAATAAATGTATTCTTTATTTGGAGATGACACCACTGAATTATGAGAAATGGAGACTAAGTTGCTGAAATAGAAAGCAATATATATATATACACACATTTAGTTCTGAACTAAGAACAGAAGCATCTTTTCCTTGATTCATCACAGATTTAGCTTAGTAAGACTATTGTGAAGAATCTTATGCCATGATTTGACCATTGCATACAGCTAACCCTTTTCCACCTAAAATTTAGGGGTGATTGGCACTATCCTTAGTGTGGTTGAATTCAATATATGGGGTGAGCCTTAGGCACTCATTTAAAGACACTTATTTTTGCTATCAAAGGGCTACAGCTGTGAGCCCACAGAATATGGTGATAATTTCAATAATATGGTGGAATGTAGGAGTGACTGAATTTCAAATCCAGTTCTCAGTGTTTGAAATAGTAGTGATTTATTTGCAATTGCAGACATGTGGCAATCGGCACTCAGTTTTGGGGTGGGAGATATCAAATCTTCCCACTTTATTTTTAGACAGATGTAATGCTAATTTAAAGAACTATGCTGAAGATTAGGAAGATAATAGAGAAGAACTATGAAAGGTTATTTTTTATTTTTGAGGAGATTCTTGTTCTGAGGTACGGAAGATCTCTTTCCATACTTTGGCTGGGCAATTAAAAACAGATCTTCTAGTATAATTTATATTTTGAAGCCTTGGAAAGAATTCAGAACCAAAATCAGTTTACTTCTCTTTCGGCTGATGCTAGGTCCAAGTATGGAAATGTTTTCAGAGTTTTTGCTGCCAGTTGCGATTAGGTTATGCAGAAGTTTACACCTCCTGGATTTTTTTTAACCTGGTTCCATTTTCATTCATATGGAATTCAGATTGACTATGCGCCTGGACCTACAGCTATTTATCTTGCACTTCATGTCTTGTCTGTGATTTTTTTTCTAGATTAGTTGAAAATTAGAGCATGAATTTGCTATTATAATTGGTTGACTATGAAATTGCACAATTTACTAATTTCCCCTCCCCTTCCACCCCTTATCATCCGTAGTCTCACTTGTAATTTAAACAATTAATTTGAAAAATTATGTCGTTGATGTACAAAGATAAAAAAGTACATACAATGCAAAAAACCTTTCAGTTTTTTTGTTCACACTTTCTATTTTTTAGGAATATTTAAGTATGGTGGTTGTATTTATCAGCTATGAAAGGCTGCTCACACTAATGGTGCCTCACTTAGTGTTTTGCTGAGTCTCTGTGATTAGCAAACTACAATAACAGTACAAAATTACTGTAATTTGGGACTTGGATCTATGACACGACTCCACTTTTCTGTTTGCTTTTCTTTGGGGCTGAAAAGGTTAGATTTCTATAAATAGGACATCATCCAATAATCTGTAGAATTGTCTGTCCTTTGCTTTTGAGAGTCTGTGACATTTTCTTTTGAGACCAGCTTCAATGGCTTTAGAGAGGTACAATTTTGCTGGAAGGAAATGGCACCCAGACTTATTTCAGCTTCATTCTTCTTTTCCTGTTAAGACTTGTAAATTTTTTTTATATCATCATTTCCAAGAGGCAGTTTCCAGAGGTTATATTCTTGCTGGGGTTTGGGGGAAATATTAAATATGACCACACCATACTCTACAATGTGGAAATTGGCATGTTCCTTTGTGAAGCCTATACTTATGGCAAGGCATAGGCAGTAAAGATGCTAATAAATTCTCTGAAGTGTGTTTCTAGTTCCCATGTGTGCTAGCATATCAAATAGCAATCCATTTTGACCGATACAGACAGTTTGGCAGACAGCAAGATGCTCACACTTGGCAAACTTCTAAATTCACGTTTAGGCATAAATGTTCCAGTGAAATAATTTTTAGTGCTTTTGAACCTTGGCAGCTGCTTTTGGCTTGGAGATAATTTTTAGTTATTCACGGTTGCTGGAATCATTAATGAAGGTAAATGGCAGTGAGTGGGTTGTATCAATTGTAACTTTTAAAAAGTTAAAAAAAAGAAATATGAGAATTTGATCGTGACTTGGAATCATTGCAAGCTTATTTGCCTATTCTAAGAATAACTGTTGCCATGAATAAATGAAAGATTTTATCATGTTAACATCTGGGCAGAAAGGCAGGAGCTGCTGTTTCTTCAGTTCCTTTACATACAGAAGAATACTTTTTGTTGTAGGCACTGTGATGATTAAGAGAAATTTAATGAATTGATAGGTAAAGGTCAGCTATTAGAGTATGCTAATCTGTCACATTAGAAATATCTTGTATTCCAGGTAATCCTCCATCCTGGAATGGCTTGAGGGCAAAAGGTCATGGAAAAACAACAAAGCCCAAGTTAGATTATTTCAAAAAGAGTGGGTTTCCAGATAGAGCCCCAAGAAAATGTCAACATTTTATCCCTCTTGGTTTCTCTTTCTCTCTCTTCTATGTAGGAAGACTTCATAATCAGTGTCATTCAGAAAGTAACTGAAACAGGAATATCTCTTATCCTGCATCTGAATTCTTTACAGGACTTGTAAAAGTCCTGAGGTTCTTTTTTTGAGAATATCAAACGCTAGTGGAGAATGGCACTTCCTAAAAAAAATCATTAATATTAGTTCTTCTGCTTTAGAAAGCAACTTCTTCCACTCTGATGATACATTAAATATCTGATATATGCTGGTTTATGATGCCTTTCCTATATTTATCTACTTCTGAGGCAATTTGTCATAACTCTTATTTGTATCTTACTTGTAACAATTAAAAATTACATGTGTCTAAAATCTGGTATGAAAGCTGAAGACAAATTTCACATACCTGTATGAATAACTGTGAAAAAGACTTGATTGTCTCATACCTTCTCTTTTAATTTCAGTCTGAATCTCAAGAAAGGAGCAGAAACAAAACTGTTTCTTTGCCATGAGCAGAGCCTGGTGACCTTTACTGTCATTCTTAGAATATATAATTAATAATTTTAGCGTCACCATGCCTCATCCTGACAACAAGTTTAGAAGATTAAAGCAGTACTTCATAGAATGTTCCACTAATTTTCTTTAATTTATTTTATTAAATGAGCATGAATAATAGAATTTGCAGCGATGCCTCTCTGTAGCAGGTGATATGTGTTTAATTTTATAAAAATGCAAATATACCAAATATATATTATTTTAACCAGCATGGTTAAATAAATAATGAAATTATTTTCCCTAATTAATAAATGACAAGAGTTAAGTGCTCTGGAAAGATTTCTATCTCTCACTGCATTTTCTACTAGACAAGAAACGCTTGTTTCTGAACTATTTTCTCTTTCCTTTTTTGGGTAGCATCAGAAAGCCATGAATTTTCTGATTTACTATCACAATTAAAATCAACAGGAGCTTTTTAGAATATAGGACACTTCCTCGACTTCCTTTCAAATTAATATGATTATCATTAAAATTGAATTCAGATATTTCCATACTGAGTTGGGCTTTACTACTAGACTCATTCCATTAAAAGCACTACATTTTCCAATGGTGGCTGGCATTATTTATCCAGTACTATGCCTGCTTTGCTGTTTGCTGGTTTTTAGAACATGGTATTTGCTCCACACTTTTCTACTGCCTTCTGACTGAATCCATAACTCCATAGGGAGCAAGAAGTAAGGAAAAGACTTCACAGTCATACAAACGTGGATGGTGTAATTAATTTCAAATTATGACTATAATGGCTCCCGAATCAACTGGAGTAAAATAGCAGCTTCATCCAGTGTCAATGGATAACCACTTACTGGAACCTGCCTTCCATTACTCACTATACATGGTAATACACATAATTGATGGACTGAACTCTAGGCTTCCTCACATTCCACAGCAGAGGCTGTACATCAAAAATCACTGATTTTTAAGTGTGTATTTATTTTTTCTCATTTCATTCCACAAGCAGGATTAAGTAGAAATAAAGGATATTTTAAAATTCCTAATGATAGGGATGCAAGGAGTTTTTATTTCTTCTAATTATTTCAACAGCTCTTTAGATCATGCATAAAAATGACAAATCTTCTAGAAATATTCTGAAAACTTATTAGTTTTGTTATGTCTAATTATTTTTGCCTGTGAATATAGTTTCTGGTCAGTCAGATTCCGAAGACTGGAAACGTGACTATTCTATCTTGAATGCATTTAATAGACTTGTGAAAATAGGCACGGTGATAACTGTAAAAAATGTTGGAGAACATTGCATAGGATAATTACTGCATGTGTCCTACATAGATTCTGCTTACATATGTTACAGTATTCTGGTTTTGATTCCTCTTCCAATTTCATTATGCTCTCTGAATCTTTGAATGCAGCTATTTATTCCCCATCCTGTAGATGAAGTAGATCTGCTGAAGCTTTATTATACATAGGATAATAGAAAAGGAAAGCTATTGTGTCTATGAATCCATAAATATTAACAATATATGGGGTTTGTATGAATTAGCTGTATAATACACATAGCATTAAAAATGCATATTATGGATGCAGACTCTCATTTGGGAAAATACAGAAAAACCCCCACCTTCCTAAAAAAGTCGGACAATAACTTCTATTATTTAAATATGTCTTTTTTGTATAGCTTGGTACAGAATTCCCCAGGATGCTTAATCAAAAACTGTAATATTTTTGGTCAACCATTTTGTAGGTATTGTTCAGCACCTTCAGTTCTGTTTGTATACTTCTCCCACCTGAAGATATAGCAGTGCTGTAACTTTCAAATCACTTGGCACAAAACATTGCAAAGAATGCCATGCTTTCAAATTCTACACTCTGTGAGGCAAATACTAGATCTAATTTTTCCAGCAGTCCAAAAGGCAAGATGATGGCCTTTGTTTTTTCCCATTAAAATTTCAGATGTAGCTAAAATTCATGCAGCACTTTATCTAAACAGGCTGCTTTGACCATGGCAATTGTTGAGACTGAGATGCACTCGTGTCAAATAAGATTAGTCCACATTTCCTATATCAAATGGCTCTGCATATATAGTAAATGTTCTTGATTCTTGGTGTCTCTATGGTACATTAACCTCTTTAAATCTGATGCATAGTCATTTGTTCCTCCTCTTGTATTTTTCCCAGCTGGAGATTATTCTTATGTGTGATACTTTGTGCTTTATTGAATTGAATCTTTTTCTCTCTCTCTTTTTTTTTTTTTTTTAATTTTAGATTACTTTTTCAATTTGTCAGGGTTACTTTCAATTCAAATCCTATTCAGTAAAGTGCTTGCAGATGCTTTCAGCTTAGTATTGTCTGCAAATTTAATAAATGTACTCTCTATTCCATCATCCAGATCCTTAATGAAAATATTGAATAATACTGGATCCAGGACAGGCCCTGTGAAATCCCACTCAGTATTTCCTTCCAGCCTGACAGGCAGTAACTGCTCTAATTTTAGCTTCACATTCATGGTGCCCTGCAGTTACAGTCTAATCCAGATTATTTAATTCTTAGTTTATTTATGAATATGGTGCATAAAACTGGCAAATGCTTTAAGGGAATTAACATGTATTATATCTATTCCTTCCACCTATCAGTAAGGCCTGGTCACTGTGAGGAAGTAGATGGTAGATGTTTTCTCTTGCCAAGTGGATATCTGTTCTACATTGTCTGTAGTCTTTACCCAAAAACAACTATTCCATATATTCTGTGAGAATTGGAATTAGACTGATTGTTATTCTCTGGATCCTTCTATTTTTTCAAATTTAAGCACAGCTGTTTACTTCTTTTGATCCTGCTGTCCTCCCTATTCTCAGAGGAAAGATAAATGCTAACCTTACTCTATTCCTGAATTGGTTCCAGTAGCCTGTAACTTGGTAATTACTCGGTTGAGCTGTCCCTTTTGAATGAAAAATGAAACAGAAATTTCCAGTAATGAGTTGGTAGCTTCCCTTTTTTCCTAATCAGGTGACAAATTCTTATTATGTTGTATGTTTTCTACAATGAATTTCTCAGTATGCATCCTAATGTTTAACTGTAAAGTCTCTCATTTTTTTGTGTGTGTGTTTTTTCATTTGTTTGTTTTGCTAATTCATTCATTATTTTTTGGGTACTTTTGCAATTCCTTGCAATAAGTTTTTCTCTTTACAATCACGACTAATTTATTATCACCAACCACATTATCATCTTACTACTGAGCCCTTTATGAGAGTGCTCAACAGTATCTCTGTGGACTTCTGCTGGCAACCTCTCCATGACTTTTTAGAATAGTGTCACTTAAATAGTGTATCCACACATTTGGGATGTTGCCCAGTTCTCAGTTTTACTTGTATGAATTAGATCTCACTCTTTGTAAAACTCCTTGAATTTTTGACCATATTTTATTTACCCAACCTCACCATACTTCTTAATTTGAGGGTGCTTTTAAATTAATCATATTGTTCAGATTATTCTTTCATCTTTAATGACTGGAGGGCTGGAGCACCTCTCCTATGATTCAGCCTAAGAGAGTTTGGGTTCTTCAGCCTGGAGAAGAGAAGGTTCCAGGAAGACCCGGGAACAGCCTCACAGTACCTGAAAAAGTACTGTCCTGATAGGGAGGGATTTCAAAAGGGCATATAGCAACAGAACCAGGGGGAATGGCCTTGAGATGAAGGAAAGCAGGTTTAGATTAGATATTGATTAGGCATTAAAAGGAAATTCTTTCCTGAGAGGGTGGTGAGGCACTGGAACAGGAGGAGTTTTGCCCGGAGTTGTGGATGCCTCATCCCTGGCAGTGTTCAAGGCCAGGATGGGTGGGGCTTTAATCAACCTGGTCTGGTGAAAGGTGTGTCTGCCCATGGCAGAGGATTTAGGATGAAATGATTTTTAAGGTCTCTTCCAACTAAACCATTCTATGATTCCATGATGTTTTTTAAGAAGCTTCTAAGACTTCTCTCCTCTTTTATTAAAATAAAAATAGTATTCTATTCTAGTGATGTGCCCACAAGTTCTGAGTAGACCAGTGGTTGTGTTACACATAAAAGACTTCGGGTTCAGAGTTATCTGCCTGTGAAGTATTTGAGGCATTCCTGGCACATCCTCAGCATGCCTTCATGGTATCCTGTAAAACACAAGGGAAGAATATGCAGTAAGAATCTACCAAAATCTCTTCCTGGTCTAGAAGATGGCAAAACCTGCATGAAGTTTAGTGGGAACAAAATTAAATAATTTTGAGTGCAAAAGTATCTATTACCAAATGCATTTACAAATTATATTTTGTTTTCATCATTCAGAGAACAGGAAATAAAATTTAAATTAAGAACTCTTATCTTCAGCCATTAAATGACAGATCTTGATTAAAACAGCTTGCAGTAATTTTGAAAACTTTACTGTCTCTACAAAATATATCAAGCAATGGGAATAAAACAACAAAAACACCTCCTTGAGGCTAAGTTTAGAGCTTGTAAAAGTACACTGGAATGGCATTTTCTTAAACATTAGACACTGGTCTTCAGGCTTAAGAGCAAAACAGTCCAAGAAAATCTCAAGAGAGATTTCTTGATAAGCATTCTCAAAAAAGTTTTATTTCACTGGCATATGATACAGCAATTTCTGATAGAACAAAATGTTGATTTTGAAAGAGAATATGATGTAATTAATTATTGGAAGGCTAAAAAATATTTCAGTTTTACAGTAGTTTACCAAATCAAGTTTAATAAGAAGAGGGAAGGACCTGAGATTATACACGATGTCTTAGTTATCCTAAGATATCTTCTCATTTTGAAAGTAGGCATAAATGCAACGTGATTTTTTTAGGCAAAATATATGGAACAAGGCTTTTGGTTAAATAAAAAGATAGGTTTTTGAACTTGCATGATTAGAAGCATTAAATTGCCCTTCAGTTAGAAGCTGGTTTATCTTAACTTTAGCCTCAGGAGGAGTAAATTATTATACTTGGGTCTTGCTGGAGGCGAAGGTTTTGTCACAGATGGACAGCTGCTACTTTCTTTTGCTTTATTTTACTTTTGATTGAAATCAAAGAAATCTAGCTGCAACCATCATGAAGGCACAAGATAACTATGAGATAAATTATTACAGATAAAATCCTCTGCTTTCATCTTAGCTTTTTAATTTATAAGAGTATTCAGAAACGCATCTAAAACAGTTATAAAAAAACCATTAGAAGTCTCTTAAATTTTCTAGCTCTGACACATAGTTTTTATGATGTTTGGCATCCCACAATAACTGTCATCCTAAGCCTTTCAGGAAGTCTGAAGTAGTTCAGGAATTGTTAAAATGAGTAGAATTTTACCATCTGATTCAACAAGTTAAAATCAATCACAAAAGTAGTTGTCAGAACAAATAATTTTAAAGATGCTTGAAAAAATCATCTCTGATATTCTCAGATGAAACTTTGGAAAACATGTTTGCTACCCAAGCTGCTTTCAGCTAAGTAATGAGTCATCCATGAAAATAAAACTCCAATTACTTTGGCAGACTCCTCATTTACAAATGCGTTATAGTAATGCCAAAATCTGTTCCACTGCTTTCAAGTTCAACTTTAGCTATGGAAATGGTGTGAAATGATACCCATCAAAATTCTTTTAAGCAGAATATACATTCTGAGTAGTAATGCATGCAATCTAATTGTTTTTCAAAAAACAAAGTTACAAAAAATTGTAGTTCTGTTGATGAAGCTGCCTTCACTGAAGATAGCATTTTCTTATTAATTTCCACATATTCAAGTTTTAAAAATAACTTTGTCTCAAAATATGTCCAAAAAAAAAATGCTGTGCAGAACAATGTCATGTAGGCTACCATTAGGGAAGGGCAAATATGTCATTCTCAGCCTTATTCTTGTACTAAAATTCTTCACAAACCCACAGGGAATTGTTTTACATTACTTTTTTTAAAATTTATTTTTCTCTGGGGTGGAAGATTGATCTTAAGGGGATGTTTATGTATTTCTTTGGCTATATATTTCATGTATTTTAAAAGCTTCCTTGGGTATGGTAGCATCAGCTGGAAAAGCAAGGGAAAGCAAATCTTTAGTGGCAAGACCCTAATTTAAAATTTTATTACAGTTAGTGTTAGTGCAACCTAGCTTAACAAGTTCATGCAAACTAGTTTCCAGTTCTCATTTTCAGAAGTAGTTTCCAGGCTACTATTTGATTATATTCATGGAAAATATGCAAGAACACAGGATCCATGTTTGTATAAAATTAAAATTAAGATTCTCAGCACATCTCTGAATTTATTTATGATAATTTGTACATCCCAACTATTCACAAGATGGACTTGACTAGTGCAAAAAATGCTTCTATCCCTTCACTTTGGAATGCACCAAAGGTCTTGCTCAGCCCTTGACACTGCTGCCTGCACCCCAAAAGTGAGCCATAGAGAGGCATTTTCCAATGCCTCTGGAACTGCTTGCTCTGGTTTTATAACTTGGCATGTGCAGCCTTGGAGCATGAGGCCTTGCCTGTCTACAGTGGGAAACTGCAAACCCCTGGGTTTTCCTCTTTGGGAAAATTTTATTCCAGCTTTTCATAATTTTTCCGTTTTCCAGCACTGCATAGTCATTCGAAACAAACAACAATATCAACAAATCTATTGCAATGCAAGATTAATAAGTATGTTATTTTTATCAGACATGTGATGATTTTATGTTTGCTAAATAGCAGCTGTTGTATTTAGTTCTGGGCCATGAAAAAAAATGAAACCAGGCTTCTGAAGCCAATATTTATGTATGGAGAACTGGTATTGTAGCCAGTATTGTGGTGTTTGTCCTCCAAATAGAAATCAAATAGCACCATAGAAAAATCTATTTACAGACAAGTGCATTGTCTAAGTGTTCTTTTCTTATTTTATACTGTCAATTTTGTATTCCTTTTTAAGCTGCAAACTAAAGTCCCAGAAGGCCTTTAACATCTAGATCTGTCCTTAAATGGGTTATGCTGAGCTTAAGTGGGTTACATTAAGGAGAGATTTGTACAACATCTATGAATCAAGATTTATAAGACTGAGGAGCTAAACATAGGACAGCTTCTTTTAACATGTGAAATATTAGTAATTGGATTTTGAATACATTATTTACACTTCATCCAGAAATTAGGTGGTTGGCTATCACGCATTTGCAGATTTTTCCAGTTGTGGGTTTATTGCATTATGTGTGTATAGACATTTAATCAGATTCTGTGCAGCCTCAGCTCAACTTTGCCAGCCCTGTTCTTTCCAATTGAAATTCTGGGGAGTTGAGGCAAGGTTGAGGGGGAATGTGGGAGGAAAAAAAGGAATAAATGAAAGGGTGGAAGGTAAACCTTGAACTGATACTACTTTCATTACCCTGAGGCTTATTTATTCTCCAAAGATTAGATCCTATGAATCCTGTTGAAAGTGAATTTTCATAGGAGCTTGTTCTAAGGAACAAAAGTAGAATCCTAATTTTTTTGTTGTATGTTTCCATGTCCCCTTACCCTTTTCAATGCTTTTGTTATTTCCATTTTTAATCTGTCATCAATTTATTTAGCATATTAGTTTCATTTTAAGAATAAATTAAGAAATAGCTTCTGTGTACCTGTGTGTAAGTAAAAAAAGGTCTTCTGCAATTACAACACAGCAGAAAGTGTTTTACTCCATTATGCAAAGATCCATGTAAGAATAACTTTCTCATCATACAGACTTCTGCTCAAGAAATTTATCCTGCCACCTACTTCACCATATGGAGCTTTAAGAGTGCTAAGTCACAGTAAATGTATCTGTAAGCATTTGTGCCAGTGCTGAGCACGTGCCTAAATCAGTGAAGATGCAGAACCTGTACATGCATTGCACAGATAATTTGAGCAATACTTCCCCTTGGAATTTATTTGCTGTAGTAGAGCTTTAGACACTTTATAAGTTCTTCAACACCATGTTCTAATATAATTATTGTTCTGAGATTCAGACTGCCCTTTCTGCAATCCAAGGTTTAATTTTCTTGTTGAAATATATGTTAACATTTCTATTTTAAGTAGCTGGGAAGAATATAATTCATGGCCTTTTTTGAGATGCTGTTATCTTTCATCTCATTGATCTTGCAAATTTACAGCTGGGGAGAAATATAATTATAATGGGAGAAAGGGATATTATTTAACTACTTGAAATTATAGCTGTTTCTTTGGGGTTTTTTTAACTGCATAAAAAAACTTCAACCTGTTAAAAAAAAAAAGAAAGAACAATAATTTCTCATAGCTTTAATTCCTGTCTGAAATTTCTAATGGTTGACAACCTTCTCTTCTGCCCTGTAAGCAAATATTCCTCTTTATTCAAAGTACTAGGAGAACAAGACAAAGAGAAATACTGCTAATCCATGTTGCATAGAACATTAGTTTGCACTCCTTTTATTTAATATGGTTAGACCTTTTCCCTGCAAAAAAAATAGTATTTATTATATACCATTTCAATAGCCATTGTCAAAATTGTACCTGCAGAGTGACAGTTTTAGCCTGGCACACAGGGTATAATTTGCTTTTTTTTTTTTTTTTTGACTGTGAAAAACATAAAAGAGTTTGCTAATAAGAGGGTTTTCCATACACAAGCCTGAATTTTCTCAATTGCAAAGAATATGACTATTTTTAGTAAAAATGTACGATATTTTGCTCTTGCCCTTTTATTTTTTTATAATCAAGCTATAGTTCTTACATACTATCAGTAATACAATCCTAAAACTGCTCTACATGGTGTTTTATAATGGCAATGCTGATATCAAGAGTTTGTATTTTTTTTTCTTGCCAATGTTATTCATATTGTGCATGGAAGTCAAATAATTTTCCGTTCCACTGACAGCTTGAAACATTTTGTAAAAAAACCCCTGTTAAATGCTTACTAATATCATGTAAAATGATGAAGATCTACAGATTGTCATTATAAGAGTAACATTTAATAGTGTCTATGTTAACAAAAACTGGTCTTTAGTTCAGCTGGGTGCATTTGAAGTCTCTTGACCAAAGAAGTCTAAAGTGGAAAGAAATAAATTATATGTGAATCATTAGGAAATAAGTTTTAGTAACATCAGTAACTTAGACTTACCTCAACAGAAATATAACTTCTTTCTGATGTTGCCATGCTTTTTTTCTGCTTCAGTTAGCTATTTAAACAAAGCTTTGCACTCTTGCAGCAAGTCTCTCCCTTCAGAGAATAAACTTTCTCACTGGGCAGCAAAAATGTGTACATTTAGTTAAAATGAACTTTCCAGAAACATTTGAATGAATGGGGAGATTCTGAGCCAGCTTCTAGCAAAAGGCTTATCTACTGCCCCATGTGAAAGCTCAGTATTGTTTTGATTAAAGCTTGAATGGAGAACTGCTGATCTGACGTAGTACACATTATTGAAGATGTAGACAAAGCCATTTTCAGCTGTGTATGCTACAAAAGTGTTATTGGTAGAATAACATAAATTGTGTGCCATTCCTTGGGGTACAATATGTGTTCAGACACCAAGCATACATGAATAATGTTCCTACCAAATTTATTTGGAAGTACAGAGTTTACTGATTTGCAAAGACAGAGTTTAGCAGGAATATCAAGAGATACACGGGATAGCATTAGGGAAATGTCATTTCTGACTTTTCTACTGCATGTTTTCACTTCTACACTCTTCCACTCTATCAACTGGTTTGGTTTACTGTGACTTCACAGAAGTTCAGTTTGCTGTGCTTTACACTCTTCTGTCTTTTCTATAGTCAGCCTAGAGTACTACCTCTATCAATCTTGGTTATGATAATGCAAGGCTAATTTATTTTCTCTCTTATAACTGCCCCCAAAAATGCAGACCTAAGAAGAAAAATGACTTGGTTGATGAAAACATAGTCATTCAATGACGCAGACACCTTGATTTCAATGGAATCACAATATTAGCAAAAGTGGGATTTTTTAATAAGGTAACAGTTGCTTTACTGCTATTCAGTGTTATACTTCATGTGTAAATGAATTTCAAATCTTTTAACTTTCCAATTAATGAAAACTGAACTCAAAACAAGGACAGGTTCTGGAACTTTTTGCTGCCAGCTCAGTCTTGTCATGTAATCAAATTGTTCTGTTCTTCTCTTGATCCACATTTTTAAATGAATAGAAGATATGCAGAGCCACAGGTTTTGGAACAAACAGTGGCCCCTGGTAGTATCCTTGCTGCTCAGTGCTCTTGTTCAAACAGCCATGTTAAATCAGAACACATGGTAAATCAAGTATCATAAAACAATCAAATTGATAATTCTCTTCATAAGACTTTATTTTTAATTTAAATTTTATGGGAATATACTTTCTTTTTTATTTTCTCTTTTTAATATAATAAATGTATACCAACTTATTCCATAACTGATACTGCTCCAGGAGGAGGCAAGCTGTTTTCTCTATACTGCTGTGTAGGAGCCAGCTCCTGACAAGGCTATAAAGGGTACACTTTCTGCCAACTCAAAATATTTATCTTCTGGAAAATTCTTCATAGCATCTGTGAAACAATGCAGTGAGTATCCCTCATGGCCTTATGAGAGTCTCACGGTTCAGCCCATGCCATAGGCGCTCCAAGCTTGTCCCATCTGACTGTGACTCATCATGCCTGCAGCTCCTGGGGTTCACCTAAGAGCAGAGGAGATCAGAGAGGATCCTACAAGGGCCCTGTTGCCTGTCCCAAAGGTATTGGCCTCAATAGCTGTTCTGAAGTCAGATTGGACTGCTTGGGTGAAGAAAAATGTGGATGTGAAATACCAACTCCATGAGACACCAAAGCTTCGGATCCCAACTGAGATCTCTCAGGTCAGAGAAATGCAGAGAACTGTGCAGCCATGGCATCTAAAAAACACATCTTGTTTGTCAGAGCTGGTCTGGCAAAAGTACCATCGTCCTGGTACAGGTTTTTAAGCTGGAAATTTAGCAGTGTTTCCACGGAGACAAAACAGCCCCATTGATTTAAAAGGAACTGCTACTGATTTGCAAAAAAGAAGAGTTAATTACAGGGAGGTCAAGGCTGCATACTCCATTTTAATTAAGTGAACTCTGAATATTGTTTAAAAAATGCAAGCCAAACAGTTCTTTAAAATAAAAAAAAAAAAATTAGAAATCTTATTTTCCACTATCTTAAGCACTACTTTAAAGAAGTGCTCAGTGACAGCAGCAAAATTCAGCTGGAAGATTGTGACACTGCAATTGAAATGCCCATGTATGGGTGTCTACATGGAATAAATGCACACCCCGTGCAGCTGATAAGGATCTGTTTGGTGCAGCCTAGACAGATAACAGCCCTGGCAGCTCAGTTCCACACCACACTGGGGCTGCTGAGCATCTCTAGGTCCTATAAACTGAATTGGTTGTGTTTTCACTGCTAGCAATGGACAGCCAGTCATCTTAAACTGTGAGCTAACACTTGCCTAAAGAACCCTTAGGGTTTCTATTATAAGCTTGTTGTGGGTTTCTAAACCCACTTTCTATGATATTGTGGGGCATGAGCAAACTTGTTTATCAGCTTCAGTGCCAGATCCAGAAATGACTGTGTATATCCAAGAATTTGAGATAAATTAATATTAGAAAGAAGTAGGGTTTTTTCACTAATTTTTGGTCCATTGGGCTGATGATGCATTTGAACTTTTAAAAGATCTTTAAAGACTATATATATTTGGAGAAATATTTCTTATAAAATTCATTATATCTTTAGTTCTGCTTTTTTTACTGATTTTTTTAAAAGGGGTCTTTTTGCAATAATTCTATCTATAAATTATTTTGACAGAATAATACTATTTTGTGTTCATGAACTTTCTCTTAATTTGATGTGCAATGGTGATGTTCTGTATTTTATTTAATTTTGGGGGGATGAACTGTACACTTTAAAAAAGGAAAAGCATCTGCTCAGAGTCTTAGGGGTAAATGGGTATGTTTTGAACAGGAGGTAGTTCTTGAACACTGCACAATCATCTTAATGCTTCTAAGTAATGTAACTTCACAGATTACAGCAGTCTAATTGGATCTCTTTGTATATATGTAAAATTCAAAATATTTATTGTCAGTCAAGCTCCAGTGAAAATATACAGAAATGGAATGAAATCCATAAAAGCCTGCTAAAAGTATCCTTCAATATGTATGTCCCTGTTTGGAAATATATTAAAAAGCTATAATGGCTGGTATTCAGAAGAATGTTAACTACTAGCAATGCAGGATGTGTTTCTTTAAGACCAGGCTGTACATATAACTCAGTAGGAGAACTTTGTGTCTCACAGGTGCTTGCCTGTTTCTGCTCATACCATGTGTAGCCCTTCTAATGTATGAACCATCTGGCTTAACAGACAATTTATATATAACAACCATATTTAAAATCAATGTCTGAAATTACTTTTTATTTAAGGATGTTGTTTCTCTTAGCTACAAACTCTATTTTATTTTTAATTAATGAATAATAAAGGTGGACTTTGATTTGTTTTTTCAAGGCTGAGGATTGATTTTGTGAGATAAAAATTATTTTGACACAGCTATCATGGGATAACAAAGTGAAGCTGGTTATGGAATGTCCTGTGATGTAATCATCTAATATATAGGTAACTTTATGTTCATTTCTCCAAAGCAATTTTATTGCTTGAATTCTGAGTAGCCTCACAGTCAGCCCACTGAAAATCTTTCATTAGAAGTCTCTAGTTAAACCTCTGCATTGTGCTTAATATTCTTCTGTGTTGTTTACAACTAAAAACTTAGTAACAGCTAGGACAACTAAAGAGAGCACTCTTTACATTATCCAAGGAAGAAAGGGTCTGTTACTCTATTTAAGTATGCTTCACTTTTTCTGTGTCCTCAGTTCTGAGAGATGATCAGCTTAATGCAGAAAATCTACTCATTACTTATGCACTATACTGAAACAGATATGGTTTCTAATTATAAATATTGGGGCAAATTAGAAATATTTAAGGCAGCCTGCTAAAAAATAAAATTTAAAAAAAGAAACAAATTGTGAATAGACAAAAATCTTACTGTTTTTTTTTTGCATGGAACAAACAAACAAACCAGTTTGTTCAATTAACTTTTTGTAATTGCTCTGTGGAAGGAAATTTCACTATAATCTAATGGAGATTTAGTTAACAGGTATAGATGGAAATCTAATTAAGTGTTTAATTTCATACTCACTATTTTCAGTACTTCTGCATTTGTAAAGAGAAAGCCAGAAAAAAACTTAGAGACCAATCTCTCTGGCTTCTGTGGAGGCGTACACATCCAAAAGACTGATTTTTAGTTTTTTAACTGCTATTTCCAAAATATATCTCCATTGTCTCACTAAAATGTCAGAGGGACAGCCTATACGGAATTGTACTGCAGCTATACTAGGTCCTATACAAAAAGCAGTTCTGCTTTCTTCACATTTAGACAAGAGAAATGATGGAAAAGCAGAACTCAAAGAAAGAGGAATCTCAGAGTTATCCTGCTAGTCAGCATCAGGACCAGGAAGAGAAAGGCTCTATTGATTCTCACTGAAATATTGTGGGTTTTAGGTAACAAAATCTTTGTGATTGTTAATAAAAACTAATAACTAGTTTAGTTAAAGAAGCACTCTGAAAGGTTTCATTTGTTTTGCAAATATCTATTTTTCATTTTAATGCAGTAGCTGATTGTTACACAGGATCTCAGTATCTGCATTCCTTTGATCAGCTTGGACTATTTGGGAAAAGAAACAAATATTCCATAGCTGTGCAGCATGAATCACTGTATGTTGTGCTTTTCCAAGGATGTTTTCTCAACAGAAATCATTTGGATGTCTGCTGTGCAGACCAAGTAGTTCCACATGCTAGTTCCATAAAACAAATTTAAAAAACCCACAAAAAACAATTAAAACCAACAAACCCCTGTTTTTTTTAATTACACATCACCAAATTTGCAAGTGGAGATTGATCCATAAAATCTGGATCAATTCAGGGTAGTCTTTGCCAAGACATCATCTCTTTTACAAAGTGTAAATTTCAGAAAGGGATGGCGATTACATGAACAAAAATCTCAACATTTCAGTAAGACTATTCATTAAACTTCCTTTCATATGCTTTCCTCTTAGCTGGGTTGGTAGAATACATTTCCCTTAGCTATCTGATCTATCTATTGCAAGGGAAAGCTGCTGCTCTTTCTATTCCTGTGTTTTCTTTGCTTTTGAAAATACATCAATTAAAGGAAGCCTAAATATAACTGAGCATTGAATTTCTTTTCTACATTAAAATTATTAAGCATATCTCCTTATTTTTTGCAACATACTCACTCCCATTCTTGCTTATATATTTTTTTTGCCAAGGCCATAGCTTTGGTTTTGATGCTATGGTTCCAGTCCAAATATCAATTGAAGTGATTGAGACTCTACTTTCTATATAGTAGGTACTGGATTATGCTCCAGTAGCCCAGTGGGGAATTAGAAAAGCAATTACTTTTATTAAGAAGCTTAATTCAATGAAAAGACCTTTTCAAGGAACTTAATCTCAATTGACAGCTCATTGTGCCATTAAAAAGTAATGCAGCACTAGGGCATCAGCAAACCAAAGTGTTGCATCTTTGCAAGGGATTTTGTAGTGACTGCTAATGATTTTGTTCTGTTTTTGTGAATTATGCAACTTTCTTGAGTTTATTTAGTCAGTTCAGCTGGGAAAATTGGAAGATTTCTAACTGTAGCACCACTTACTCTTCACTAGGCTTGACAATTATTCTGAACGCCTTTTAGTAAGAAGGTGTTTCTCAAATACATTTTTCTTAGGAATTAATATTAAACACTTCTTATTCAGGTGCATCATTTTTATGCAGATGTAGTATCTATTACTTTGACAAGTTACTATAGTTTACTTTTCAGCACTGTTTATCTCAGGATCACAAAAACCTTGCTGTCTGCTTCCTGAAAACTGTGTATCATCACTTTTTTAGTTGTTTTGATGCATTTAATGCCAAATATTACAAAAATAGCAAAACTTCTCTATGGGTCTTAGAGATATTGAAAACAAATATCTAAGCCATTGTAATATTTTTCCTAGCTGAGCTGTGATTAGTAGCAAAAATGATTAGAGACTTAGAGCATTATAATGTGGGGAATTTCTCTTTGTTCTTATCTTCCATAGTACATTTACTATGTACTATGTACATACAATTTAATTTATAGCTCATTAAACAAACTTTCTATTGCTGTTGCGTTTCCAGAACAATTTTCTCTTTTCTCTTTGTCATTATTTAATTTTTTTAAAATATTGCAAGTTAGTATGAGTTAGTATTTGAAAGTGTCCAAGGTCAGGCTGGATGGGGCTTTGAGCAACCTGGTCTTGTGGAAGATGTCCCTGCCCATGGCAGGGGTTTGGAAACAGTTATCTTTAAGGTCCCTTCCAACCCAAGTCATTCTGTGATCTATTATTTTACCTGTATGCATCCATCAGTTTTTCTTTGACCTCTTTATTTAACGTTGTCTTTCTACTCTTTGCATATAGTTCATTGGTTTAATTTTTTTTTCTTAAAGCAAGGATAAAGTACATTTATATAATAGTAACTAACAAAGATCTCTTAGTTTTCATATATCTAAGATCCCATCTGTAGCCTCTAATGTTGGAAAAAGAAAATCTCACCACCTTTTCAGGAATATTCACTAATATGGACTAATTCCTCCCTGAATGGTGTAATTTAATAACTTCTAATTGACTACATTTGTGACATCTAATTAAAAATTTAAAATATCGTGAAGTGAAGGATTTTAAAACTGTAATTGAGGTATTTTCATTTGCTGTGGTTTTCAGTCTAGTTAAAGCTCAGCATTTTGTCCTAAATTCAGGGCACTTTTTTCCTTAGAAAGGAGAGAAGCAGCTCTTGTGCACTTTTGCTTCTGATATAATTTGCAAATATGGCCATTCTGGGAATAGACTGATCCCTCACTCTGAGGAAGTAGCTCAGTTATTTAAGAAGTAACTTTGAGCATTTAGTGGCTGTATCTGCATACTAAAATTGTTTTGCCGAAAACATTTCTATTTAAAATGGAAATGTGTCATTGCATGGCCAACTTTGTCACAAGTCCTTAGTGGTATCTTGAAAAACCTGCAAAGATCTGAGTCTCTGGAAGGAGCTGTACTCTAACTGTACAATACCATACTGGATCCTTGCAGGGACAGAGTGTGCAGCATAAGCTGTATTCTTCTCAAATTCTTCTCGCCTGTCTCTTTTCAAGTGCTTCATGCCAAGTATTATCTCTCTTAGTGCTTTCAGTCTCAAAGAGACCTTGCACTGGCTCTTTGTAAATTGCAATCCTTATTCTTTTGTGGAAGTGACCCAAATTGTCCCTGCTTCCCACTGTGTGCATGTGAGTCAGCTGACAGACCAGGCAGAACAGGTAACTGCTTCACTTATGCTGAAACCTTTTTCCCAGACAATTTGCTAAACTAAATGTCTCTTATCTGCTTGGCCACTGGCTTTCATAAAGTTTACAAGAATTTGTCATCCTGGAGATTTCTCCCCATCCTAGGGAAATATTATGAAGAAGCATGGATGCATTTATAACAGCACAACCTATTTTAAGCTTTTCTACTAAAATCCAGTGAGGATTATTTAAAATGTTGTTGTATCATAAAATTATAGAAAGGAAAGGGATTGGAAGAGACTAAAGGTTTTCTAGTTCCAAGGCCCTCTGCTTTAAGCAGGGACACTTCTCACTAGGCCAGGTTGCTCAAAGCACCATCCAGCCTGGCCATGAACACGGCCAGGGCTGGGACACCCATACCTTTCTGGGCAACCCATTCCAGTGCCTCATCACCCTCCCATTAACAAATTTCTTCCTAGGATCTAATCTAAATTTCCCCTCTTTCAATTTTTACCCCTTTCTCCTTGTTCCATCAGTGCAGTTCCTGACTAGAAGTCTCTCTGTATCTTCCCTGTAGGCTCCATAAGGATTCTGGAAAGTGGATAGGAGGTATCCATGCAATCTTCTCCAGGCTGAACAGTCCCAGCTTTCTCAGCCTGAAATATGTCTTAGTTTTCTAGCAGTAAAATCAGCTTTGCATTAAATATTCCATCATCTTTGTTAAAAGCTGAAAGTTATTTTAAAAGCAGAGTACCATTTGGGCAAGACCTGAATTTAGTCATCTCAAAAAAGAAATTGAGTTTTAGCTTTATTATGACCATCACAGAATTAAAAACTAAACAAAAACAAACAAACCAAATACAATAAAACAGGAGATTGTTGAACTTTGACAATTGCAAGATGTGTGTCTATTTTGTGAGTGTAGTAAGGAGCTGGAGCTGGAGAAGTCCCTGTATATCTTACTCCAGAACTCCATACATCATAGCAATTCTGATGGTTGCGGCACTATTTGGAATTGTTGAACAAGATGATTTCTCTCTTTCCCCTCCACCAGTCCTACTTCCCTCAGTATCTATGTTAGGTGGAGCCTCCTACAGAAGAATCAGGGATCAATCAATAAAGAGTAGAAGTGGTGCATAATGTCTGAAATTCCAACTCACAAGTGCTAAAACACTGCACCAAGAATAACTGTATGCAGGTGGATGACTATTCATGCATATGCAAATGCACAATATCAAGGAGATAGCTTCCAGATAATAAGCCTGAATATATAAGTGATAGAAATTAGCACAATTTTCAGCATCAGGATTGGGTTTTGTTCTGAAAGGGGCTGTACATGTTTATTCATATTAGCAGACAGACAGAAGTAATTCCATTCAAGACAGTTTTGAAAATAAGGGCTAATCAAAGTGTTTGTTATACATTGAAACAGACTCAGCATTGCAAAGCTATTGAAACTAAAATATTATAAAAACTCTTAAAGCAATTAAAGAAAACAGAAGAAGCATTAAATTAGTTGGTATACTCAAAATCTGAGTGCAAAAAAATTAGCCTACGAAGTTTAACTAAAGAAGTAGCAAATGGATGCATTGTATTTAGTGTTTGGTTTCCTGATTTTGGTTTCATTTAGGTTTTAGAAGCAAACATTTCCTATGTTCCTACAGCTATAATGCTGTAGTTAATATAAGCCAGGGGAATGTAGACAGTTCCATGGACTCATTTTATGTTAGAGATCAAACCAAATTTGCTACTTCATTGTTCTGGCACTCCATAAATATTCACATCAGAGAAACTCCTTGCTCCAGATAATTTCAGTCTAGGGAAGTAAAACATATATAAGTGGTTAAAAGGCTTGCTGTAAAATAGTTTAAATGACTGATTAGATTATCTAGGCAAACACTTAATATCAAGTTCCACATACGAGGTTCTTGCATCTTACTGTTTAATGCTAAATTCAATATGTTGCTTATCTTTAAAGCTTAGAAACTGGTGTTGCACATATTCACATATCCAAAATGGCTCTAGTCTTCATGGTTGAGACATCATGGTAATTTATGGAAAAGCTGAACTAGTGTCAAAAGCAAATTCAAAGCATAGTCAGTGATCTAATAGACATTTCAGGGCATCTCCAATAGGTATTCATATAAAGTGTCATCAATTCTTTTTTAAAATTTGTCAGGACGATAAGAAAGCGACAAGATCAAAAATAGAAGAAGTTGTTTCAAACATTTTCTGAAGGGGTTCAAAGTCCTCTCCCCAGTCTGATAGAATTGTGACATTCAATCTGTTTTTGGTGGAATCTGTCTCTGTCACTTCTTTTGATTTAAAGAAATTTTATTGTATCAAAATTCAGTTCATCACATGGCTTTATAGACCCCCTAGGTGGAAGAGCATCCTGAAATCCAGAAGAAGCAGAAGGTGGAATCAAGTTCTTGGCCCTCAGTAGGAGTATCAGTACAGTACCGTTCTTGTGCTTTGTCTGAGCCACCTTTTCTCTATTGGTTGGCATCACAGGTAGTGAGGATGATGAATCATCTTCCTGTGAAGGAAGATTTGCAGATTTCAGGAAGAGAAATCTGAGCTAGGCCACTCAGGTCATGTACCTAACCAGTGGGCAACCCTGGGCAATGTGCTCTTGGTGATGCTGATTGAGGCAGGAGGGTACAACCAGATGACCTCCAGAGCTGCCTTCCAACCTCAACCATTCTGAGATTCTGCTAAGTTTTCGAAACATTACCTCTTTGACTTCTGGCATTATTTCTGAGTGAAAAATCAATTTCCCAGTGGTTTGTATAGACTTTGATTGAGTATTTACAGTGGGAATGATTGAAATGTGTATTATATTTAGTCTCCTGAAGGGGATATGAAAGAAAATGGCCCACTGGTGGCCTAGGCATTGATCTATGAAGTATCAACAAAAATAAGAAATTTGTGGACATCTTTGAAAGTAGAAATTTCATTACATGGCGATTGTTTTTCTTTCTGACTGAATACATGAGGTTTGTTATGTTAAAAGAAGATTTTAAAAATGCAGTCTTAAATCACAGTGCTGATTTTACATGCGTAGATCTTGGATGTCAACATCAAATAATGAACCAACTGAGGAACCAGAGCAGACAGCAAAATTATCTAGGCTGTCTACTAACCACTGACTGTTCTGCTCACAGGATCCTGCTGCTCTCAAAAACCACTTCCCTTGTTTTCATCCTATTTACATGGAGTAAATCTACAATAATCTGTGTTGATATCTGTGACAGTACAACTAGAAGAGAACTTAGATTTTAACATCTTGCAAAACAAAATACAAAGGCAAAAACACATTGATAAATTTCTAAAATTTTGCCTGGAAGCCATATGTGAATATGTTCTCAGAAAAGTGAGTAGAATGAGGTTTTTGTTACAAATATGTTCAAAATAATAAAAGACACAAGCATTTTAATGGTAGAGAAAAGTAATGAGAATAGAAATTTTATTAACTTTTAACAAAACATGTATATAAAACCAAGTTACTTGAAGTATCTGTAACACTGATTTGCGTATTACATTTAAATACTTTAAAACATATCAGTGAGCAAAGACAGCAGCCTCAAGTACATAAAAGTAAAAATCTTTAGGGGTCTACTTATTTTAGATGTAACAAAATATCCTTTATTACTTTGTTATAAAATATGTTGTTCAACTGATTTAAATAGATCCCTGATATTTCAGCAAAACAAAACTCGGATGATGAAAAGGAAAATCCTACATTCCACCACAAACTATATAAGAATCTGAGATTTAAGACCTATATGTAGAGTAGGTGCTAAGTAGTCCTGCTTGCCACTATTGTTTTCTCTTCTTTTCTGATTGCCTTGAATCTAACAAAAGTTTTTTTTGAAGACTGCTGGTGGCTTCCTTGTCACCAGCTTGAAGAAAAAGTACTCCTATTTTTTTTTTCCCTTGTTCAGCCCACCTTTTCTGCTTTCCTTAAATATCTCTGATACAAGCCATTTTTGGAGATGCTTTTCCAAATTCATTCCATCAGCCCTCTGGAAAACCTTTCTTTTAAAGTAATTAAATGTAATTAGTTCTATCATCTCTTACTAATTTTTTTCAATTTCCTTTTAGAGATAATTCTTCTAAACTATTTCTAATTTATTTCAGCTTTTGAGTTCTGTTCATTTTCAGCCATAATACCTCTTGAATATGTAGAATAATATTACCCAAACCCTAAGTCTTGATGCTGATTGTTGTTAATTGTTCAGTTAGGTACATTCATGCTAAAATAGTTTGATATATAACTCTAGTTTACTAACATAGTATATTTCCTAGCTGTTGTTTTTTGCAAAAACATTTTTCTTCTAAACACATTTAATGAAAATGCAAATGAAGTAGGGCTAATTAGTTAGGTCTGACTAGTTAGAAATGCAAATTTTGAATTATTTTAGTTCACTTGATAGTTTTATGACAAGTTATACTCAAATATTGTGAATGACAGGCACATATGTACTTTTTAATTTCAACCCTATTTTAAAATAATTTATTATAATTCTTGTTCTTTTTCTGATGCTGAATTTTTATAGGTTGCTTTTTTAAGTTGAGGAAAATTGTAATACCATTAGATTGTTATATGGCCGTTTCCTTTCTGCTCTTTCTTTATGCTGCATCAACCAGGAAGATGTTGCCATTTTCTTTTCTGGTTCACACTAAATGCTTTTCATTTTCATGGAAGTTTCTCGATTGAATTAAACCCATTTTTGTCTTCATTACTGATTCATTAGTTCTTTAGTCAGCTATGTCTGTACTGATACTTATTTAACTATAATCCACAGAAGTTCTATATTGCCTCTGTGGCAGACATACATTCTATGTTACCTCTGTCAATTCATGAATCTAGGTAAAAGTAGCTATGCTAACTTCTTTCTCATCAGAAATGATGCAAGGAGATGAATATTATAAATTCTTCTACGTATTTATTTTTTAAGACATGACATCGCACTGCTGGCTTTTCATTAATCCATCTGTGCGAAGCACATGTGCATGCATGATATTTAACATAACCAACGTGAGCAAAGCAAAATCTAGAGGAAATTTATAAAACAGAGGAAGAAAGACTCTAGGCTCAGGAGTCCCTCAATATCTTTAATTTTGTATTTTACTGACAGGAATAACCTCTGCACTAGATGATTACTGTGAATGAACTAAAGTTTAATAATTCTGTCCATCAGTTCTTTTAACAATTACAGGGAATATATTATGCCTCAATTGTTCTTTAACTAAGTTTAAACTATAACAAAAAGCCTTCCTGTAACAACTACATTGGTCATTGAGTGTTAAATAGGGATTCTACCATATGTGTTAAAATTCAACAAATGTTTAAGGACATGTTGTATCTTTTCACACAGTTAAGACAGTTCAGTAAACATACATGTGGTAATTAATCTTAAAACCATAATTTAAAATTAAATGCATATTTGCGATATATAAATAAATATATCTTTTTTGATGTCTGCTAGCCATATGCTTCTTTTTTATATCCTGCATATATATAGAATGAAATGTAGTGAAAATTATATGCATATTACTCTTCTAATGCTACATCCAGAAGCAGACAGTAAGCACATTTTGCACCATACCTCCCGCCTTGGTTAGGTACTATATTTGTATAGAGCTCAGTAGTCTTTATATTTTAGTGTTTCAGAATGAGTGAGGTGTTAGACTTCTGCATCTTAAGTAATCTTTAACTAAATAATATCTTGTCAGACTGAGCAAACATCTCTCATTTAGTATGGCTAAGGGCTCATTCCTGCATCCAGTTAAAACAAACAGTATCTTTCATGTGGATTTTAGAAGCTTGTCAACCCATTGCCCCATTATATCTCTGAAAATGCTCCCACTGACCTAAGGTTTGGCCAAGGTCCCTCTTTGAAGTAGGAACAACAGAGGGAAAAAAAACCAACTGTACATGGAAGGTAAAGATGAGAATAAGTTGTGAGGGAAAAAAAGGTTTCAATTCACTGAAAGGTTCTCTACTGCCTTTGTCCTTACTTCTTTTGTACTTGTCATTTCTTCTTTTAATGCACTAGAGATAATATTATGAAACCAGAGCTCAGACAAACCCATTAGAAACTTGAGCACTGCTACACCTATATGTCAGTGTGTATAACCACTAGGGTTGTCCAGCCTAGATTTGGGGACATCTAACAGTAGCCCATGGAATTAAATGAATGAGGCATTTAACAAGAAGGGGGGAAGTGCTCTTCAGAGTTAGGCATGGGGGGAAGACATGGGGTTATGGGCATAAGTGGAAATGAGAGGTTCAGGCTTGATATATGAAAAACCAACTTCACCATGAGGATGCTCCTGCACTAATCACATTGCCCACAGAAGTTATAATGTCTCCATCTTTTGGATTCAGCCCCTTAGCCTGATCTGATTTCATCCTGAGATGTCCTAAGAGTCTTTTCAGCCAGAATTATCCCATGACACATTATTCAAGGTGTGAGCTATAAAATACTGGTTGGAGGGGGCTAATAACACCCCTAGTTACTGCCTGGTATGGCACTGGCTTTCTTCTCTGCCAGGACTCAATGCTCATGCTCAGCTTGCTGTCAGACAAAACTCTTGGGGCTTTTTCAAAAGAGTTGGTCTCCAGCCAGGCCCCATCACTGAGCGTTTTTATTTCCCTAGTGCAGGGCTTTGCATTTCACAAGGTTCCTGTCAGACCTTTCCTCCAGTATGTCTCAGTCCCTCTGGATGGCAGTCCTACCCTTGGCAGGGGTTAATCAGTCTTCTCACCTGCAGACTTTAAGATTAAGGACTCCTCTGTGTCCTTCAGGTCTCTGATAAAGATGTAAGGACATATCCTTTATCCTTAAAGATATAAAGATATATTCCTAGGTAATGACACTTCCTATTGGCATTGAGATAGACTACAGCCCATTAACCAATATCCTCTTAGCCCAGCCATCCAACCAGTTGCACATGTATCTAGTTTCCACCAATCCAGTCTGTTATGTCCCAACTTGGACAGGAGTCTGTTGTGAGAATAAGCATAGAAAGCCTTGCAAAAGCCAAGATAAGTACCATCCACTGGTACTTCCATTTTTCTCTCATCCATATATTCAGTCAGTTCATCACAGAGGACAGTCAAATTGAACAGGCTAGATTTACCCTTAGTAAATTCATGTAGATTGTTCCCACGCATCCTGCTGTCCTTCATATGACTCAGAATGTATTCCAAGAGGAGTCAGCCTAGGATTCTCCCAGGGCAGAAGTAAGACTGACTGATCTGTAGCACTTGGATCAAGCAAATAATCTTGTGTGCCAGTGTTAATTCAGCAGGTCTGAATTTAGATGCTTTCAGTCTTAAATCTTAATTGCATTAATGAAAGAATAGCTAAAGGTTCTGTTAGAGTATCTGCTATACTAGATAACAAGCCCAGAAAAATAGTTCAGCAGATTAATGTAATTTCCTCTAGTTTCTCAACAGTCCTTGAGTTTCTCAAGTACAAATGTATGCTCTGTGGCTTATTTTCTTTCAGCTACCCTAGCTTTTATACATATGCACACACATACACAGACACATATATGTGAATATATATACACATGTAGAATATCAGTAATATGAGTGACAGATCACCTCCAAATGCATCTGGGTATTTTGAGTATTTCACAAAAATTTTTCCAATCCCAACTTTGTCAGTAGGTATAGGTATATTACTGTGTAAATAAGTATATGGGTCTAGTGGACTATACATACTATTCTATGGTATATCCTTATCACTACAATAATTAATGTAAAGCGATACCAGCATAATCTGTGAAAGGTCTTGTTTCTGATGAAATGGTTTGATTCCTTTGGATCCCTATTACTGATTGCTTGTCTGAATTTTCTGTTTCTGGGAGGGAGCAATGTAGTCTACTCTATATTGACATTTTCTGATGAAAACACATGAAGTATAGAATTACTGTTGTTGCCCGATTGATAAATGACACAAAACTCGGCTAAGTTTTGTGGGTGCTTTATTAAGGGCCCGGGGAACTGGGGGACTCACGTCCCAAAGTCTGAGCCCCCAAATTCACGTATGGGTGCTTCCCTCTTATGCATGCGATTCACAACAAAGTCTCTAAGGAACAGTTCCCTGTTCCCCTTGCCTAGTCTCTAAGGAACAGTCCTCCGTTCCCCTTGCCTGGTCACAGACCCCTTGTGATACATTCCTTGGTTCACAAACAAGATCATTAATCCTCTGCTTATCTTATTCTAAGAGCATTGTATGCGGCCTCTAGACAGGTTAGCATTCTTACTTTCTTGCACTAGTTTAATTATTTATTAAATCTCTAAGACTACCTGCTAGGTGACACACAAAACCCAACGCACACTTTCAACGGCTGCAAAACTACTTTTTAACAAACCAGTTCACACACAACTCACTATAATTAAATATTTTGCTAAATTTCATTTCTTTTCCAACACTGTGATGAAAGTTTTTTTTTCCATTTAATTCCATTTACTCCACAAAACTCTTCATATAGTGTAAAAATGTTCTAAGGTAGATGAATCAAATTTTGATAAGATTTATCTTTTCTTTAAGAAATTTGATGAACTATTTAAGAATTTATTTCTTAAAACCATATATTCAGAAAAATACTTTATATATAGCTTGCTGTTACCTTAGCTGATTTTACATGGAGTCAGACTACTTTTCAAGAGTTTTCACCTGTGATGTAGAGTAATGCCACCACTGAAGTCAGCTTTATTAGCCTGAATTCTGTTTATTTCAAAACTACTAATATACTATAACTGCAGATGACTGTTGCAGTGTATGAAAAGCAAATAAAGCATATTGGAAACCGAGAATAATTTTTCTGTTAGGATTCTTGAGTTAGGTTCTTTATTCTTTCATGAATCATATAAAAATGTAGTGCTCCAAGTTCATCATAGTTTTATTAAATGAGCAACTTAAAGTCACGCTTAGCAACAAAATTCATTTAAATATCCAAACACAGATCTATGTATATAGTATAATAAATTTAATACTTAAAATTCTGGCTGTGGCTTCTAGACATCTGTTATTTTCTTTGCTGTGAGGGAGTGAGCTGTTAACAGACAAACTCTTCGCATATTTTAATCTGCTTATGGTAGGAGCTTGATTAAAGGAGGGGAGGACAGGAGCACATACAGTTTGGGCAGCATCCTGCTTCTGGAACAGGAGGATGGAGCTTTGTATTGAAACCAGAACAAAGATGCTTATGCAAATGTGCTAATGCACAAAGGCTGCCACTGAGCTCTGTGCTGAGGAAGCCCTTAGCCACAAACCATAACCCATCTATCCCCATCCTCTACCTGTTCTCAAAACAGCACATAATACAACAATTTTTCTAAAAGTAGGCATATGGATGGCAATCTCCTAAGTGGAAAAAAGAATCTTAATGTTAGAGTCCTTCAGTTTGACATCTTTTACATTGATCTTTCACAGCTCAGCTGTACTGAGTTGGCTTGCACCTGTGTGAGGGTTGTTGCTTTCCTAGACCAAATGAAATGTTTAATGAAGCGGTTAAGTTTTCTTCCTGTGTCATAAGATCTCCAAATTTTTCTTTGGAGTTTTAAAGCTACAAGGGTCAATGGAGTTGTCATTCCAAACTGCAAATGAACTTTTGGGACCTTTGCCATTTCAATAGGAACGGAAGTTGGACCCTGTTTTAATACACAGTAGAAGAGAACAGTAAAGGCCTAGGTTAAGTGAATATATGGAAATTCTGCACAATATAAGAAAATGTATTTTTAATTAGGATCACATTTTTGGAGCAATTTTTATTTTTTATGTGACCATGTGTAACTGAGAGTGCTTCAAAGCAATTTTTAAGGCAATATCATTATTCAAAACCTGCCCTCTGCCCCATACCATGAGATGTATGTATTTTATTGCAAGGCCTATAAAAATTTTGTGTTGCACTGGAATGATTTATCACAATTGAGTAACTACTCACTGTATTTCAGTGTTTTGATCCATATTTAGTAACTTGAGGCTCAAATATACTGGGACTGAATTCCTCCCCTGGGAGAAAAATAATCTCTTGAAAACAGTGTTTTAAAGGGAAAGAAATGGATTAGACACAGGGAACTAAAGGCAAGTACTTGGCATGTGCAACTGTGAAGCTGGCATTTGGAAGGCTATTTATAAGGTTGACTATTGGATGCCAATTGAAAGGCGAATAGATATGATACTATGCATCTGAGAACATATTTTTACAAAGTTACAAAAAAGTTGTTGTTTTTTTTGGTTTTATGAAAATATGAAGAGAATTGAATGAATTATTTAGAATACAATCAGAGTTCATTTAAGACAATCAAAACCACATCAAAATGAAATTTTAGTTATGAATGCCTTTTTATCACTGAGTATATAGTGTAAATATGTACTTATGGCATTATATAACATGAAGTTACATTTTACTTATACACAGGAAGCTCATCTAAATATTTGAACTCTTTTGTTAAACAAAAAGTTGGGAGTGTCAACGAGTTTTGGAAATATGCTAATTCAAAACACTTTAATGGTGGTGTGGAGAAGCTAATTTATAGAGAGCTGGTACCATTTATGCTGAGGAAACCATGTTCAGTGCACTAGGTGAATTAAGGAATTCTTTAAGAAACCTCCCTATAAACAAAATCAGGCTGGCATGGTTTTGCATGGTTCCTAAAATAAAGAGGGTCCGAGAATTTCTAGAATTTGTGTCTTATGAAAATTAAACTCTTTAAATGAACATTTTGGAAAGGAAGAATGGATACATGTACAAAAGAAACCAAAACATGCTGGTAAATATTTTTTATTTTCAAACTTCAATGGATTTATTATATTACATTATTAGCAATATACTAAATATCATCTACTTTGCCTACAACATCTTTCAAATCTAGTCTTTTAGTGCCATATATCAACAAAGTGAATATAAATAGAAATGAATGTCATTATAATTAAACATAGAATCAGGTTCCCAGCTTAAGTTCTGAGGCTTATGTGACCACTCAAGACTTGGTGAAGACAGAAGCTGGTAGTGCACAGAAATCTCTCATTAAACACACTGGGAACCTGTCAGTGAAAGTTTGATCAGCTCCCTAGTTCTGTGAATTGCTAAATGGTAGGCACTAGCACAAGGACATTAATTTCCATGGCATAGGTATTCTGGTCCCTCATTTTTTCTTTCTGAGTAAATCTGCAAATTCTTACAGGCCCTAGCTGGGCTGTTGCTACCCTTAGAGAGGTTCCGATACAGGTGCGGGAGGAAAGCGGGGCCCAGGGCAGCGTTCCGCGGAGCGGGCTGAGCCAAGGTCCCCGGGCCGGACGGCGCCTGGCGAGCCGGGCACGGCGGGCTGCTGCTGAGGCGGCTGCCGGGCCGGCCTTGCCGGGGCACGGCGCTGCCGAGGACCGGACGGTGCCGTGGCAGGAGGGCGCAGTCTCTCCCGGCCCCCTGAGCCGCGGGCTCCGGCGGCGCAGTGCCCGCGCACCTGCGTGGGAGCCGCTCCGCAGCCGCCGCCTTTTCCCGGCGCCTTTCCCCGCGGCAGCTCCGGCCGGGCAGGTGGGAGCGGGCGGGCCGCGCTCGGCCCTCAGTGCCCGCGCCCGCTGCCACAGCCCCGCCAGCTCGCAGCGGGAAGGGCGACCGGCAGCCCTGGGCGGTCGCCACCGGCGGGGAGAGCCTGTAAACTTTGGGTAAGTGTTGCACGGGCTTAGCGCCTCTCGGCGCGGGGCAGCGGGCGGAGAAAGGGGAGCGGAGCTTTGCGGAGCGCTGCGCGGGTCTTGCCGCACCGCTGCTCCGGCGCGGAGCGGGCGCGCAGTCGGCGGGCGGCGCCCGGGGGATGCGGGCGCTGGACAACAGGTACGGCAGCTGCGCGGGGGCGGGAGGGGCTGCGGAGGGGGTGTCTCTGCGTGTGTGTGTATGTATGTGTGTGAGTGTGTGTGTGTCGCTTCTCCCCTCCCCCTGCCGCCCGGCCGGGAAGGGGGTGGGAGATGTGCTGGCGCACCGCCGCTTAAAACCGCGCCGCCCGGAGGCGCCTGCCCGTTCCCGAGAGGAGGGAGGGCGGCTGCCGGCTCCGCGCTGTGCCGCGGAGGGCGGCGAGAAGCGGGGCCGAGGGCGGCGGTGACCCCGCGGGGCCGGGCCGGGCGCGCTGGGCTGCGGCAGCCGGCGGCGGGGCGGGGCGGGGGGCTGAGGGCGGCGGTGTCGCCGCCGCGGCTGGCGGTGGCCCGGCTGGATGGCCGGTCCCGCGGCTGCCCAGGGCGCCGGGCTCTCTCGCATCCCGGGGCCGAGCGCTCCCTCCGCCCGCATCGCACTGCAGTAAGTTCGCGAGTCGCTGGGCGGCCGGAGCGCCGGGAGCCGCGGAACTGGGGGGGCCGCGATGCGCGGCTGCGTGTCTGGGCGTAGCGGAGGGGCTCAGCTGAAAGTTGTAGCTTACCGCGGTGTGTTGGATTTGTCACGACGCGTCGCGTTGGTTTCTAGTTACTGCCAGTTTGCCTCGTCGACCTATATATCACTTTGCTCTACCTCAGTCAGTGTCCTGATGCTGCCCCTGATAGCCGGGTTCACAGCGGTGAAGTGCTGAGGCATCCAGGGGAGATGCGAACACAGCGAGGGCAGGAAACAAAAGATGCAGATATAAACTTAGGCTTTAAAGGCTGCTCTTCTTAAACTTTACGCGTTGATGTTACGAGCTCATTGTTGTGTTTTGGGTTTGTTTTGTTTTGGTGGGTTTTGTTTGTTTGTTTTGTGACCCAGTGTTGTTCTGATTCTTTTTTAAGAACAGTTTTATTTATCAGAGGTGAATGTAATTACATTTTTCATTGTGAGCGTCCTGTTTTGGAGATGGATTAAAGGTTTTCTCATCAGATTACTGTATCGTAGGTATTGTTTTTCTGGTAAACAAGCAGATTGTAGGGTCTTCAGTTCTTCATTGCTTGACTGTTTTTCTACAAATTTGGGTAGAACTTTATTAATTTTCAAGAGCAGTTTTGTCTGGTTGATATAAGGTTAGAAAAAAAAAATTGAAAACTTATAAAACCCTATCATAAAATAAAAAAAGGCAATGCAACAGGATGGGGAAAACCAGTAATTGTAGCAAGAGATCTAGTCTTTTAAGTTTTTATAAAAGCTACTTGACATTTCCTACTTCCATTTAGGTTAAATGACCTAATGTAGCAGGGTAATAGTTTTTCTTTGCACTTGAACAGTATGATGCACGTATTTAGAAAGTCATTATGTATCTGGGAAAAAAATCCATAGCAAGAACCTAACATGCATTCCCAAATGACTGGACTTGTGCTATGCTTTATGGATAATATGACAGGAAATAAGTCCCTTGCATCTCCCCAAAGTGTTAATCCAGTATTACTCAGAGCCTGAAATGTCTGTCTAGTACAGAAGGAATACAAGCATCAAGAAACGTGGGGCATCACAAAGCAGCACTTTCCTCCAGGGGCTTCCCTTGTCTCTTGTTCATTTGTCGAGGTAGAAGGACTTTGTTGTTTAGCATGGCAGGGAAGACCTGGAACAATTATCCAACAGTCTGAAATGTTTGTGGAGCAATATTTTTTACACTGTGAATTCCAAATATTTGGGTACAATTGTTAATCTGATTTAGGGGCCTGCAAACATCAGACGTTGCTGTTCTTAGGCAGGTTTAGGAAAACCCTCCTTTCTTACGCTTTTTAAGGAAGAAGTGTATATGAATAGTTATGTACCAGCTGAAATCATCTTCTCTGAACACCTGTAGGTGTCTTGAACAATATTCAGTAGCAATGCATGAATGAACAGATATCTTTTAAGACTTCATACAGTATGAAAATAATAAAGTTATTTGTTTTAAAGAGCACTAGGTATTAGGCTTTTACTTATAAGGAGGTTCTGCGCTCTTTCTGCTCTGGAACTGTCATTTAGGTGTCACTATAGGATGCGTCTAGGTACCTTTTGCCTGTGGAATGTCACTGAACAGGAATAATAAGAGAGTTGTAGGAAACCTATTAGAGCAGCATTTTGATAAAGCAGAGTGTAAATAGCACATTTGGGAGTAAAGGTAGTGATAGGTTAATGCTGGAAAACTTCAGTTGCCTGGCTGGATAGTTGGACTGGGCTTCTTTTGTGTGTGCGTGTCAGCAGCACTGAGTTCTTGAGAGTGGCACATATAGAATGAAAGATATAGCTTAAAGTCATGCATTGTATTTAGTGTAATAAAAACTAACAGCATATAGCATAGAATCATGGAATATCTCAAGTGATCTATAAAGATCATTGATTCCAACTCCCTGCTCCTCATAGGACTAACTAAAACTAAACTGTGACTAAGAGCATCGTCCAGATGCTCCTTGAGTATGGATAATACATGATCTTTCATTCTCTTTGAATTGCTATGACCTTTATTAGATCATTAGCCTTCTACATACAATTTTAACAAGTCTCTTTAAGGCCTCGATGAGAAGTGGATGATGAAACATTTTCATCTGTATGTGGAATTATGGAGGAGTGGTGACAATTAGAAGGGAGTGGGTTACAGAAACAATTGGTCTTTTTCTGTGGTTTGGTGTGCTGGATCGAGTGGATTTCAGACAGAATTCTTCCTGTGGAAAGGAGAAGCTACTTGTGAAAGATGTTTATGTTTATTTTTAAGTTATGATAAAGTTCTCCCAGTCAAATCTGAGAGACATCAATACCGTGAAGTGCTGTGGAAGGAAAAGGATGCTGGCCTCCTGAAAGCTCCCTACAGCTTGTTCCTTTCAAGTAAAGTTTGCAGCCTGCTCCAGGAATTCCCACCGAGCTTTGCATTACTTTCTAAAGTGGAAAAGATATCAAGAATATGGACTACACCTTGCTCTGGATGTAATTCCCAATTTCTTTGACACTTGTGTAGATTAGGTTCCAGGTGTTACTCTGAAGAATTATAGCATGTCACAGCTAGTTTAATCAATAGAAGTTGGTATAAAAGGTTAGAAGCAAACATTTTATGACAAGAATTCCATGTAAAGACCCTCTTGACCTTCCGCTGTTTCTTCAGTCATTTTTTTGTTTCCTGTAGCACTTACAAAATAATTAGTAACAGTAATAGAAAACTTAAGACAACTACTTGTCTATAATTTCAGTTTTTCATAACAGTACTTCATTAATAATTTTCTCTTCAGAGACTTCTTTTATAGCTAAACCAGCAAATTGACAGTACTGGAAAGATGAAGAAGTGACATGCTGGGTCCCACTGAGAAGAGTTTGATGTTTGTAGTTGTTTTTAATACCTTGCCTAAAAGAGTGAAAAAAAATTAAAGATTTGGGCTTTGAAACTGATATCTTGATTTTGTCAACCTGACCTAATTTTCAGTGCACTAATAATGCTCTTGCTATGGATAAAAATGATCTTATGCAGGTAAAGTATTTAGGCTAATTCAGGAAGTTGAGAAATAAATATTTATTTAGTTGGAATTGAGACGAGTAGCTGTCCCCAAACACCCTGTAAAACAGCTTTATGCAATGTAGAACACATTTTCTTTTTTAATTGTTTCTGAAGAAAATAAGACTTCTCTGAATAATGTTTGCAGTAGTTTAGCCCTGAAGGGATATAGTTAGTTTGCCACAAGTTTAAAAGCTTAACAAATGTAAGTATTTGGAGGCTGTTAAATTATTTCTTGTCCTACCCCTTAATACATGTTTGGAATGTAAGTGTACAACTCTGGCACTATTGTTTTCCCTAAACAATTTTTTAAAAAGTAAATAAAGAGAAGCAGAGTTGTAGACATGTTTGTCAGTTCAGTGTTCATAATTAGACTTCCAATTCTGGGGACCAATTGGCTTTTTATTTTTAGATGTTTGTTATTTACTGTAGTAAATCATGACTAAAATGAACTCTAGATACTTCTTTCTTCTTTGTTAAGGATTTTAGGAATGACTTTTCTTATGGTATCAGAAATATTTAGTGGCACACAAATGCCATGAGTGACTTAATTATCTTTAGGTTGATTTTCAGCCACATTTTGATTACTTGGTTTGAAAATGTTAAGGGGTTTTTTTGATTAGACATTTAATGAGATGCCTAGTGCTCAGTAGTTGAACTAAGAGGCTCACTCTAGTTCTTGCAATAGTAACAATTTCAAGAGATATAGTGAAAATTTTCACAAGTTTGTTTCTGCATCCAAATCTGTGAGTTTTCTGCTGTGATATGCTGCTTTGCTTGCCATTTGGGTTGCCTTGTGGTTATTATGAAGCATTCCCATGTGTTGTTGGTTTAGTTGGGCAATGGGGAAAACTCACAGAGTTAATAGAAATTTCTTTTCTCCTTTGTCCTTTAGAGCATATTGTGTTAAGTAAAAGCAATGAGTCAAATTCATTCTCTTTGGACTAAATTTTCCCCAGGTGGACCCTTCTGATTTATACACTGGTTTGAGTTTGGAAATTACCTGAAATCAATCCTGGGTGCTCTTGAAGTGTATGTGGCTTTTCTATGCAGTGACATATTTGTATGTTTGTGGTCTTAGAGAGCTGAGAAGCTAAATTTAAGTGAATTAGAGAATGGCAAATAGTAAGGCAGCAGTATCAGCCAAGGAGAAAATCTTAGGTGGTGTGAAATTGGCAAATTTTGCTGTCTTGTCTTCTGAAAGGAAAAATAGTGTTTTCTTCTAAATCTAGAGGCTATGGCCTAGACTTAAGAATATGAACCACTGGGTCTGTTGCTGGTTTTGCCTCTTTAATTGTGGATTTTCTCCTGTTTCCTGCATGAATTTATGAATTAATCAAGTGAATGGGAGACAATATTATGCCAGAAATAGGTTTTAAGAAAGGAAGAAAGAAAAAACAAATGAGAATAAAGAAAAAAAAAAAGAGATAACATTTATAGCCAAAAATTGATCCTGAAGTAGATGAAAACTGAGAGATTTGTGATTACAAGCAGGAATGAATTAAGCAAGCAAAAGGAAATATAATTCTTACCTTTTTTATTTTTTTCAATTACTTTTTTCTATTTAGTCATCAATGAAAACCTTTTTCTAAAATTTAAAATTTAAAACTCCTTGAAAAGGTTTAGGTTTAGATATGTGAAATCGATTTAGTCTCCTTTCTATAACCACAATGCTGCTTTTGTACACCCCTAGAATATTTTACTCAATATCTCTGCCTATTTCTTTAGATTTTGATAGCTTGGTCATGATTCAGAAATAAAGTTTTTAAAAGGTTAAAAATATATATTAGTGTGTCTATTCTATCTTCTGTTCAATATCTGAATACCATCTGGCTACCTTCTGTCTCTCCTATTATTACTAATGGAAAGTCAAAAGCACCTGCTGGGGGAAATTTTAATTTTAAGGTGAGCATCCTTTATAGGTCGGTTGAAGCACATTCTGAATGTATCCAGGTCTCTCAATTCATTATAAAGGGTGCCTGGCTGGTGTGACTTGTTCACAGTTTAAAATACAATTTTGAGACATCCGTCTTTGTGTGAGATAAATGATACCCTTGGATATTTTCTCAGCTAGGAAGGTAAGGTAGAATTGAACTCCTAAGAAAGTGTCAAGTCTTCTCCATGCATTACTGAATATAAATACAAAGTAAAATAGCCTTAAAACAGTAGTTCATTAGAACGGGCCATGTAGCAGAAGTTAAATATCAAAGGACCTATTTTTAAACATGTCTAAATAAACAAGTAGTCTGGAGCATTTCTATTTTTCTTCATGTCCTGAAAACATAACAATGGCATGTTTTTACCAAAAAGTCTGTCCTAATTCGTTGTTGATACAAAATATTCCAGCACTGCTTTTTAATGAAAAATAAAATTGCAAACCTTTCTAGAAATTCTGGATTTACTTTGAAAATCTGAAGCCTTATGCATTTAGGTTTACTTTGTTCTACATGTCATACACATTGAAAAACTACTAGATCTGTGAAAAGGTTTGTCTTCATATGCTGTTGTAAATTTAAAATTGTGTAGTACTGCAGCTTCTTCTGCTCAGGAAGTGCAGTGGGTCATTTTGTCTGGTTTTACATTAAAAGCACCAATGAAGATGTTTGTGTTTAAACAGTCTGACAATTTATATGTCAAAGAATTCAAACCTTTTAAGCAATAGATGATCTCTTATAACAGAGATATAAAAATTATAAAAATTTGCACTGCCCTTTGTTAGGATTAGTGCTGTTGACACAACTTATTTCTTAGAAGTAGAATGACTGGAGGAACCCTGGGAAAACTCCCAGCTTTGAATATCAGATGTTATTAAAAACAGTATAGTACTCTGGTAAGAGTGTTCTTTTACTTCCTCTTTAAATTTAAAATGCCAAGTGGTTATTTTCTTTTCCTCACATTGTAAAATATCATATTCAGTTGTGAAATGTTTTGCCTTTGTAAATTCAAAATAGTTCCTCGTAGAAAAGCTTTATGTTTTGTCTCAGACTTTTTCCTATAAATATTCACCCAGAAACTACAAAACCAGCTTGTATGAGTATTCAATATATTTTTCTACCCTGTATTGCACAGTACACCAGGGTGGTGATTTTTACATATCTCGTTTGGTGTTGAGAAAGAGTCTTGATGATGCTCCAGTACTTATATCTAGTTGCCTGTTTAGTGAACAAGAGCTTGTTCAAGTCTCTTCTAAGAATTTTTGTGTGTTCTTATTTCGGTCTGATGAGCTGATAAAGTTAGGGTAGGTCATCTGTCAATGACAGAAGAATTTGTAGAATCTTAGTTTTATGGCTAACAGTCATATTTCAGTGGAGTTTAACAGGCAGGTAACTGCAAAGGAAACTAATAAGAATATGTGAGCTATAGAAAAGATTGTATACTTTTAAGAGCACTCCTTCAGGGTTTAGGCCTTATTCCCTCTGACCTTATCTCAGTTCAGGGCACATGCCTGATAACTGTGGTCACTCCATGAAGCTTTTTCATTTTGGATCTTACATGTGTGACTCAAAGTGCTGCCCATCCAAAGGAAGAGATGACCCTTTCAGTACCCTAATGGCATGATGTATGGAGACAGTGAGTTCTGCATGATTAGTCCAGGACCCTGACTAAAAGGATAATGACTCCTATGGGGGTGGAGGAATGCTTTCATCATCTAGAAACCTTGAGAGCTTCTGTAATTCATCCATAATTCATCTGCCATCTTAAAGTAAAATTAAATAAAAGCATTATTTTCTAAATCCAAAATAAACTACTGTGGAACATGGACTTAATGGCAGCAGTCGTAGAACTTAGACATTCCAGCTTTGTTTATTTGTACTAAAATCAGATCAAAATCTGTGTATCCTGACAAGTTACAACTCTTTGGATTTGCTATTCGGTCAAGCTCCAGTTTGTCTTGCATTATTTACATTCTTGTCCGGTTTTCGCTGGAGAGCATCACAAGCAGGAAAGGTTTTCCAATTCTTGTACATATTTCTTGTCACGTTCTGCAGTTTTCATTCAGATTCAAATGCTTCATCCCTTCCCCATATAGAGTTTTTAAATTTATTCAGGAAAAGTTTCATTACTCCTCCCCTGGTCTTGTTTGCTGCTCTCGTTCTTTGGAAATGCAAATATGTGTTTGACAGAGCAGGTGCCATCTCTTTTAAGTGGAGAGCAAATTATTAACCCATGAAGGAATGAAATGCTGTTCCTCTTCATGCCCAAGCTTGATGCCCATATTCCAGTATGAGATCTTGTTTCTGAGCCTTGTGCTTTTCATACCAACATGTATGTTCATAACTATGCTTCATAATGACAAATGAACATGAATCACATGTTTAGATAATTTTGCATGTTAATATCAAAATTTATTTTCATCCAGCTCTATGTTTGAGGGACATGTGGACAGTGCACAGAGATGCATTTAACCTGTGTGTTTACTTTCTTTATATAACCTGAATGTCTCAAACACCTTAAACCAGAGTGTTCTACAGCCATTTAAATGCTTTAGGGACTTGCAAGAAATAGTGTGGCTGTTTAAAGGAAAGTTCCTTGTGCAAGGCACTAAGTTTGGAGAGATTTTAAACTGTTAAAAAATCAAGCAGCTGAAGGCAGGACAACTGTGGTAATGATTTTCAACCTGTGGGTACTGAAGAAAAGAAGACAAATCTGAGTCTTACCTTGTCTTCAACAATGTTGTCATTGATTTTCAGATTTAACACGTACTCCACTGAATATTTTTTTAAGATAGCAAGATAGCCTAAGAGAATGGCAGAAGAGGAGGTAAGGGTAGTTCATGACTGCATAAGCATTCTAACTTAATACTTTAAAAGCCTCATAATACTTATTAAACACCTTAAAATGGTTGTAAATAGCATGATGAAGACCTTACATATAATCATTAAGTTTATCATGGAGAAGAATCTTGTGTATTGTAGATGGATTCTTCTGAAGAGTTTATAATGCAGTTACATTCCTCAGTATAGTTGAAGTTGGATTCTATAAATGATGGCAAGCACAATTACAACTAAAAGGGATGTTTTCATTGGTTATTATTTAGATATTTTTTGAAAACTATATTTTGCCGGTAAAATACTTTGTTTGTAATGCTGCTTCTCTCTGTTTTTGTGGGAAGTATATCTTGTATATGTGGCAAATGAACACCCACACTACATATTGTGGTAAACATTGTAACATTTGGTTATTTTTTCCAGAGAAAAAGAATTTCTCTTCATCAGTTTTTCTGGTTTTGTTAGTTAGTTTGTTTGTTTGTTTGGGGGAGGGGGTGGATAATTTGCTTGGGTTTTTGTGGTTTTTTTTTTCAGCACACTTTCAGTACTGAAAGTTCACTGTGGTTTATATATATCCTTATCAAGGTACTATTAGTGGGGCAGGTGAAAGGGATCGTTCTTCATCCTTCTTAAAAGCACAAGGATAGCTTTACTGGATGAAAGTCTGTCTGGACTAGCATGATGTCCCCAGTGATTATCAAGAAAAGAATAGAAGAATAGGCTGAGGATGTCCAGAGTGTTCCTTCAGGTTCCAACACTCTCTACACATTTATTATTTTACAGCTATCTGAGATAGGCCTGTTTCATTTTGAAGATGGAAGAATTCTAGTGTGCTCTTATTTTTTATGTTCCCTCTTTTTTTGTCCTCTTTCTTTTTCCAGTTCTGCTGTAATCAGTTGGAAAATCCAAAAAAGCTCTGCATGTTATTGAGAATGCAAGTATACCAGGGATCTATACAATGAAACACATTGTTTTATTCTGAATTTTTTTCTTAATCTTTTTATTTCTGAATGCTGTCAGGCACTGAGCTGATCTTTTCTGATTATAATTCAAATTTCTATTATGTTTCTGAGTGGTAATTCATCAGTGATGAGCTCACTGATCATCACTTTAAGTGTATTGCTACGATTTTTTTAATGTATATTACTTTAGATTTGTCAATGCTGAGGTATATAAATCTATTCCAGTGGGAAGTGGAGGATAGCATTAGCAAGCAAGAGAAAGGACAATCAGACTATTAGAGGATTTAGTACCTATATGATACCTAAATTCTGTGTCAACTCTCTAAATCTTTTCCTGTACCTACCCTTAAAAACATTTTTGTGCCTGTGTTAAATATTTTATTGGTACGGCTATAATAAAAACTAGAATAAATCCATTGGAAAAGGGCTGTTTTTCTTTGTGAATAATACATGGTGAACTTAAATTTTTTTAAAATATACCCTATGCAACAATATAATGTGTCACACATCTTGCATAAATTTACTCATTTAAAGAATTATTAAAACCAAAAATATTTTAAAAATATTTTTGGAAGTTTACTTTTTTTTTGCTTTTCTGTGTTTTCCAATCTTCTGATCTTAATATAATACAAAATATTCTGCTGCCTAGTCGGTAAATACTTGGACTTTGTTAATTTAGAACATGGGTGTATTTATATAAGTGGGCATGCTTTCTATATAAATTTCTATTGACTACATGCTGAATATGGCAGCAAATATTCATTGCAGTTATGAATGTTATTAAATTTGTAGCTGTCAGAATCCATAAGCTGACAGTTTAGTTACTTACAGGAATTGCACTTTGAAGTGGTGGCTAGAAAACAGTTCTGACCCAAATGATTAACCCTGGCTGGGGTCACAATAGAGCTGAATGAAGCCCAGTACAAGATAAATGTTTTTATTTCTCTCATGTGCCCTACAGAAATCAGCTCTGTAACTGGGGCTATGTGTGTATGCATTACTACTAAATATTTGGCATTATATTGCAATATTTCTGTGATTATTTTTACGAAAATCAACATCACCATGGTCATCCTCTTTTTATATAGCAGTGGGAACGTGGAGGTGGCATTGGTCACATGGAGCATTGTGCCTGGTCATTTACAGCTGAGGAAAGATGTCATTAGATGCCTCATGCAGATTGGGGTTCACTGAGCCTCAGTTTTGCACACCCTTATCAGAAGCCATAGAATGTCTCTGTGAAGTCTAAAACATAACCTAAGATTTATAATACAAGACTAGGTCATTAAAAAAATAATGTTACAAGAAGAGAGGACCAAATCCTCAGATAATTTTAGTTTAGAATAAAATCTAATACTGAGTCTGTCTGCTTTGTGTGCTCATCTGTGAAGATACTTAAGCAAAGCTGTTACTGTCATAATTTTTTAAGGTCTCATATTTTAAATACCAAAGAAGGTGTAAACAACATCACATCTTAATTTTTAAGTGTGACTGTTCACACTGGGAGGCTGTTTCCAAGGATTGTACTTCTGTGAATTTGATGATCACACTTAATTGAAAACAATATATTTCACACAAATTATTCTGTATGAACTACTCATCATTATTTATAATGCTTGTAAATAATAATGCTTATAAAGTATATAGCTTGGAATGACATAATTTTTTAATCCTTTTAGTAAAAGTTGCAGTTCTATGACATGTTATCTAAATCTAAAAGAAATATTGTCTGGTAGTTCATAGTCTGAAGTAATGAGATAGACCTGTGCCCCTTGTTAGGTGTACAGTAAAAAAAATTGCATTACAAAGAAATCAAGGCAATTTGAGCTCAGGAAGATATGTCTTAGTAAAACCTATTGAAAAGTTTCTGGACTAGTAAAATTAATGAATACTGAATGCTGTCAGATGACTGTATTAGTCTGTGGATCTGAACTTAAGAGGATAAATATGATAAAGCAAGCCAATGGTAAATGAGGAAGACTGGTGCTGTCAGATGCCTGTTCCTACTCCTTTTAAAGTTTACTTATTCTAAATATACTGAGATATGTGCAAGTTTTGATTAAAAACTTTTAAAATTTTGATGAAAAAAGAATGTATAGTTTAAAATCAGTGCACCATAATTATTACTATTGAGGTGTGACCTTTGGTGTTGTGAGTTTATTCTCTGTGTGTTTTCTCTAAGCTGTATTTATGTCATTTCCCTTGCAGCAGATGCATTGAAGGCAAATGCAGATAGCTTCTAACATGCTCGTACTTTGAGGGAGTTAGATTACCTGCCTCTGGAGCTAGAACTTTTTAATTATTCTTCTGTTTGTTTTGACCTTGCTATATTGAAACTGCTTACAATTCTGTTTTCTAGAAATTTGTAAAATATATACATTAATTCTTAGAGAACTAAAATTTCAGTTATCTGTCTCAGATACAGCCCTCTGTCCTAGACCACTGTTGTTTCGGTAGACTGCTCTACATTGCTAATTAGCTGTGCATCATATGATAGGCTTTTTTCTGTTGTATAGATGCTATGGTGGTAACAGTCTTAGAAATATGAAAACATACCAGTATAATCTAGAGAATTCTTTAGTAACAATTATATAGTTCTCATGCTGCATTAATGTACATATTCAGTCATACATAGAACTAGGTCTTTAAAATCCCAGTCTCTATGTGTAAGCCTTTTCCTACACCATAGAATCAAAGAGTCAGTGAAATTTGCATCAGATGAGCTCAGCTCAGAGTTGAGCTTATTCACCTTCCCTTATTGTCCCTTCTTTTTTATAATATTTTGTAAGAAATACTTGTGACATTTCCTCAAACAGACCACCAGAAGAGCAGCTGAAGAAAGTTGTTACTATGTCTGTCTTGTAGTGCATCTTACCGCCTCTGACGGCCCCTGCAGCCCTGGTTTCTACATCTCTGCTGCTGTCTCCTCCATTTCCATGTCCTTGAACTGTTCCTGTGTTTCTTTTCCACTGGATGTTGATAATGCACTTGGGGGATTAGGAACTGTGAAAGTGGGACCTGCTTGGGGTCCCTTCAAATGGTGATAAGGTACTGCTAGTTATGACTGTGATGGAGGCAACTACAGCAGAGAGAAACTGAATTTCTATCTTCATGTCAGCTGTTCTGTGGGGTTTTTTGGTGGTTTTTGTTTTGTGAGGGTTTTTTTTTTTTTTTTTGGTTTGTTTGTTTTATAATCTGCGTGTGTTGTTTTTTGTTTCTTTCATGGTTTTTTGGTTTTGATGAGGTTAGTTTATTTGGCTGTGAGTGTGTGTTTGTCACAAGACTGGGGGAAGCTGGCATGTTCAGGAAACGAAGGAGAAAAATTGAAAACAGTACAATATTTTTTTCCTGAATAATGATTGCCTTGCAGAGTAGGTGAGAGCTTCCCCCCTCACCCCACTCTTCTGAAATGGAATTCCAGTAAAACTTGAGAATGCTTTTATGTGTTTGACCTAACTGTGTAATTTTAAAATTTCTACATATACTTTGGTTTGTACAGACTTGATATAGGGGATAGTGAGTTTGCTGGTATCCTTTTACCGATGGACAGTCACTGCCTAGATTGTCTCATAAGACACTGCCACATTGATTTACATTTTCCTTCAGTGTGGATCCACTTTATTTCCATAGCAAAATATTTATTTCTCTACTTGGGATGATTACAGCAGTTAGTGATATGTGAAGAGTCATTCTCCTTTCCTATTTACTGAGTGCTGTGGCTAAAAGTGTGTAAAAGTGAGCAGCTCCTAGGCAAAGATGCTTAGAGTTGAATGAGTCTTTTCTTTTCAAATGAAGGAATGGACTGTATTATTTGTATGCATTGCACTCTGAGGGTTGCTTCTTTAGACACCCAAAGTGCTACTGCTAAGGGTGGTTGTGAGAGAAGAAAACAGATTGGCTGCCAGAGCAAAGCAGAAGTAAAAGTTTGTACAAAGAATCAGACACAATCAAATATATTCTGTCATTTTTCCCCCTACTTTTGTGTGTGTATGTGTGAGAGAGATGTTTAGAGCCACTTTCTTGATGGGTTAAAACCCAGTGATAAATGGTTGTGTGTTTGGGAGATACTCTGGAAATGCTATTGGGTTTTTCAAAAGCCTGTTGACCTGAGTGGAAATGTGGTGATCACGCCTTGCTCATCAGAGAAGGAGCACTGCATCTACTGGTGGTTCCTCTTGAATCACAAGAATGCAAGAACAGAAGGAGGAATATTCAAGAAGGTCACACTCCTCCTGAAGGGTGAAAGGAGCCAGGACTGCTGTGTGTGGGGCCATGTGCTGTGGCTTTGGAATGGATAGAGCAAGGAATCCTTGAGGGCATAAACTCAATCCCTAGGGAATTCCAGAGCCCAAGAGGAGCAAACAAACTATTGTGGTGAGGGAGCAGCATCCAGTTGGAGAGATGTGAAGTGATGCTCAGAGGAAAGAAGCAAAGTGGTATCAAGGATAAATTAGAGGCTGTCATGTCTGGAAGGTGTCAAGTGGATAAAAGGTTCTTTGGCAAGGGAAGGAAAGATGTGTCTTCATGTTGATGTTGCAATTACTGGGATTTCATAAGAAGTTGTTTGAAATTTTTTATTATGTATTGCATGTCTTTTTTTTTAATTGCTAGTATCCCCGTTTGGACATATTTTGACAGGCACATCATCTGCATGACTAAAGCCATTCTAAATATGAAAAAGAAATGCTGCCTTACATCATTCATATTCAAAAAAAACTAAACCAGGCCAGTCCCAAACCCAGATCATCCCTGTGGTGTTACAAAGCTAGGAGGATGGGAGGTAGATTCAATATACATGTGGGGTATTTTAGAATTACTATTTATATCTATAAAATTTGCCTAACAACTACTGATAGTCTAAGAACATTGGCTGTGCTATGAAAAGATTGGAATTATTAGATAACAGCCATTTCATGAAGTTCACAGGAACTTTTGTTCTTTTTGTAAATCAGATGTGAGATAACATGAAGCTGTACTGATGCAGAAGGTTATTGTTCTTTTGAAAGGGGTTTTAGATGACTTCATCAGGGAATTTCTGGGCATGTTCCTCTGTGTATCTGTTACAAAGTAACAGATCTGGTGCAGTGTAAATAAGGATAGTATGATTCTTTATATGAAGCATTTGTTTATATAATCAGAAATCTGAACTTTATGCATACTTTGGTGTTCTACAGAGATCTCATTTTCAAAAGTAACCAAAGAAGCAAAGTCATAGTCTTCTTGCAGCATTAAAATTTATAGTTGCACTTTGTGTCAGAGAAATAGTCTTAAAGGAGAGTAGACAATAACAAGAGTTGACAATATGTTTTCCTTTCTTGATGTTCTGTAGAGCAGGTGAAGTGCATTTAAGGTATTTGACATGGTGAAATTTTTTCACAGTATTGACACAGGCTAAAATAATTTTCCCACTCTTCCCCCAGTCCATGGGCCTTTGTGTGGCTGTGTCATCTGCACTGTTTGCTGTCTCTCTTGTGTAAGAACTAAGATGGCACTGGTGAAATGTGGGGTGGTGTTAGACTGTCAGATCCCAAACTCTTTGCTCGTGGCCTTTGTGCGTCTCCAGGACTGTGGCTCCTTGGCTGCTTTCTTTTTGTGACATGAATGCTGCTGTGATGCTGCTGCCACAGCATCTCAGGGTGTTACTGATGGGGGGGAAGGGAAGGGAAGGGAAGGGAAGGGAAGGGAAGGGAAGGGAAGGGAAGGGAAGGGAAGGGAAGGGAAGGGAAGGGAAGGGAAGGGAAGGGAAGGGAAGGGAGGCAGCAGGACTCATCTCCTGGGGAAGCTGGGGCTCCCGTGCTGCCCTGCACCGTGGGGATCATTCCCGCTCTGCAGCCACGGAGCTCTTTCCCTTATGTTACAGTGAGTCCATGAACCCTTCTCAGCCATTTGGGAATCGATGAATATTAAGGGCATAACTTAGTGGTAATGTTGCAGCTTTCTAAATTTTTCAGAATATTTTTCATGAAAAGTATTTAAGCTAGGTAGAAAAAGTATTTTGGGACATGTTTGTTCCATTTATTTTTTAAGACTATCCTCCACAGAAGCCACTGGAGAGTTTTTAAAACAGATGGCATGATGTGGACCATTGTAATGCAATTTTCTTTGGAAAATTCTTTGTCTCAGGGCAAATTTACCACAAATGGAGCAATCGTGATGTCCCATAAAAGAGAAGATGTGTTTTTGCAACATTTGATAGATCTGAAAAGTATGCATAACTCTGCCAAGCAAGCAAGCCTGCTATTTTCAGTAAAATGTTTTGGGGCTTTTGGAGTATTTTGAAAATGCTAGTACAGTAACTGCTCTGAGCATTCAGGAATATTTAGTACAACCAAAATTTTAAACATCAGTAAATATAGTATTATCTGAAATTGTGGCTGTCGAGAAGATGTGTTTGATCTTTCTCCCCTAGAATTTTTGGCAAAGAAAGAATATATTTTTTTTGTTAATACAGTTTACTGGAACATTTTATTCCATATGTATAGATTTTTAGGCCATAAAGCAAAGAAATACTGCATAACAACAAAATAGCAATACTATAGAATAATCTTTCTGATTCAAAAATAATCAGTGGATTTACCTCAACTACTATCTGTGCTTGGATTTAGTAATTAATTAAGCAACTGCTACGAAGGAGATCTGCTGCTTGTATTTTTGATACTTGTTATTAAAAAGGCTAGATTAATTTTGTGAATAATTAAAGTAGGGATGAAATATGCAAAAGTACACAAAATTATACTTATTTTCATCAGAATATTCTGATGTGTCTATATAGAAATATTTATTTTCATAATTTCACCTGCATCATAGGTAGGTTTCTAAACACTAACAATGTCAGGATAACAGTTATGTTCAATAAAGTTACCTTGAATAAAAGAGAAAATAGGAAGCATAAACGTATGATGTATATGTATTTACAACAGTCTATTTTACAGTGAATTTTTAGGTATACTAAATCAATGTTTTTAATTCTTCTAACATGCCAGAAGAAATAACTTTCTTATTTTAGTTGTGCCAATTTAAGAAATGTAAGCTAAACCTAGTGATGCAGTTTGTGCCTGGGAACCTTGAGAACTGGAAACTGCTAGGAAACATTAGACATCTGTAGTAATCTCTTGAATAATCTTTTGTTTTGTGTACCTAAGAAGGCCAAAATCTGAAAAAGGAAGAATACACTGAGTACTCCTTTGCTTCCAAAAGCAGAGGATTTGGGTTTTGCAGTTCTGTATTCCAAGCATCAACAGCTTTCATAATTTCTGTTTACTCTTCTTCAGGTACAAACCTATTCTTCCCTCGCAGGGAACAGAGCACAGCAGTTGAGATTCAAAACAGAGTGATCTGTATTTCTGTATTTGGTTTTGGCACATTGTTCAGAATCTCCATCTTCCTTTTCTTTAGGGTGCTTTTACTGGGATGAACGAGTGGATACATTGGGAGAGTTTCTGGTCCTTGGGGTGCAGGCTCAGCCCTGGGCACCTCCCCCAGCCCCACTTTGCTCTAAGGGATGGAGCTGCTGGACCTGGATGGGAGCTGTGACGTTTTCTAGCCAGGGGCCCAGCATGGGTGACTGCAAAGCCAGGACCGTGAAGCAAACCACAGTATAAACCTCAAGTAATCTAAAAAGAGCCCCAGATTTCTTGGAGTGGTGCTATTGTTGTGTATATGTAGTTTAATCTGTAAATGACAAGGTTTCATCATAAGTATCTACCTCCATTGAACTACTTCATATGTTAATTAATGGTGTATTAACTAAAGCTAACTGTATGTGAGAGACAGGGAATTTTAATTAAAATTCTGAGGCTTGGTTAATTAAATATCCATGATCATTTTTATAATCTACAGCTCTATTTAAGTTATTAAATACGTTTTTTATGCATTTAGACTTAAATTTACCAGTTCCAACTTGGTATGATAGACAAAAATAAATCTGGTAAGAAGTACGACTGTTCTATTGACTTGCATAAACTGGCATGATGTATGTGTTTAAATATATTCAGTTACAAATCTCAGTTCAGTTCCTGACTTTTCCATACATGCTTCCTTTGTGATAGCAAGCAAATTATTTAAGAACAAATGCTTCATTCAGTGTTCCTAGTGACTTTGAAATTCAATAAGTAATGCCAGCTGAGATCTAGTAATGTGTTAAAAAGCAAAATTTTAGAAATTTCAGTTGTTAACTTCATTTCTGTAAATTGGAGTATTTCTCTCCTTTTTTTTATTTTCTATTCCTTGCTCTTAAAAAAAAGTTGGTCTGTACCATTGTTCTGTTTGTGCTATAGTCACAGAATCCTACAATGGTTTGAGTTGGAATGGATCTTATAGGCCATGTAGTTTCAAACCCCCAACCCCCAGCTCCCCAGCCATTGTTAAGGACACCTTCCACCAGACCAAGTTGCTCAAACCCAATCCGACCTGACGCTGAATTTTTCTAGGAATGAGGCGTCCATCACCTCTCTGGGCAACATGTTCCAGTGCTTCACCACTCACGCTGGGAGAAATTTCTTTCCAATATCTAACCTAAACCCCCCTCTGTCAGTTTAAGGTTCCCCTATTGCTACCTGCACTTGTAAAAACTCATCTTTCTTGTAGGACCCCTTTAGTTACTGAAGTGCTGCTGCATGGTTTCCCTGCAGCCTTCTTCACCCAACAACCCCAACTTTCCCTGTCTTCATAGGGGAGGGGCTCCAGCCCTCTGATAATCTTAGTGTCCATTTTCTGGACTCACTCCAGCAGGTCCATGTGCATTTTTGGGGGTTCAGATCAGGATGTGGCACAGCAGGGGCAGAATCCCCTCCCTTGCCATGCTGGCCACGCTGCTTTGGATGCAGCCCAGGATACAGTTGGCTTTCTGGGCTGCAGGTGCACATTGTTGGGTCATGTTGTGCTGCTTGTCCTTGGATATCCCAGGTCTTTCTCCCCATGGCTGCTCTCAATCCATTCTCTGCCCAGCCTGTATTTGTGCTTGGAACTGCCCTGACCTGGCTTTGGGACCTTGTACTTGGTCTGGTTGAACTTTATGAGGTTTGCATGGACTCACCACATAAGCCTTTCAAAGTCCCCCTGGATGTCATTTCTGCCCTCCAGTGAGTAAATCTTATCTCAGTTTCTGCTTTGATAATGCAAGCACAAAACTTCTAATTATGTTGTTGTTATTCCTTGACATTTTTCATCTGTTCCATTGGTCTATCCAGGTTGTAAAGAATGAGCAGAAAAACGAAGTGTGTTTGGGCCCTGGATGTCAGAGTGCAGACGCTGTAGTTTGGGTCAAAAAAGGAATAGGTTCCCCTGGCTGCATAATTCCACTTGCCCAGTTCATTTTAACTCTGGGATTTCTGTCTACAGTCTAAGCAGCTAAGTGTAAACAATAGTACCTCAAATTCTGAATCACAGATTTGTATGGATCACCTGAGAGTGGATCGCCTTTCTTGGTGGTGATTTTTATTTGTTTGCTTTTTCTTCTTGCAGCTGGTAGTAATTT